>NW_025927618.1:1500000-1800000 GCF_022837055.1 Prionailurus viverrinus
CATTGGGAGAGAGCCATCGCTAAGGTTAGGGTATGTTCCAGCGCCATAAGCACGGCTGAAGCGACACCAGTCCGTTGAGCTACATAGGGGGCTGAATAGGGCACATGCACAGTTGCAGGTCAGATGTAGGGTTACGGTTAGAGTTGGTGAGGTGGGTGTGTATAGTTATGTTCATTGTTATAGTTCTGTTCATAGTTATGTTCATGGTGAGGTTGGTGTGTATAGTTATGTTCATTATTGGGTTTGGGGTTAAGTCCTAGGTGGCTCCTAGCGATAAGCCAACAGCAATGCAGTGAGCTTCCCGGAGGGCTCAGTGGAGGGCATATTGCAGGTTGTCCGTCATGCTTAGTCTTTGTTTGCCAGGGCAAGCCTCCATCGTGGGCCATTCTTTGAGCCTCAGTAAAACCACTTCTGCAGCAACATCTGGGCTTTGGATATTACATGGTGATATTCCACATTCCACGCCGAGTAATACTCCTCCTCCTCTGGACTCCATGTGTGTGGTATCCTCAGACTAAAGAATTGGGTCACCATCAGGAGAGAGCCTTAGTTTGAGTTAGGGTTTGCTTCAAGGCCATAAGCATGCTGAAGCAACACTACTCATGTTATCTACATGGGGTGTTGGCTGAGGGACCATGCGCATGTGAGGGCTGGTGTAGGATTAGCGTTAGAGTTGGAGTGAGGTTTAGGTTGAGGAGTACTGTGAGGGTCACGGTCAGGGTTAGGGTCCAGGAGGCCCTAGGTGCTGAAACCCAAGCAGTGCAGTGATCTCCCTGGAGGGCTGAGGGAGGTCGCATTGGAGGGTGCCGGCCAGGCTTAGTCTTTAGGGGCTAGGGCCAGCCTTGGATATGGACCACACTTTGGTTGGGCCTCAGCCACCCCCTTGTGCAGCTCCCTCTGGGCTTTGGCAATTACCTGGTCATGTTCCACGTTCCATGCCGAGGAATCCGGCTCCTTTTCTGAACCCCACATGTGTGGTTTGCACAGAAGTAAGTATTGGGTCACCATCGGGAGACAGCCTAAAATGGAGTTCGGGTTCGGTCCAGGGACGTAAGCAGGGCTGAAGCGACAGCAGTCCCGTGATCTCCCTGGAGGGCTGAAGTGAGGGTCCCTGCGAGGGTGCGGGTCAGTTGTAGGTTATGTTTAGGGGTGATGTTTAGGTTGAGGTGTACTTTGAAGGTCATGGTTATTGTTAGGTCTCATGAGGCTCTAGGTGCAACAACCCCAGGAAGGATATGGTCTCCAAGAGGGGCTGAGTGGATCCCACATGGGATTGTGCTGATCAGGCTTTGTCTTTGAGTGCCCGATCAAGCCTCCTGTGTGAGTCACTCTTCAGTTGGGCCTCAGGAACCCCCTTGTGCAGCTACTTGTGGGTAATGGAAATGACACGATTATGCTCCAAGATGCATGCCGAGGAATCCTGCAAAGCTTTGGGCCCCATGTGTGTGGTCTCTCAGAGTTAGGCATTGGATCACCATCGGGATTCAGCCACAACTAGGGTTAGGGTTCGGTCCAGGGAGGTAAGCAAGGCCGAAGCAACAGCAATCCCGTTACCTTCATGGAGGTTTCAATGAGGGCCCATGCGCGGGTGAGGGTCTGGTGTAGGGTGTCAGGTGAAGCCTTAGAGCTGGGGTGAGGTTGAGGTTGAGGAGTATGTTGATGGTCACGTTTACGGTTTGGGTTAGATTCCAGGAGGTACGAGGTGCTGTACCCCAAGGAGTCCAGTGGTCTCACTGGAGGAATCAGTGGAGGGCAAATGGTAGGTTGCCCTCAGGCTTAGTCTTTGGGTGCCGAAGCCAGCATCAGTTGTGGGGCAATCTTCGGATGGGCCTCAGCAAACCCTTTGTGCAGCTTCCTCTGGGCTTTGGAAATTACCTGTCGATGTTCCACGTTCCATGTGAGTAACGCTGCAGTGCTTCTGGGCCCCATATGCGTGGTGACTGAGACTTAGGAATTTGTTCCTCAATGAGAGAGAGTCATTACTAGGGTTAGGTATCGGCCCAGGGATGTCGATAGGGCCAAATCCACATGAGTCCGTGATCGTTCTGGAGGACTCCATAGGGCCCATGCTTGGGTGCGGGTCACGTGTAGGGTTAGCGTTAGAGTTGGTGTGAAGTTTAGGTTGAGGTGTATGGTGAGGGTCAAGTTTAGTGTTAGGGTTAGGTCCCAGGAGGTTCCAGGCAATGAATACCTAGCAGTGCAGTGGTCTCCACAGAGGGCTGAGTGGAAGCTGCATGCAAGTCTACAGTTCAGACTAATTCTTTGCATGCCAGGGCAGCATCCTATGTGTGACACTCTTCAGTTGGGTCTCAGCAACCTCTTTGTTCAGCTCCATCCCAGCAGTGCAAATGAAATGATGATGTTCCAATTCCATCCTGAAGTATACTGCAGGGGTTTGGACCCTATGTGCATGGTGTTCTCAGAGTTAGGAACTGTATCCCCATTGGGGGGAGCCATAGCTAGGGTCAGGATTCGGTCCAGGGACATAAGCAGTGCGAGGTGACACCAGTCCCATTATCTACATGGAGGGCTGTATGAGAGCCCATGCAGGGGAGCAGGTCAGGTGTAGCATTACCTTTAGAGTTGGGGTGAGGTTGAGGATGATGTGTATGGTTCTGGTCAATATAATGGTTAGGTTTTGTCCCAGGTCCCCCAGACGCTGAAGCACCAGCAGTGCTGGTCTTCCTGCAGGGTTCAGTGGTGAGCACATGGGAGGGTGTAGGTCATGCTTAGTCTTTGAAAGCCAGTATGAGCCTCCTTTGCGGGCCACACTTTGGTTGAGCCTCAGGAACTGCTTCTGAAGCAACATCTGGGCTTTGGATATTACATGGTGATATTCCATGTTCCATGCCGAGGAATCCGCCTCTTCTTCTGGAAGGGAGGTATCCTCAGACTTAAGAATCGGGTCACCATCTGGAGAGAGCTTTAGATAGAGTTCGATTTCAGACCAGGGCCATAAGGGGGGCCACAGCTACCCCATTCCACTTACCTCCATGGGGTGATGAATGATAGCCAGTGTGCAGGTGAGGGTCAGTTGTAGGGTTAGCGTTAGTGTAGGAATGAGTTTGAGGTTCAGAGTATGGTGAGGGTCACGGTTAGTGTTAGGGTTATTGCCCAAGTAATTCCAGGCGGTGAATCCCTAGCATCGCAGTGGTCTCCACAGAAGGCTGAGTGGTGGCTGCATGGGAGCCTTCAGTTCAGACTTATTCTTTGTGTTTCAAGGCCAGCCTCTTGTGTGTGCCACTATTCATTGGGTCTCAGTAGCCTCCTGGGGCAGCTCCACCCCAGCAGTGGAAACGAAATGATGATGTTCCACTTCCATACCGAATAATACTGTAGGGGTTTTGACCTATATGCATGGTGTTTCAGAATTAGGACCTGGATATCCATTGGGAGAGAACCACGGATAGGGTGAGGTTCTGTCCAGGGACATAAGCAGGGCTGAAGAGACACCGGTCCCGCTATCTCCATAAGGGCCTGTATGAGGGCCAAAGCACGGGTGAGGGTCAGGTGTAGGGTTAGCATTAGGGTTGGGCTGAGGTATAGGTTGAGTAGTATGGGGAGGGTCACGGTTGGGGTTAGGGCTAGGTTCCAGGAGGCCC
Organism: Prionailurus viverrinus; assembly: GCF_022837055.1. Taxonomy (NCBI): domain Eukaryota; kingdom Metazoa; phylum Chordata; class Mammalia; order Carnivora; family Felidae; genus Prionailurus; species Prionailurus viverrinus. Next base: position 1,503,603 of record NW_025927618.1, read on the forward strand.
AAGTTGCCGAATCCATGGCAGTGCAGTTGTTTCCCTTGGGGACCCAGAGGAGGGTGCATGGGAGGGTGCCGGTCATGCTTATTCTTTGGGTGCCAAGGCCAGCCTCTTGTGTGGGCCACTCTTCAGTTGGTTCTCAGCAACCCCCTTGTGCAGCTCCCTCTGGGCTTTGGAAATGGCATGGTGTTGTTCCCCGTTCCATGCCAAGTAAGCCTGCACCGCATCTGGGATACATGTGCGTGGTTTTCTCCGAGTTAGGAATTGGGTCCCCATCGGGAATGAGCCATAGCTAGGGCAAGGGTTTGATCCAGGGAAGGGATGTAAGCAAGGCCGAAGGAACAACAATTCTTTACCTCCATGAGGGCTGAATGAGGGCTCATGCACGGATGCGGGTCACGTGTAGGGTTAGCGTTAGACTTAGGGTGAGGTTCCGATTGAGGAGTATGGAGTGGGTCATGATTAGGGTGAGGGATAGCTCCAAGGAGTCCCCAGGTGATGAACCCCATGCAGTGCAGTGGTCTCCTGGGATGGCTCAGTGGAGGGCACACGGGAGGGTTCTGGTCAGGCTTAGTCTTTGGTTACCAGTGCCAGCCTTGCATGTGGGCCACTTTTGGGCCTCAGCAAGCACTTTGGCACCTCCCTCTGGTATTTGGACATGACATGGTGGTGGTCCATGCTCCATGTGGAGTAATCCTGCACCGCTTCTGGGCCACAGGTGCGTGATATTCTCTGCATTAGGAATTGGATCCCCATCGGGATAGAGAAATAGCTAGGGTTAGAGTTAGATCCAGGGACATAAGCAAGGCCAAAGCAACAACAATCTATTTATCTCCAGTGAGTATGAATGAGGGCCATGTGCGGTAGCTGGTCAGGTGTAGGGTTAGTGTTAGAATTGGGGTGAGGTTTAGGTTGAGGAATACAGCGAGGATCATGGTTAGGGTTAGGGGTAGGTTCCAGGAGGCGCTTAAGTGCAGAAACCTAAGTAGTGCAGTGGTCTCCTAGAGGGTTGAGTGGAGGGCGCAAAGGATGGTGCCATTCCTTCTTAGTCTTAGGGTGTCAAGGCCACCCTTTGGTGTAGGACACTCCTTAGTTGGGCCTCAGCAGAGCCCTTGTTCAGCTCCCTCTGACCTTTGGAAATGACATGGTGATGTTCCAGGTTCCAAGCCGAGTGATTTACACCATGAGCGTGCTGTTGTCAGTCATTGGAATTGGGTTCCCACGAGGAGGAGACTTAGCTAGGGTTAGGGTTCAGTGCAGGGACATCACCAGGCCAGACTGACTCCAGTCTCGTGAATTTCATGGAGGGCTTAAGTGAGAAACCTTGCGAGGGTACGGGTCTGGTATAGAGTTAGTGTGAGAGATGGGTTTCAGTTTAGGTTGAGGGCTAGGTTCAGGGTTCTGGTTACGGTTGGGGTTAGGTCCCAGGAGGCTCCAGATGCTGAACCCACAGCAGTGCAGTGGTCTCCCTGAAGTGCTGACTGGAGTACACAATGGATGCTGCGGGTCAGGGTTAGTCTTTCGGTTGCCAGGCCAGACAAGTGTTTCTGGCACTCTTCGGGTAAGCCTCAGGAATGCTCTCGGGCACAACGGAGGCTGCCGGTCAGGATTAGTCTTTGGGTTCCAAGGCTATACAAGTGTATTGGACACTCTTTGGGGGAGACCTCAGGAATCCTCTTATGCAGCAGCAGCTGGGCTTTGGAAATGACATGGTGATGTTCCACATTCCACGCCGAGTGATCCTGCACTGCTTCTCAACCCCATGTGCATTCTGTTGTCAGACATTGTAATTGGATACCCATGGGGAGTGAGTTTTAGCTAGGGTTAGGGTTCAGTGCAGGGATGTGGCCAGAGCCAAAGGACTCCAGTCTCGTGATCTCCCTCGAGGGCTGAAGTGAGGGCACATGCGCTGGTGTGGGTCTGGTGTAGAGGTATTGTGAGATATATGGTCAGGTGAGATTGAGGGTTATCATCAGGGTTATGGTTAGGGTTAGGGTAGGTCAAAGAAGGATCCAGGCGCTGTACCCACAGCAGTGCAGTTGTCTCCCCGAAGGGCTGAGTCAGTGCACAATGGAGGCTGCTCATCAGAATTAGTCTCTGGGTTCCAAGGACGGACAACTCTGTAAGGTCTGGTGTAGATAGGTGGGTCTAGTGTGATAGAAACTGTTAGATTTAGGTTGAGGGTTATGGTTAGGGTTACGGTTAGGTTTACAGTTAGGTCCCAGGAGTCTCCAGGCATTGAACCCACAGCAGTGCAGTCGTCTCCTGGAAGGGTTGAGCGGAGTGCACAATAGAGGCTGCCAGTCAGGAATAGTCTTCGGTTTCCAAGGCCAGACAACGGTATTGGGCACGCTTCAGTTAGGCCTGTTGAATCCTCGAGTGCAGTGGCAGCCGGGCTTTTGAAATGACATGATGATGTTCCACATTCCACACCAAGTATTCCTGCACTGCTTCTCAATTTCATGTGCGTGCTGATGTCAGACTGTGAATTGGGTCCCCATGGGGAAGGAGCCTTAGCCAGGGTTAGGGTTCGGTGCAGGGAAGTCACCAGGGCCAAAGCAACTCCAGTCTAGTGATATCCCCCAAGGGCTGACCTGAGATCCCATGCGAGGGTGTGGCTCAAGTGTAGGGTTAGGGTTAGAAACAGGGTTACGATTAGGTTGAGGGTTATGGTTAGGGGTACAGTTAGGGTTTTCTTCGTTCCCAAGGCTCCATGCGCTGAACCCACAGCAGTGCAGTTGCCTCCACAAATGACTGAGTGGTGTGCACAACGAGGCTGCGGGTCAGGATTAATCTTTGGGTTCTAAGGACAGACAACTGTATCTGGTCTGGTGTAGATAGGTTTGTCTAGTGTGAGTGTTAGGGTTAGGTTTAGGTTGAGGGTTAGCATTGGGTCCTGGTTAGCATTAGGGTTAGGTCCCAGGATGTTCCAGGCACTGAAACCATAGCAGAGCAGGTGTCTCCCCAAAGGGCGGAAGGGCGTACACAAGGGAGGGTGCTGGTCAGGCTTAGTATTTTGGTTCCAAGGCCAGACAACTGTATGGGCCACCCATCGTTTAGGCCTCAGGAATCCTCTTGTGCAGCTGCAGCCGTGCTTTGGAAATACATGGAGATGTCCACATTCAATGCTGAGTGTTCCTGAACCGTTTCTGGTCCTGGTGTGTGTGCTGTTATTAGTCTTTCGATATGGATCCCCATGGGGAGAGGGCCTTAGGTTATAGTTTTAGATTTAGCGGGTAGAGTTAGAGCGTTAGGATGAGGGTTTTAGGGTTAGAGTTAGAGGCTGATGGTTAGAGGGTTAGGGTAAGGTTAGGGTTAGTTAGGGTTATGTTTATGTTTACGGTTAGTTAGAGGTAGGACTAGGGTTAGGGGAAGGGTAGGGGCAGGATTTAGCATTAGGGTTATGGTTAGGGTTAGGTGTTAGGTTTAGGTGGTGGGATTTTGTTTAGTGATAGGGTTAGGAATTGGGCAAAGTGTAGGTCATGCTTGCATCCCCACTTTGAGCGGGAAGGTGTTCATGCGTGGACACCACCCTCCATGTTCAAGGGATTGTGTTCTTGCTATCGCCCCAGTCTCTCTGCACTGTAGGTTGTTCTTGCCTTGCCCATTCCAGCTTTGCTCTGGTGTTTTTCACACTGTCACCCCACCCCCTCTCGGTATGGTAAGAATTCACGTTCCACCCAATCGCTTTTGGTGCAAGGGGTGTGTTCACACATGCGACCCTCCACACCCTCTCCGTGCGATGGTGCAACCCATGAGCCTCACCGCTCCTTAGATTGGGATTACTGATGCCAGTATTAAATCTGATACTGATGCCAGTATTAAATCATGAATATCTCTTTTCTCTTTCACAACTGAAGAAGTAGGCGTTTCTTAAGGTAAGGTTTATGGTTAGGATTAATGTTAGGTGTCAGTTAAGGTTTAGGGCATGGTGCAATCCCTCTTGGTGTGGGATGGCTTCACGAATGTGTCCCATCTGCTTCCCTTTATCCGTGATGTAGCAGTGATATTCCTTGTAATTCAGATGTTTTCCTTGGCACCTGGATGTCTCTGAGTTAAGCGTCCCACTTCATCTTGGTTCATGATCTCTCGGTTTCTGGTCTTGAGCCCTGGGTAGCTTCTGTGCTGATTGCTGGGAATCTGGAGCCTGCTTCAGATACTATCTGTCTGTCTCTCTCTCTCTCTCTCTCTCTCTCTCTCTCTCTCTCTCTCTCTCTCTCTCTGCCCATGCCCCACTTGTGTGCTTTGTGTCTTTCAAAAATTAATGTACCTAAAATCATTTGCAATCCGACATTTCCTGGATGGCTCTTTTCACTTTCATTGCTGAAGTAGCAGGCGTCTGTCTCGTTCATTGTTCTTTTGTTATCTTTGGCATAGCTGACAACATATACGACATTTCCCCATCCAGCATCGGGGATGCACAGCATTTCTTCTACTAGCCGGACACCTCTCATCCACTGTAACACTGCATTCCTCTAGAGCATCCCACATGCTCTCGGAAACTGGACTGTAACTGTGGATGGTAGCAGTGTCCCATAGTCTTCTGATGGTATTTCAGGAGGTTTTTCATTCGTATCTTTGGTTACCTGAGTGTCTTCTGACATCTCTCATGTTTCCACTAGGCCGCCGCTATGATGCTCCACAGGGAACCTGAAGCACACAGGGATTCAGGAGCAGACCAACTACCGCTTGGCTCCCACAAATGGTCGCCTTGGAACTCTTTATGGAAGAGGAGAAAACACCCACCACCACCGTTTCATAACCCTGCACCGAATGTGGAGACAACAATCACCTACCCCCAAAGGAACTCTACCAGGGTACATGTATCAAACCTAAGGTGTTGGTTATGTATTTTGGGTCAATAAGTGAGGTTGTACTTTTGACTGGTAAGTGTACATCTAAATCCCTCAGAGGGGATATTCTCTGAGGTCACCCCAACCTAAATTGTTGGCCCATGGGGAGATGTGTTGTCCCTATTGACTGTATTGATGTTGTCTCTGTAGGCCAGTGAATTAAAGCTCCATAGGGTCTTGTCCTGTTCTTGCCTCTTCACGGGAATGTCCATTTCACCTATTGAAAAAGAGCAAGTGAGTAGTGTTGCCACTATTAAATCTGACGTTTCATGAATGAGTCTTTTCACTTTCATGGCTGAAGAAGCAGCATCTCTTATAATGAGGGTTAGGGTTTGGGTTACCCTGAGGATTAGGGTAAGGGTTAAGTCATGCTTGCATCCCCGTTTTGGCAAGGGAGGAACGTCACACCTGACCCCCGCCACCGTCCTTGCGGAACGGTGTTCAGGCATGCAGCCTGCCTCCCCTCCACAAGGGAGTAGTGATGCCACTACTTAATGTGTTGTTTCATGAATGGCTCTTTTCCCTTTCACAGCTGAGGAAGCAGGCATTTCTTAAGGTAGGTGTTACGGTTAGGATTGCCGTTCATGGTTAGGGTAAGGGATAGGCCATGCCTGCACCCTCCGTTGGAGTGGGAGGGCGTTCACACATGAGCCACACCCCCCTCATCTCGGGAGGGTGTTCACCAATAGGAACCAGTCCCCTTCAGCGGGGATGTTGATGTATGCGCCTGCACCCATCTCGTGTGCGAGGGTGTTCATGCATGGACACCACAACCCTTGGCGAGGGAGGGCATTTGTCCATGCACCATGCCCTCCTTGGCTCAGGAGGTGTTCACGCATGAGCACAGTGACCCCTTGGCTTGAGAAGGTGTTCAGGTAGGTGCATGAACCTGCCCCCCAGCGTGGGAGGGGGTTCACGCATGTGCCCTCCCCCCTCAGGCGCTGGAGGGGGTCACCTGTGCATAGCACCACTAGTCAGCAAGGGAGTAGTGATGCCACTATTAAATCTGACATTTCATGGACGGCTGCTTTCACTTTCACAGCTGAAGAAGCATGCTTCTCTTAAGGTCAGGGGTAGGGTTAGCATTACAGTTAGGGGTTAAGATAAGGGCTAGGTCATACTTGCTCTCCCCCCTCAGCACGGGAAGACTTCACGCATCACCCCACTAACCTGAGCAAGGGAGAGTGTTCACCCTTTCACCCCAATCCCTGAGAGTGGTAAAATATTGAAGCACGTGCTCCACTCCACTTCCGCTGGGGAGGGCTTTCACACATGCGTGGATCCCCCTTTCGGGACACATTGTTCACGTATGTGCATGACCACCTGTCGGGTCAGGAGGGTGTTCACTCATGGGCACACCCCACCTCTGCATGAGAGATGGTTCATGCATGTGTCTTGCTCACCTCAGCAGGGAGGGTTTTTACGCATGTGCACAGCCCCACCTTGGTGTGGGAGGAGGTCACCCATGCAGAGTGCCACCCTTCAATCAGGGAATAGTGATGCCATTATTAAATGTGACGTTTCATGAATGGTTCTTTTCAATTTCACAGCTGAAGTTGCAGACAACTCTTAAGGTAAGGGTCTGGGTTAGCATTACCATTAACAGTTAGGGTAAGGGTTAGGTCATGCTTCCACACCCACCCCCTCGTCTCCAGAGTGTATTCACGCAATAGCACCACCCCTCAATGTGGGAGAATATTCATGCATGTGTCCTGCCCCCTTCAGGGTGGGAGGGTGTTCACACACGTGCCCCATCCTCTTCAGCTTGTAAGTGCGTTCACGCATTCTCACATTTGCACCACCCGTCCCAAGGTGAGGGAGGGTGTTGACACCTGTGCCCTGTCTCCCTCGGCATGGGAGGTGGTTCACACATGCTCCTCATCCCCTCGGTGATGGAGGGTGTCACCCATGAACAGTGCCACCCCTCGGAGAGGGAGTACTGTTGCCGCTATCAAATGTGACCTTTCATCAATGATTCTTTTCACTTTCACAGCTGAAGAAGCATGCATCACTTAAGGTAAGGGTTAGGGTTAGCATTACATTTAGGCTTTAGGGTAAGGGTTAGGTCATGCTTGCTCCCCCTCTCTGCACGACAGGTGTTTCACTAATACTCCATGCCCCCCCCTGGCACAGATGGATACAGCCCTCCGTCCGTGTAGAAGGGTGTTCTCACGCACAACCCTCCTTGTTGACGGAGGGCGTTTGTGCACGCACCCTGCCCCATTAGTGCGGGAGTTTGTTCTCGTGTGTGTAAGGCCCCCTCCTGGCGGAAGGGCGTTCACCCATGTGCACCATCCCCCCACTTTGGCATGGGAAGGTGTTGACCTATGTGACGTGACACGTCAGCATGGGGGAATATTCACGCATCTGCCCCGCCCCCCTCTGCCTAGGAGGGTGTTCATGCATGAGCACAGCCACCAGTCAGTGAGGGACGGTATTCATGCATGCACACAACAACCCCTCCATGAAGGAGGGCAGTCACATACACGTCATGCATCCCTCCACAAGGGAATGGTTCAAGCGTGTGCCGCATACGCATTTTGGCACAGGAGGGTGTTGACCTATGCACCTTACCCCCTCAGCGCTGGAGGGTGTTCATAGATGTGCACAGCCTCCGTTGTGGCGAAAGTGTGAACCCCGGCTAGGGGAGGGATGCCATTCGCACGTAGGCCCCGCCCCATACCCCTGGGTGCTGTTCACACATGTGCACAGCTCTCCCTACTGGCGGAAGAGTGTTCACACATGCGCAAAACTCCTGCTCCAAGAGGTAGGGCATTTCCACATGAGCACAATCCCCATCAGTGAGGGAGGGCATGCATGCATGCTCCTTGCCCACTACCACAGGAGGCTGTACAGGCATGCGCACAGCCCCCCCTACTGGTGTATGTTCACGCATGCACACAGCTCCCCTCAATGAGGGAAGGCATTTGCACATGTGCCCCCTTCCGCTGGGCAAGGAAGGGTGTTCAGGCATGCACAGAACCACTACCTCAGCCAGGGAGGTCGTTGGTGCATGCGCCCTGCCCCACTTAGCACAGGAGGTGGTTCAGGCTTCCGCCTGGCCCCCTGTCAGCATGTGAGTCGGTCACCCATGCACAGCGCCACCCCTCAGGGAGGAAGTACTGATGTCACTATTGAATGTGATGTTTCATGAATGGTTCTTTTCACTTTCACAGCTGAAGAAACACAGCTGAAGAAATGCGGCCAGGGAGGGCGTTGACGTATGCTCCCTGCTCCCCTCGCCAGGATGCTGTTCACGCAGGTGCAAAGTCCCCCTTCCCTGCCAAAGGGGGTTCAGGCATGCCCACAACCCCCGCTCTGTGAGGCAGACCATTTGTATAGGCACACAACCCTCCCTCGGCAAGGGACAGTGTTCATGCTTGGCCCCACTTACCTCGGTGGGAAGGGTGTTCACACATGCACATAACCCCCCTCAACATTGGAGGGCGTTCAAACATGTGCCCCACCCCACTTGACGCCAGAGGTGGTTCAGGATTCTGCCTTGCCCCTGGTTGGTGTGTGAGATGGTCACCCATGCACAGTGCCACCTTTTAGGGAGAGAGTAGTGGTGTCACTATTAAATGTGATATTTCACGAATGGTTCTTTCACTTTCACAGCTGAAGAAACACACATCTCTTAAGGTAAGTGTTAGGGTTGGCACTGACATAAGGGGTAGGGTAAGGCTTAGGTAGTACTTCCTCCACCCTGGGTATGAAAGGTTTTCAAGCATTATCTTTCCCCCCCTTTGGACAGGAGGGGGTTAACACTTGCGCCCTCCCACATCAAGGGAGGGGGTCACCATTGCACCACTGTCTCTGTGATGGAGGGGTGTCACTCATGTTCTTTCCCACACCTTGGCATGGGAGGGGATCATGCATGTGCCCCTTCTGCACCCCTTCATAGGCGATGTAGCCTTGATGTTCCTTTTAGGCCAGACGTATTTTGCACTGCCTTGGCCGCTCAGTGGATTAAGTGTCCCACTTCAGGTCATAGTCTCACGGTTTGTGGTTTTGAACCCTTGCTTCACCTCTGTGCTGATGACTCTGAACACGGAGCGTGCTTCAAATACTGTGTCTCACTTTCTGTCTGCCCCTTCCCCACGTGTGTTCTGTCTGTCTGTCTCTCTGTCTCTCTCTCAAAAAAACAGTGAAGCTAAAAACATTTTAAAGCAGCTCCATCAGTCTACTTGTCTTCTTGCCCTATATCCGCCTCTTCACGGGAAGGTCCATTTCACCGATTGGAAGAGACTAAAACCCTCGTGTGGCCATTCAAATGAGTCACTATTTAGGAAACAAGTGATTATGCTACTTTTCCACGGTCAGGATACCATGGCCATTTCATGAATGTCCCTAGGCAGGCGGGGCCTCTTAAAACTAGAAATGCTAGAGGTGATTTTACTGGTAAACAGGTGGGGTTTGTGTTCGCTGAGTTCCTTTTACTTCGTTTCATCTTTCCTTGATTGCCTATCTGTGTTGGGTCAACAATTGGTTTGATATTGACTTTACAGTTAGGTTATTTTTATCTCATGGTTAACTGTCCATGGTTATCTGCTCTGATAGAGCTTAAGCAAGTACAAATATTTCGCGTGGCACATACTAGCATTAGTGTTTCCTGTGCACCTGCAGCTGTTTCTCCCGGCCCACGGGGAGCAATCACTTCCCATCCAGCACCACCTGCTTTGTCTTCCTATGCCTAGCAGTGCACGTGCCGGTGCCTGCAGAACTTCCCTTGTTTCTCTGTCAGCTGAGTCTGAATGGGCTTCCTCTCCCACTCGTCCCTACTTCTCATCTCTTTAATGGATGACACACATAGCTGAAGGTCACAGTGAAGTCTCAAACTTCAGTATGTGGATTACGTGGCACCATTTTACGGTCTCACTTGATTACCCCCTTTCTTTAAAAATTACTTCCTTCCTCCTCCCACCGTCTGGGCCGCTGCTCACCAGTGTCTGTGTTGGTAGGTCCTCGTCTTCTTCCTGTCCCCCATCTGCTTTCCATCTGCCCTTACTCTGGGGTGATCTCAGCTAGCCTCAGGCTTCTATATGCCAGCATCTGGGGCCTCTAAGTCTTTATGTGCTGCCCACAGCTGTTCATGTCTCCAGACACCTGACTCCAGCTCTGCACCACACAGGTGCTACCCTCCCCAGACTCTGCTACCTCCCTGTAGGCTTCTCCTATTCCCCTCCCCTTTTTTACTGGGCTGCTGCCACACTGGCCCCTCCCTGTTCCCTGAGCTTGTCAGGCACATACTCCTGCTTCAGGTCTTTGCACTCACTTTGCCTCTCTCTGTCGGGGATATACTTCCACGTGCCAACAAGACATACTCCCTCATTTCTGTCATAACCTTGCTCTGACATCAACTGCTCAGTGGAGTCTCTGCTAGCTCTCTATGTAAAACTGAAAACTGTTCCTTCTCCGACCTGAACACCCCATATCCCTTTCCTGCATTCTTTTTCTTCCTGGCCCTTGGCACCATCTGTTTTTCTTTCTTGCTTGCTGGATGTCGCCTACTGTAGTCCCTGTCAGATTATCGGCTCCATGGGATCCAAAGACCAAACTAGCTTTGTTTAGGGCTGGTTCCTTAGGGCCCTCGAACAGTGCCCAACTCCTTCAAAGGCTCACACACTATTTGCTGAGCAAGTAAATATTAGGATTTCTTATTATTTTGCTGGGTCCGCCATCACAATGTACCACAGACTGGGTGGCTTAAGCAACAGAAATTTATTTATTTATTTTCTCACACTTCAGATCAAGGTGTGGCCAGGGTGGGTGTCCTCTCTCCATGACTGGTGGATGGCCTCCTTCCCACTGTCTTCACGTGGTCTTCCTTCTGTGTGTGTAGTTGCCCACTCTCTTCCTATAGGACACCGGTTATCAGACTAGAGTCCCTCCCCACAAATGAGCTCATTCGACCTCCACTTTACCTTTCAAGATCTGGTATCCAAGTACAGTCCCATGGGTAGTTAAGACTTCAATGTATGGATTTTGGGGGCAAATCCATTCCATCACAGGTTTCTGTCTGTTGTACCTAGTCACTACCTACATGGGTTTTTTTTTTCTCTATGCCCTTGTGCCCGTTATTTGCTCACACAGTGCTAATCCCAGTTTGCCCTTAGCCCAAGTTATAACTCTATTTATTTGTATAGACTTGCATCTTCCCTCTACCTCTATACTCCAAGTTCCTGGCTGGCACTGGAATTACATCTTTAGCACGGACATCATAACCTCCAGGTGAGGTAAGTATGATTATTTTCATTTTGAAAATCAACAATCTGAAGCTCAAAAGAGAGTAGGTCATGTTTCTGAGATCACAGTACTAGTAAGTGCTGTCCTTTGGATAACTTTGTTCTTATGGGCTCCAAAGCCCACTTTCTTTCATCTACCATATGTCCCCAAGATGAACGGGGAAAAGCCATACTTCAGCCTGGTATGATATAAGCAATGGTACGTGTAAAGCTGGTGTAACAATTCAGGAAATGGGATTAAGTCTAGTACTGAGTAATTATACCCACAGGTTGAATTTCATTCTCACATCCTTTGATTTTTTACTGCTATAATTTCTGTTATCCTTAATGATTATATAAACGTATTCTTCCCTTTGCAAAATTTAGCCAGTAAGAATACTGAGTGAGTTTGTTTCCTTTGTAACAGGTCTGAGTTACACAATGAATTCATAACGTCAAGATAATAGCGGTTATTTTTTTCCTACAATATGGAGGAAAAGGTCATTGCCTTTGTTGTAAGAGTTTACCATGTGTTCTTGGTAACATGACTGAGCTGTATTGGTGAAAACACGTTGTAGATTTTGAAAGTAAGTTATTTATAGTTAAGAGAGTATCGCTCTTTCTTTGGGTGCAGCTGATTGTTTGAAATAGAACTTAGGATTTTTCTGCATAGATTGTCTATTTCAGAATGATCTTTGTTTTAAAAAGTATGTTATATTTGCATTCATGCAAGTTGTACCATCATTAAATTGACAGGAAAGCAGCTGTTAATAGTTGTCATTTGGACATGTAGATGGAAATCCTAAGGGTCATGGTGTGACTCCTTACATGTGTTGAGCTCTGGTTTCATTTGGCATTTCCAAACCATTGCCATGACCTTATGAATGTTGATCAAGTGGCCATATAATGGTTGTTTTAAATTGGCATCAGGGGTGTAGAGATGATTCTTAAGTTGTGTATGAGGAAGCTGTTGGTTTCCTGCTTCTATGTCTGTGTAGCTCCTAAAAATAGAAGACTAGCGCATCTTATCAAAATTACTTTTGTTCAAAGTCATTGCAACTTGTGAATGAGCTAAAGGCTTAGATAATAGTCAGTACTTTTGGAGTCTGATATTTGCAAATTTAAAATAGGTCTTCGGGTATCTGTGTGGCTCCGTTGGTTAATCCTCTGACTTTGGCACAGGTCATGATCTCACTGTTGGTGACTTTGAGGTCCATGTTGGGCTCTGTGCTGGCAGCTGGGAGCCTGGAGCCTGATTGCGATTCTGTGTTCCCTCTCTCTGCCCTTCCCTGGCTCATGCTCTTTCTCTCTCTCTCAAATATAAACTTAAACATAGAAAATAGGTCTAGAATAAATCTGTAGACCATAACATATTTATAGTGACTGCTGATTGAAACAAAGAAATAGCCTGAAATTCCAAAAATACATTACTGTTGTTTCCCTAGGCTCCCATTAAATGCCAGGTTGACCATTAAGCTGAATACAATCAGTAATCTTTTAGTAACTTGGAAGAGATGAGCATACTATCATAGCTAGTAAGGTTTGGAATATGTCGTTTTGGTAGACCTATTTTCTTTAATGATGAAAAAATTGATTTGAGGTCTCTTTTATTTGGGTATTCAGGATTAAGAGAAGTTACCCAAGGCAAATGAATTAAGACCATTTTAGAACTGACCTGGACTTAAAAAACCAGAGACTGGAGTCATGATAAAGATAGTTTGAACATGCCATTTCATCAAATAAAAAAAAATACAGCTCCTGAATGACAACCATCACGTTGGAGGAGAGTTTCTGGTGTTCCCTCCACAAATGGTGCATGATTTTCAGTCAAGGATACAGCCTCACTGACTACTTTTACTGACATGATGGTTCAGATACCAACAATGTTGTCTGTTGGGATTGTCTTTTACAAAACTGATATCCTTTCAGTTTTCAGCTTAATTAATATACTAAGGAGAAAAAAATGTTTCCCTCTTTCTGAAAAATAATCCCATTTGTATTTAGAGTTATCATTAAACATAGTATTTCAAAAAATGGCTAATAAATTGGAAGTCAATATAAATTTGCTTGTGAAGTTATCAAATGGAAAACTGTTGCCAAAGCAGTTATTTTATGTTTTATAGGAAAACTAATCTTTTATGTCCTTACTGCATTTATGTTATATCCTATTCACTTTTGTTTCATGCTATTTGTGTGTGTGTGTGTGTGTGTGTGTGTGTGTGTGTGTGTGTGTGTGTTTGCAACTAAGTGAAATGTGCAATATTTGGTCATTTAAATAGATTCACTAATTTAGGCAAAGTCAGCCATAAACAAATGCAATACATTATGTCCAAAGTAGTCAAGCAGATTTTGCATCATGAGTAAAACTTGCTTTATGTTAAATGAATTTGCTTTTCTCTTTTCTTTTTAACAAGCCAAGTCAAAGGTGAATATATTCTTTCTGCTCACCTTGAGGCAGGGCAAGAGCAGATTTGTGTCAGAGCGCACTGTCCATATTTATGAGAAACTAGAGAAATTAAGAAAGCCACTTAGGTACAAACCTTAGTGAGGACTCATGACTGATACCTTTTCAACAATATTCTGTTGGGATGTCTTTTATTAACTGGGTTAATTTTTTTTAATTGTTAGTTAATTTATTTTTAAAATTTACATCCAACTTAGCATAATGTGGAACAATGATCTCAGTAGTAGATTACTTAAAGTCCCTTACCCATTTAGCACATCAGCCCTCCCACAGTCCTTCCAGTAACCCTGTTTATTCTCCACATTTAAGAGGTTTTCTTTAATGTTTTTGACCCCCTCCATGTTTTTATATTATTTTGCTTCCCATCCCTTATATTCATCTGTTTTGTATCTTAAAGTCCTCATATGTGTGAGGTCCTATAATATTTGTCTTTCTCTGACTAAATTCGCTTAGCATAATACCCTCTAGTTCCATCCATGCAGGTTAAATGGCAACATTTTATTCTTTTGGATTGCTAAGCAATACTCTATTGTGTGTGTGTGTGTGTGTGTGTGTGCGTGTGCGTGTGTGTGTGTGTGTGTGTGTGTGTGTGTGTGGTGTGTGTGTGTACACCACATCTTCTTTATCCATTCATCCATCGATGGACATTTGCGTTTTTTCTATACTTTAGCTGCTGTTGATGGTACTTCTATTACTTTGGGGTTCACCTTTCCCTTCAAAATAGCACATCTGTATCATTTGGATAAATACCTAGCAGTGCAACTGCTGGGTTGTAGGGTAGTCCTCTTTTTCATTTTGTGAGAAACCTACCTACTGGTTTCCAGAGTGACTGTGCCAGTTTGCATTCCCGCCAGCAGTGCAAGAGTTCCTCTTTCTCCGCTTCCTCACCAACATCTGTTGTTGCCTGAGTTGTTAGTGTTAGCCATTCTCACAGGGGTGAGGTGTTATCTCATTGTGTTTTTGATTTGTACTTCCATGATGATGAGTGATGTTGAGCATTTTTTCATGTTTCATTTGGCCATCTGGATGTCATCCTTGGAAAGTGTTTGCTCATGTCTTGGCTCATTTCTACACTGGATTACTTGTTTTTTGGGTATTGAGTTCAATATGTTCTTTATAGATTTTGCATACTAATCCTTTATCTCATATGTCTTTTGCAAATATCTTCTCCCATTCTGTTGGTTGCCTTTTAGTTTTGCTGATTGTTTCCTTCACTGTGCAGAAGCTTTTTATTTTGATGAGGTCCTAATTGTTCATTTTTGCTTTTGTTTCCCTTGCCTCTGGAGACTTGTTGACTAAGAAGTTGTGGAAGCAAACATCAAAGAGGTTTCTGCCAGCTTTCTCCTCAAGGGTTTTGATGGCTTCCTGTGTTACATTTAGGTCTTTCATCCATTTTGAGTGTCTTTCGTCCATTTTGAGTGTGAGAAAGTGGTCCAGACTCATTCTTCTGTATGTCGCTGTCCAGTTTTCCCAGCACTCTTGCTGAGGAGACTGTATTTATTCCATTGGATATTCTATCCTTTTTGTCAAAGATTAGTTGGCCGTACGTTTCTGGGTCCATTTCTGTGTTCGTATTCTCTTCCACTCATCTGGGTGTCTGTTCTTGTGCCAAGAGCATACTGTCTTGGTGATTACTGCTTTGTAATACAGCTTGAAGTCCAGGATTGTGATGCCTCCTACTTTGGTTTTCTTTTTCAAGATAGCTTTGGCTATTCAGGGTCTTTTCTGGTTCCATACATATTGTAGGATTCTTTGTTGTAGCTCTGTGAAGAATGATGGTGTTATTTTGATAGGTATTGTGTTGACTATGTAGATTGTTCTGGGTACTTTTGACATTTTAACACTATTTGTTCTTCCTATCCAGGAGCATGCAATATTTGTCTTTTCTGTGTGTTTGCCATCTGCAATTTCTTTCATAAGCTTTCTATAGTTTTCAGTGTATAGATTTTTCAACTACTTGGTTAGATTTATTCCTAGGTATTTTATGGGTTTTGGTGCAATTTTACATGGGATCGATTCCCTGATCCCTCTTTCTCTTGCTTCATTGTTGGTGCGTAGGAATGTAACTGATTTCTGTGCTTTGATTTTATATCCTGCCAGTTTGCTAAATTCCTGTATTATTTCTAGCAGTTTTTTGTTGACTATTGTGGGTTTTCCACATAGAGTTTCATGCCATCTATGAAGAGTGAAAGGTTGAGCTCCTCCTGGACGATTTGGATGCCTTTTATGTCTTTGTGTTGTTTGATTGCTGAGGCTAAGACTTCCAATATTATGTTGAATGCCAGTGGCGAGAGTGGACATCCTTGTCTTGTGCCTGACCTTAGGAGGAAAGCTCTCAGTTTTGCCCCTTTGAGGATATATTAGCGTCGGGTCTTTCATATATGCCTTTTATGATCTCGAGGTATGATCCTTCTATCCCTACGTTCTTGAGGGATTTTATCAAGAAAGGATGCTGTATTTTGTCAAATGCTTTCTCTGCATCTATTGAGAGGATCATGTGGTTCTTGTCCTTTCTTTTATCGATGTGATAACTCACATCGATTGTTTTGTGGATATTGAACCCGATTTGCATTCCAGGTATTAATCCCACTTGGTCGTGGTGAGTAACGTTTAAATGTATTGTTGGATCTGGTTGGTTCATATCTTGTGGAAGATTTTTGTATCCATGTTCATCATGAAAATTTGTGTATACTTCTCCTTTTTAGTGAGTCTTTTTCTGGTTTTGGAATCAAGGTAATGCTGGGTTCAGAGAAAACGTTTGGAAGTTTTCCTTCCATTTCTTTTTTTGGGACAGCTTCAAGAGCATAGGTGTTAACTCTTCCTTAAATGTTTGGTAGAATTCCCCTGGAAAGCCATCTGGCCCTGGGCTCTTTTCTTGGGAAATTTTTGATAACTAAGTCAATGTCTTTACTGGTTATGGGTCTGTTCAAATTTTCTATTTCTTCCTGTTTCAGTTTTGTTAGTTTATATATTTCTAGGAATTTGTCTCTTTCTTCCAGATTGTCCATTTTATTGGCATATATTTGCTGATAATATTCTCTTATTATTTGTATTTCTGCTGTGTTGGTTGTGACCTCTCCTCTTTCATTCGTGATTTTATTTCTTTGGGTCCTTTCCTTTTTCTTTTTGATCCAACTGGCGAGTGGTTTATCAATGTTATTAATTATTTCAAAGAACAAGCTTCTGGTTTCATTGATCTGTTCTACTCTTTTGTGTGTGGGTGGAGGGTGGTTATTTGTTGTTGTTTTTTCTGTGTGTGTTTTTGTTTTTGTCTTCAGTTTCGATAGCATTGATTTTTGCTGTAATCTTTATCATTTCTTGTCTTCTGCTGGTTTTGGTTTTATTTGTTGTTCTCTTTCCAGCTCTTTAAGGTATAACGTTGGGCTGTGTATCTGAGACCTTTTTACCTCTTTTGGAAGGCCTGGATTGCTATAAACTTCCTCTTAAGACTATCTTTGTTGAATCCCAGAGGCTTAGGGGTGCAGTGTTATCCGTTTCGTTGGCTTCCATGTATTTTTTAATTTTCTCTTTAACTTCTTGGTTCACCCATTCATTCCTTTTTTTTAATTTTATTTTTTATGTTTTAAAATTTACATCCAAATTAGTTAGCATATAGTGCAACAATGATTTCATGAGAATATTCCTTAATGCCCCTCACCCATTTAGCCCAACCCCCTCCCACATCCCGTCCAGTAACACTCTGTCTGTCCTACATAGTTATGAGTCCATTCTGTTTTGTCCCCCTCACTGTTTTTATTTTATTTTTGTTTCCCTTCCCTTATGTTCACATGTTTTGTCTCTTAAAGTCCTCATGTGAGTGAAGTAATATGATTTTTGTCTTTCTCTAATTTCACTTAACATAATACCCTACAGTTCTAACCACGTAGTTACAAATGGCAAGATTTCAGTCATATATATATATATATATATATATATATATATATATATATATATATACATACACACACACACATATACATATATATCACTCATATATATGTGATATATATATATATCACCTATACATATCAATATATGTGTGTGTGTGTGTGTATATATGTGTGTGTGTGTGTGTGTGTGTGTATATATATATATATATATATATATATATATATATATCACTTCTTTATCCATTCTTCCATTGGTGGACATTTGGGCTCTTTCCATACATTGGCTATTGTTGACAGTGCTGCTATAATCATGGGGGTGGTGCATGTGTCCCTTCAAAACAGCACACCTGTATCCCTTCAATAAATGCCTAGCAGTGCAATTGTTGGGTCGTAGGGTAGTTTTGTTTTTAGTTTTTTGAGGAAACTCCATACTGTTTACAGAGTGGCTGCACCAGCTTGTATTGCACCATTCATTCTATAGTAGTATGTTCTTTAGTCTCCAAGTGTTTGTTATCTTTCCAAATTGTTTCTTGTGGTTGAATTTGAGTTTTATAGCATTGTGGTCTGATAATATGCACGGTATGATCTCGAACTTTTTGTACTTGTTGAGGGCTGATTTGTTTTCCAGTATGATATCTATTCTGCAGACGTTCCATGTGTCCTGGAGAAGAATGTACATTCTGCTGCTTTAGGATGAAATGTTCTGAATATAACTGCTAAATCCATCTGGTCCAGTGTCTCACTCAAATCCATTGTTTGTTTGTTGATTTTCTGTTTAAATGATCTTTCTGTTGTCATAATGGGGTGTTGAAGTCCCATACTATTATGGTTTTATTATCAATGAGCTTCTTTATATTTGTGACTAATTGATTTATATCTTTGGGTGCTCTCACATTGGGAGCATAAATGTTTACAATTGTTAATTCTTCTTGGTGGGTAGACCCCCTCAATTAAGATACAACACACTTATTCATCTCTTGTTACAGTCTTTATTTTGAAGTCTAGATTGTCTGATATGAGTAAGGCTACTCTGTCTTTCTTTGGCTATCATTAACATGATACAAGGTTCTGCAGCCCCTTACTTTCAATCTGAAGGTGTGTTTAGGTATAATATGGGTCTCTTGTAAACAGCATATAGATAGACCTTGCTTTTTCCCCACCCTGTTACCTTGTGTCTTTTGATTGGAGCATCTATGCCATTGACGTTTAGAGTGAGTACTCACAGATATGAGATTATTGCCATTATGTGTCTTGTAGCGCTGGATTTTGTGGTATTTGTTTGTGCTATCCAGTCTTTGGTACTTTTGGTGTTTTTTTATTTTTATTTTTATCTTTTCTCCCCTCAGGGAGCCCCCCTGAATATTCCTTGAGGAATTGCTTAGTGGTCACGAACTCCTTTAAGTTTTATTTGTCTGGGAAACTTTTAATCTGTCCTTCTATTTTGAATGACAGATTTGCTGGATAAGGAACTCTTGGCTGCATAGTTTTCTGATTCAGCACATTGAGTATATCTTGCCACTCCTTTCTGGCCTGCCAAGCCTCTGTGGGTAGGTCTGCTGCAAACCTGATCTTTGTTGTCTTCCCTTGTTGGTCAAGGACTTTTTTCCCTTGCTGCATTCATGATTCTTTCCTTGCCTGAGTATTTTGTGAATTTGAATATGATATTCCTTTTACTGGTGGATTTTTGTGGAATCTTATGAGAGTCCTCTGTGCTTCCTGGACATTAATGTCTGTGCCTTTTCCTAGGTAAAAAAAAAATATATATCCGCTATGATTTGCTGACTTAACACTTCTACCCCTTTGTCTCTCTCTTCATCTTCTGGGAGCCCTCTGATTCTGATGTGTCCTTTTTAATGAGACAGGGTTAGGTGTAGGTTGAGGGTTATGGTTAGGGTTAAGGTTAGGGTTAGACTTAGGACCCAGGATGCTCCAGCCACTGAAACCCCAACAGTGCACGTGTCTCCACGAAGGGCTGAGTGGAGTATACAAGGGAGGGTACCAGTCAGGATTAGTCTTTGGGTTCCAAGACCAGACAAATGTATGGGACGTTCTTCAGGTAGGCCTCAGAAATACTCTCTTGTAGACACACTCGTGCTTTGGAAATCACATGGTGATGTTTCAGGTTCCATGCCAAGTGTTTCTGCACCTATTTTCGAACCCGTGTGCGTGTTGTAGTCAGACTTTGGAGTTGGGTCCTATGGGGAGAGAGCCATAGCTACGGTTAGGGTTCGGACCAGGGACATCGACAGGGCTGAGGCGACACCAGTATCATGAATTCCATGGAGGACTGAGGTGACGGCACATGCACAGCTGTGGGCCTGCTGTAGAGTTAGTGTGATAGATAGGGTTAGGAGTAGGTTGAGGGCTAGGGTTAGGATTATGGTTAGGGTTAGGGTGTGTCCCAGGAGACTCCAGGACTGACCCCACATCAGAGCAACTGTCTCCCCGGAGGGCTGAGTGGAGTACACAAGGGAGGATGCCGGTCAGGATTAGTCTTTGAGTTCCAAGGCCAGACAAATGTATCGGTCACCCTTCAGGGAGGCCTCAGGAATCCCCTTGGGCAGCTGCAGCCAGGCCTTTGAAAGGACATGGTGATGTTCCAGGTTTTTTGCCGAGGGATTCTGTACCGCTTCATGCACCCAGACACGTGGCGTTTTCAGACTTTGGTATTGGGTCCCCATGGGGAGAGACCTTAGCTAAATTTGGGGTTCGATTGAGTGACATCACCAGTGCCAACGTGAATCCAGTCTTGTGATCTCCATAGAGGGTTGTATTGAGGGCCCATGCGAAGGTGCAGGTCATGAGTAGGCTTTGAATTGAGATAGGGTTAGGGATCTGTTGAAATCGTGGCTAGTGTTAGGGTTAGGGTTAGTTCCCAGGGAGATCCAAGCGCTGACCCCACAGCACTGCAGTTCTCTCCCTGAAGGGCTGAGTGAGGGCACAGTGGATAGTGCTTGTCAGGATTAATTTTTGGTTTCAAAGGCCAGACAACTGTATGGGCCACTGGTCGGGTAGGCCTCAGGAATTCTCAGGGGCAGCTACAGTGGCGCTTGGAAACAACATAGTGATGTTCCAGGTTCTATGCCAGGTGATCTTGCACTGCTTCAGGACCCCAGGCACGTGGGGTTGTCAGACTTTGATATTGGGTACCCAAGGGGAGAGAGCCGTAGCTAGGGTTAGGGTTCGATCCAGGGACATCGCCAGTGTTGACGAGACCAGTCTCGTGACCTTCCTGGAGGGCTTAAGTGAGGGCCCATGTGACGGTGCGCTTCAAGTGTATGCTTAGAGTTCGTATAGGGTTTGGGTTCGCCTGAGGGTTCTGGTTAGAGTTTCTGTTAGGTTTAGGTCTCAGGAGCCTCTAGACACTGAACCCAAGGTAGTGCAGATGTTTCCCCAAAGGGCTGAGTGGAAGACACAAGGGAGGGTGCCGGTCATGCTTAGCCTTTGGATTCTAGGCCACACATATATATGGGCCACCCTTCGGGTAGGCCTCAGTAAACCTCTCTTGCAGCTGCAGTCACCCTTAGAAAATGACATACTGATGTTCCACGTTCCATGCCGAATATTTCTGCACCGATGTTTGAACCCTTGAGCGGGCTGTTGTCAGACTTTTGAATTGGGTCCCCATGGTGACAGATTCTTAGCTAGGGTTAGGATTCGGTCCAGTGAAATAGACCCGGCTCAAGCGACTCCAGTTTTGTGATCTCCCTCAAGGGCTGAAATGAGGGCACACGGGAGGGTGCGCATCAAGTGTATGGTTAGTGTTAGAGAATGGGTTAAGTGTAGGGTGAGTGTTACAATTAGGGTTATGTTTAGGGTTAGTGTTAGGTCCCAGGAGGCTCCAGGCACTGACACCACAGCAGAGCCTTCGTCTCCCCAAAGGGCTGAGTGAGGGACATGAGGGAGGGTGCTGGTCAGGATTAGTCTTTGGGTTCCAAGGCCAGATGAATGTATGGGCCATCCTTCGGGTAGGCCTCAGGAATCCTCTTGTGCAGATGCAGTCGCGCTTTGGAAACGACATGGTGATGTTACACGCTCCATACCGAGTATTTCTGCACCGATTCTTGAACCCGTCTGCGTGGCATTGTCAGACTTTGGAATTGGGACCCCATGGGAAGAGAAGCGTAGCTGGGTTTAGGATTGGGTCCAGCGAAGTTGCCAGGGCTGAAGCGACACCAGTGTTGTTAACTCCATGGAAGATGAAGTGAGGGAAAATGTGTGGCTGTGAGTCCACTATAGAGTTAGTGTGCTAGATAGGGTTAGGTGTAGGGTGAGGGTTATGGTTTGGGTCATGGATAGGGTTTGTGTTAGGTCCCAGGAGACTCCAGGCACTGAACCCACAGTTGTCTCCCTGAAGGGTTGAGCGCACTACACAAAGGAGGGTGCCGGTCAGCATTAGGCTTTGGGTTCCAAGGCCAGAAAAATGTTTTGGCCACCCTACACGTAGGCCTCAGGAATCCTCATGCAGCTGCAGTCGCGCTTTGCAAATGACATGGTGAATTTCCATGTTCCATGCCGAGTATTTTTGCACTGATTGTCGATCTCATGTGTGTGCTGTTGTCAGACTTGAAATTTATTCCACATGGGGAGAGAGCCTTAGCTAGGGTTAGGGTTCTGTCCTGGGAAGTCACCAGGGCTGAAGCGACTCCAGTTTCATGATCTTCCTAGAAGGCTGATTGAGGGCCATGCGAAGTTTCAGGAGAAGTACAGCGTTAGGGTTAGAGATAGGGTTAAGTGTAGATTGAGGGATATGGTTTGGGTTACGGTTTCGGGTAGTGTTAGGTCCCAGGAGGCTCCAAGCACTGATTCCACAAGAGTGCCATTGTCTCCCTGAGGGGCTGAGTGGTGCCCCCAGGGAGGATGTCAGTCAGGATAAGTCTTTGGGTTCCAATTCCAGACAAATGTATGGGGGACACTTCGGATATGCCTCAGGAATCCTCTCGTGCAGCTGCAGTCGTGCTTTGGAAATGACGTAGTGATAGTCTCTTGAATAACTGGTGCTGGGAAAATTGGATATTTATGTGTATAAGAATAAAGGTTAGCACCGTATGTTACACCACTTCTAAAGACTGAAAGGAAGAAACATAGAGAGATGTGGTTATAGAGAAACAGTGACAAAGAGGAAGGTAGACACCTGCTCGAGGTATGTGGATGGCGTTAGATGCATCAGGGGAGAGGGGATGTATGAGGTGGCTCTGAGTGCTGGGGAAAAAAGGGCTTGTATCATGGTCACCAGAGTTCCATGACCCCAAGACTCCAACATCCCTGGGTTCAAGCTCTGCAGAAGCCATTGGAATTGAACAGATGGGTATCCCTCATTTCTTCTGGAATTGTGAGGCTCAGCCTCATGATCTGTCATGGAGAGGGATGTCTTGAGGGAGATTGTGCTGCTCTTTGGCAGGTATACTCCAAGTCTGCCCTGTGGGGAGGTGTCCTGGGGCCATCTCTCTCACTGCCCCAGGCCCTGTTGGATTTCCCCCCTCCCCCACCAGCTGGCCTTCCTCAAGTTCTGAACCCAGGCATCATGTTGTCCCCAGGTCCGGAAGTCTGTACCTGGCATAGGTGGACTGCTGATATTGATTAAAAAAAAATTGACAATAAGGTCCATATCCTCCCTCTGGGACCAGCGATGTGCATCCCAATCGTGGGTTGCTATCCTCCTGTCCACAACTAATCTGAGGATTCCAGAAGGTAGGTGAACACTATAAAACACTCTAGTCTTCTCTTACATGAAATTCAAAGACATTTTCTTGTCCAAGCTTTCTTTTAATTCTGAAGAGATGGCAATTAGTAATTGAAGGCATAATGGTCCTATAGGATATTTACCCCTATGACTGGTGGACATTATTTCATCCATCCGTGTCCCTAAAGCACATTTCATTGGAAATATTAGCCAAGGATACATACTGTAAATTCACAACTGATTCATAGCTCCCTGCAAGTTTCATTCTGACCTTGTCACATATGTCATCAAAGATATTATTAGTGACTTTTCAGATAAGCTCCCCACATCAAGATGGTGATGTTAGAGAATCTGGTATAAATGGAATTTCACAGATTCCAAATTAGGAATTATTTTCATTTTTAATGTTTCTTTTTTCTTTTTTTGAGAGAGCCCAAGCTGGGGAGGGGGGAGAGAGTGGGAGATACTGAATCTGAGGCAGGCTCAAGGCTCTAAGCTCTCAGGAAAGAGCCTGACGCGGGGCTCAAACTCATGGACTGCAAGATCACGTCTTGTGTCAAAGTTGGACGCTTAACCGACGAAGCCACCCAAGCGCCCCAGGAATGATAGTTTATTGGCAAAGAAGGAGAAATTAAAGATAGTGTAAAGGATGTCTATTTTTAATTGAGATATTGTTCACACATTTGTTGTATGAGTTTTAGGCATACATTGTAGTCATTCCATATGTCTATGAATTATATTGTACTTAAGCACAAGTGTAGCTATCCTGTGAAAGCATGCAACAGTATTATTACAGGATTGACTCCATTACATTGGCTGTCCCTTGTATCCCTAGGACTCATTCATTCCATAGCTGCTGCCGGTATCTCTCTCAAAGGGGTTCATTCTTTATCTAACCTAAGTATTTTGGTGGTAAACGCAATTACCACTTGCTCAGCAAGTGTAAATTGGCGGTCTATTTTTCTGTGAACATTGCTTAAACCATTACAAATGATGTCATTACGTTAATAAATTCGGTTTCTTTCTTCACTCACAAGAAAGGAGGAGGAAAATATTTCTTTGTGTCCCAGGCCCTGTCATTAAAACCTTTCCCAATGTGGACAACAGGTTTAGTTGCCCAGGCACCTTCAGTGTCTCAGCTGAGTGACCAGGGCCTTGCACATTTCAAAAATTCCCATGATGGCCAACAGAGAGAGCTCGAGCACCACAGACCCGGAGAGGCAGGTTCCTCTGCCCAGGCAGTGATGGCCAGCAGAAGGTGTACCATCGGCTTTTCTGACCCAGGGCACCTGAGAGCAGGAAGGGCTTTGATTGCTCCCAGAGTACTCAGAGCCTCTTCAGCTGCCTGAGTACAGAGAGCAGAGCTGCATTTCCAGCAGGTTTTGCCGCCCGCCCCAGGGGAGATCTTGGGAGCTTTGTAGCAACTTGGCATCTCCTGAGTCGCCAGAGAGAATTTGTCTTATTGTACTGAGTGCTGAGGAATGGGCGCTGGGTGGCTTCCCTGGGCAAGCTGGTTGCTGAGCTGCACAGACCCTTGCATTTTCTGGGCTGTTCCCGTGTTTCATTCCTGCCCTTCCTGGACAGTATTTGAACAAGACATATTTTACTAAAGGTCTTGTGGATTGCGGAGTCCCACGACATCACCTCATCGATGCAGTCGATGGTTTGTTCCAGATTCAGGCTTGTTTCCGGGAAGAAACCCTGACAGAAATTCAGAAGAACAGGAGCTGAATTCCGTTAGGACATGAATACATGAAATGCTCGTCTTGGGAACTCCTAGAAGAATGAGCTGGGACCCATTTTCCGAGTCCTGCTAGAACCAGAGACCAAGGTAAGGGCACAAACTGTCCCCCACATCATACATGCTTTTTAAAAAGTTGCATGGTTATTTTTCCAACCTAATTAAGTGATTGCAAATTACAGAAAACCTGGTAGATACCTGTCATTAACGTACGTTATCTTTAATTTAAATTGCAGTGAGTGAAGATACAGTGTAGTATTAGTTTCAGGTGTAAAATATAGAGCAACCCTTCCACACGTCATCCGGTGCTCATCCCAGGTGCACTTCTTAATCCCCAGCAGCTGTTTCACCCATTCCCCACCTTGCTCTGGAAGCCCTCAGTTTGTTTCCCAGTTAGAGTCTGTTTGTCACTGCCCACCCCCCGCTTTGTTTTGTTTTATTTCCATGTGTTAGTGAAATCATTGGGTATTTGTCTTTGTCTGAAAGGCTTATTTCACCCAGAATAACATTCTCTCACTCCATCCAGCTCATGGCAAATGACAAGATTTCATGTTTTTACGGCCTAATAATATTACATTCCATAGACTACATCTCAATTTATTCATCAGTTGATGGATGCTTGGATAGTTTCTGTAATTTGGCTGTTGTAGAAAATACTGGTGTAAACATCATGGTGCATGTATCCCTTTGAAGATTTTGTATTCTTTGTGGAAATACCTTGTAGTGAAATTGCTGGATCATAAGGTACTTCTATTTCCAGTTGTGTTTTTTTTTTTTTGAGAAATCTCCATAATGTTTTCCAGACTGGCTGCCCCAGTTTGCATTCTTACCCACAGTGCAAGAGGGTTATTCTTTCCCCACTTCCTTGGCAACACCTGCTGTTTCATCCTTCATTGATTTTCGTCATTGTGACAGATGTGCTGTGTTATCTCATTGTACTTTTGAATTGTATTTCCCTGAAGATCCGTATTGTTGAGTATTTTTTCATGTGTCTCTTGGCCAGGTATATGTCTTCTTTCGGGAAATGTCCATTCGTGTCTTCTGCCCATTTTTAATCAGATTTCTCATTGTTTGGGTGCTGTATAACTGTATATTTTGGGCACTAACCCTTTATCTGATGTCGTTTGCAAATATCATTCTGTAGGTGTTTTAGTTTTGTTGATTATTTCCTAGGTGATGGAAGGTTTGAATTTTTATGAAGCCTCATTATTTTTGCTTGTGTTTCCCTTACCTCTAGAGATATATCTATAAAGACATTTGCACAGGCAATGTCAAATAAGATACTACCCGTGTTATCCTCTGGGATTTTTATGGTTTCCGGTTTCACATATAGGTCTTTGTCCATGTTGGATTTATTTTTGTGTATGTTGTAAGAAAGTGGTCCTTGGGGCGCCTGGGTGGCTCAGTCGGTTGAGCGGCCGACTTCGGCTCAGGTCACGATCTCGCGGTCCGCGAGTTCGAGCCCCGCGTCGGGCTCTGTGCTGACGGCTCGGAGCCTGGAGCCTGCTTCCGATTCTGTGTCTCCCTCTCTCTCTGCCCCTCCCCCCTTCATGCTCTGTCTCTCCCTGTCTCAAAAATAAATAAAGGTTAAAAAATTTAAAAAAAAAAGAAAGTGGTCCATTGTTGTTTTTGTTTTGTTTTGCAGGATGCTGTCCAGTTTTTCCAAAACCATATGTTGAGGAGCCCTTTTCAAAGTTTATATACTTATTTTTGAGAGAGAGCATGCAGAAGAAGGGCAGAGAGAAATGGAGACAGAGAATCCTACGCATGCTCTGCACTGCCCTGAGATCATAACCTGAGCTGAATTAACAATCACACCCTTTGTTGACTGAACCACCCCTGTGTCCCAAGACTATCTTGTTTTCCATTGGATGTTCTTTCCTGCTTTGTTGAGAATTAATTGACCATATAGGTGTGAGTTCATTTCTGCGTTTCTATTCTATTGATCTATGCCTCTGTGTTTTTTTGTTGTTGTTTTGTCAGTACCATACTGTTCTGATCAGTACAGCTTTGTAATATTACCTGAAGTCTGGAATTGTGATGTCTCCAGCTTTGCTTTTCTTCTTCAAGTTTGTTTTGGCTGTTTGGGGACTTTTGTTATTCCATACAAATTTTGAGATGATTTGTTCTTGTTCTGTCACAAATGTTTTTGTTAGTGTGATAGGGATTTCATTATATGTGTAGATTGTTTTGAGAAGTGTAGACATTTTAACAGTATTTTGTGCTTCCCATCCATGAACATGAAATGTATGTCCATTTCTTTGTGTCCTCTTCCATTTATTTCATCAGTGTTTCATAGCCTTTAGAGTACAGGTGTTTCACCTCTTTGGTTAGGTTGATTCCTGGTTTCTTGTGGTATTTGTGAGCCTGTCAATGGGATTGATCCCTTACTTTCTCTCTGTGTTAATTCATGATTTGTGTTAGAAATGCAATACATCTATGTTGCTTGATTTCTGTATATTGTGACTTGTGGAATTCATATATCAATTCTAGCAATTTTTAAGGGAATCTTTCATGTTTTTTTATAGAACACATCATGTCAGTTCCAAATAGTGAGTGTGCTACTTCTTCCTTGCCGATTTGGATGCCTCTTATTTCTTTTTGTTGTCTGAGTGCTGTGGTTAGGGTTTCCCGTACTGTGTGGAAAAACAGTTGTGAGACGTGTCATCCCTGTTTTGTCCCTGACCTTAGAGGAAAAATTTTCAATTTTTCCCCATTGAGGATGAGATGAGCTGTGGGTTTTTCCTAGATGACCTTTATTATGTGCAGGTAGGTTGACTCTCAATGTACTTTGCTGAGGGGTTTTATCATGAATGGATGTGACATTTTGTCAAATAGTTTTCCTGCATCTGTTGAAAGCATCGTATTGTTCTTATCCTTTCTTCTATTACTGTGGTGCATCATGTTGATTGATCTGTGAATGTGGAACCACCCTTGCAGCCTAGGAATATATCCCACTTGATTATGGCAAATGATTCTATTAATGTATTGTTGACTTTAATTTGAAGGTATTTTAATAAGAATTTCGGCATACATACCCATCAGGCGATTGGGCTGCAGTGTTATTTAAAAATGTTTTAAACATCTTTTTAAATGCTTATTTCTTTCCTTAGATAGAGTACATATAGTGAGGGAGGGGCAGAGAGACAGGGAGAGAGAGAATCCTGGCCATGCACCACACTGTCATGGCAGGGTCCAACATGGGACTCGAACCCACGCACCGCAAGATAATGTCCTAGTCCGAAATTAAGAGTTGGACAGTAAACACCCCGAGTCACACAGGCACCCCGCCATTTTTCGGTTTTAGTGGAAGCTTCATCTCGTTTTGGTATCAGGGTAATGATGGCCTCATAAGATGAATTTATAAGTTTTCCTTCTTTTTTATTTTTCGGAATAATTTGAGGAGAATACATATTACCTCTTTCTTAAATGGGTGGTAGAATTCATCAGTTAAACCATCTGGCCCAGAACTTTTGTGTTGGGGGGAGATTTTTTTTTTATTACTGATTTGATTTCTTTCTGTTTTCAGATTTTATGTATCTTCCTGTTTCAGTTTTGGTAGTTTGTGTGTTTCTAGGAATTTGTCCATTTTTCTCAGTGTGCAATTTGTTGCATATAGTTGTTCATAATATTAACTTCTAACTGTATTTTTGTGGTGTGGACTGTTATTTCTCCTTTCTTATTTGTGATTTTATTTATTGGAGTCCTTTCTCTCTTCTTACTCAAAAGTCTGCCTAGAAGTTTTCATGTTGATTTCTGTTTTCAAAGAACCAGCCCCTGGTTTCATTGATTTGGTCTAGTGTCTTTTTGGTTTGAGTATCCCTTATTTCTGTCTGAATCTCTATTACTTCCTTTCTTCTGCTGTTCTTCTTCTGATATGTGACCTAGAATATGATCAATTCTGGAGAATGTACCATGTGCGCTTGAAAAGAATATGTACTCTGCCATTTTAGTATGGAGTGTTCTAAATATATCTGTTAAACCCATCTGGTCCAGTGTGTCATTCAAAGCCATTGTTTCCTTGTTGATTTTCTGTTTACAGCTTCTGTCCTTTCATGTGAGCGATGTGTTAAAGTCCTCTACTATCATTATATTATAAATAATCAGTTCCTTTATGGTTGTTGTTAAATATTTTATATACTTGGTGATCGCATGTTGGGTGCATCAAAATTTACAATCATTGGATCTTCTTGTTTCATTGTCCCCTTTAGTATGAGATAGCATCCGTTTTCATCTCTTGTTAAAGCTGTATTTATTTATTTATTTATTTATTTATTTTAATTTAAGTCATAGTTGACATACAGTGCACTCTCGGATTTGGGAGCAGAATTTGGTGATTCATCCCTTACATACAATACCCAGTGCTCATCCCAACAAGTGCTCTCCTTAATACTCATCCCACATCTAGCCCAGCACTGACCCATTTCCCTCCATGAGCCTTCGTTTTTTTTTTTTCTCTAACATTAAGAGAGTCATGTAGTTTGTTACCACTCTTCTCGTTTCCTGCCCCCTTCCCATGTTTTCATCTGTTTTCTTTCTTCAATTCCACATGAGTGAAATCATGTATTTGTCTTTCTCTGATTGACATATTTCACTTAGCATAATACATGCTAGCTCCATCCACATCATTGCAAATGGCAAGATTTCATTCTTCTTGAAGTTGAGTTATATTTCTTTGTATATACACATGTTTGTATATATGAACGTACACATATGTACATATGTATATATCCGTATACATACATACACACACACACCACAACTTCTATATACCTTCATCAGTTGATGGATACTTGGGCTTTCTCTATAGTTTGGCTACTGTTGATAATGCTGCTATAAATACTGGCTTCATGAAATGTCATTATTAGGTATTTACCCAAAGTGTGCCAAAATAGAGTCTCGGTTTTAAAGGTTATTTTGCCTGATATCAGTATTGCTACTGGCTTTCTTTTGACATTATTGGCATAATAAATGTTTCTTCATCCTCTCACTTTAAATCTGAAGGTGACTTAAGTCCAAATAAAGCTTTGTAGGCAGCATCTAGATAGGTGTTGTTTTTGTTTGTTTGTTTGTTTGTTTGTTTGTTTGTTTGTTTTGTCCATTCTGACTCCCTATCCAAGGTCTTATGATTGGAGCATTTAGTCCATGTACATTTAGAGTGATTATTAATAGGTATATATTGAGTGCCATTCTACTAGTTGTTTTGCCATTGTTTCTTGATGTTTTCTCTGATCCTTTCTTGTCTCTAACACTTTTAGTCCTAGATTTCCACTCAAAGAGCCCGATTTAAATATTCTTTTCTTTTGACTGGTAGTACATTTATTTACTTCTTTTTAATATTTCTTTTTTTTTAATTTAAGCCCACGTTAGTTACTTTATAGTGGAATAAAGTTTCAGCAGTAGAATTTAGAGATCCATCAAGTACAAAATATACCCAATACTCATCCCAAGTGCGCCCGTAATGCCCATCACCCATTTAGCCCATACCCCTATTCAGTAACCTTCCTGGAATCCTGAGTTTCTTCTCTGTATTTCAGAGTCTCTTATCGTTTGACTCCCTCTCTGTTTGTATCTTATTTTTGCTTTCCTTTCACTACGTTCATCAGTTGTATTAAATTCCACAGATGAGAGAAATCATATGATGTGTGTCTTTCTCTAACATATTTTGCTTAGCATAATCAAGTCTGGTTCCATCCATGTTGTTTCAAATAGCAAGATTTAATTCTTTTTACCGCGGAGTAATATTCCATTGTATGACTATACCACATCTTCTTTATCCATTCATCTGTCAATGGTCATTTGGGCTCTTTGCATAATTTAGTTATTGTTGATCATGTTGCTATAAACATTGCAGTGCATGTTCCACTTGGACTCAGCGTTAGTGTATCCTTTGGATAAATACGTAGTAGTGCAATTGCTGGGTCCTAGTGTAGTTCTATTTTTAGTTTTTCTGACAAATCTCCATACTATTTCCAGAGTGTCTACATCACTTTGCATTCCCACCAGCACTTCAAAAGCGTTTATTTCTCTGCATCCTTGCCAACATCTGTCTTTTTCGGAGATGTTAATTTTAGCCATTCTGATAGGTGTGTGGGGATATCTCATTGTGGTTTTGATTTGTATTTCAGTGATGACAAGTGAGATTGAGCATCTTTTCATGTGTGACCAATCTGGATGTCATCTTTCTTAAAGTGTCTGTTCATGTCTTTTGCCCATTTCTTCACCGGATTATTTGGTTTTTGGGTGTTGAGTGTGATAATTGTTTATAGATTTTGGATACTAACCCTTTATCTGATATGTCACCTGCAAATATCTTCTCCCATTTCATTCAGTGGCCTTTCAGTTTTGCTGATTCTGTCCTCTGCTGTTCAGAAGCTTTTTATCTTGAGGTCCTAATAGTTCATTTTGGTTTTTATTGCCCTTGCTTTGGAGACATGACAAGCAAGAAGTTGTTGTGGCCAGGATCAAGGAGGTAGATTATCTGTTTTCTCCGCTAGGATTTTGATGGTCCCTTTCTTACATTTATATCTTTCATCCATTTTGAGGTGTGTGTGTGTGTGTGTGTGTGTGTGTGTGTGTGTGTGTGTGTCTGTGTCTGTGTGTGTGTCTGTGTGTGTGGTTTAAGAACATAGTCCAGGTCCAATCTTCTCACTGTCCAGTTTTCCCGGTACCATTTGCTGAAGAGACTTTTGTTTTTCCATTGGATATTCTTTCCAGTGTTATCAAAGATTACTCAGCCATATGTTTGAGGGTCCATTTATGGGTTCCCCATTCTGTTCCATTGATGTCTGTGTCCGTTTTTGTGCCCGTACCATACTGTCTTGATGATTGCGGTTTTCTAATACACCATAAAGTCCAGATTTTAATGTCTCCAGCTTTGTTTTCTTTTTCAACATGACTTTGGCGATTTGGGGTCTTTTCTGGCTCCCTACAAATTTTAGGGTTGTTTGTTCTAGTTCTGTGAGGAATGCTGGTGTTGTTTTGATAGGGATTGCATTGAATGTGTCAATTGCTTTGGGTAGTATTGACATTTTAATAATATTTATTCTTCTCATCCATGAGCATGGAATGTTTTTCCGTTTCTTTGTGTTTCTTCCATTTCTTTCATAGATGTTGTATGGTTTGTTCCTTTATTTTTTTAATCTTTGTTCATTTTTGAGAGAGAGAAAGAGAGAGCACATGAGCAGGGGAGGGGCAGAAAGAGAAAGAGAGGGAGGCACAGACTCTGAAGCAGGCTCCAGGCTCCGAGCTATCAGCACAGTGCCCATCACGGGACTCAGACCCACAAATGCGGGATCATGTCCTGAACCGAAGTTGGCACTAACCGACTGAGCCACCCAGTCGCTCCTCTATTGTTTTAAGTGTACTGATATTTTACCTCTTTGGTTATGTTTACCCCTGGGTGTTTGATGGTTTTCAGTGCAGTTGTAAAGTACATCAATCCTTGATTTCTCTCTGCTGACTCATTATTGGAGTATAGAAATGCAATCAACTTCTGTATATTGATTTTATATCCTGAGACTTTCCTGATTTCCAGTATCAGTCCTAACGGTTTTTCCATGGAGTCTTTGGGATTTCCTTGGAAAGTATCACGTCTGCGAAGAGGGAAAGTTTGACCCTCCTTGCCAATTTGGATGCCTTGTATTTCCTTTTGTTGTCTGCTTGCTGAGGTTAGAACTTCCAACAGTTTGTGGAATAACAGTGGTGAGAGTGGACATCCCAGTCGTGTTCCTGACCTTAGGGGGAAAGCTCTCAGTTTTTCTCATTGAAGATGATATTAGTTGTGAGACTTTCATATCTGGACATACTGATATTCAGACAAGATCTTTCTATCCTTCCTTTCATGCGTGCTTTTTTTTTCATCAAGAAAGGATGCTGCATTGTGTCAAATGCTCTTTCTGCATCTATTGAGAGGATCATATGGTTGTTATCCTTTCTTTTCTCAATGTGATGTATCACATCAGTTGATCTGCAGATATTGAATTGGTGGTGCATCCCAGGAATAAATTCAATTCATTGTGGTGAATAATTATTTGTATGTATTCTTGGATCCGGTTCGCTACTTTTTGTTGAGAATTTTTGCATCCAGGTTCATCAGGGAAATTGGTCTGTAGTTTCCTTTTTGGTGGGATCTTTGTCCAGTTTGGACTCAAGGCCAAGCTGGCCTCATAGAATGAGTTTGGAAGTGTTCCTTCCATGTCTCTGGCCATGACCTTATCTTGTTCTTTCATTTGGGATGCATTCCTCTTGTCTTGGCATTTTGGCTGAGTTTTTACCTTCTCTGTGTTACAAAAGTTCATTATGTTAGCTGCCTGTGAGATGAATGGCTTTATGAAATGGAGGTCATCTAGTGTCCAGGGCCTGACACATCAGGGAGTGTCTGTGGTGTGTGTCGCGTACACTGTTTTGTGTTCTGGCTGCACTTTCCTTCAGGCCAGTTGTATGGACAATGTATGGTCCTTGGCCAGAATGTGCTGAGTTTTATCTAGGTCAGCTCCGATCTGCTTCTTAAATGAGACTTGAAATGACTGCCACTCGAAGTGAAGCTCTGCAGAACTGTCTGGTCAAGAGAGGTGGTGTGGTCATGAGCTTCCGCTGGTCTCCTGGGGAAGGGGACACTCCATTGGGACTTAGGCAAGCCTGATTGACCTAGAAGGCCAGTCTCACCAGAGCACAGGAATGTGGGGTTGGTGTAAGCATCTTAGGCAGCCAGTGTGGGGATGACATTGTTTCCAGCAGATGGCTCTGTGTTTATGCTGTGGGGAAGAGGAGGAAAATGGTCCCGCACACCTCCTCTGTCCTACCTCCTTTGTCCCCTTGTTCTGAACACTGCCTCTCAGGGATACTCTCCATGATGAGTGTATAATTGCCCCACTGTTTGCACCAGGTGGTGTACAGGTCACTGTTTCCATGCCATCTGCCTGTAAGTAGTTTGCTGCCTTCTCTCAAGGATTAGACCAGTGCCCTCAGGGCTGTATCCCAGCCAAGCCTGCTAACCTTTGAAACTCCACATTCTCGGGGTCTGGATCGCTTGGTTAAGTGTCCGAGTCTTGATCTTGGCTCAGATCATGACCTCGTGGTCATAGGCTTCTCTCTCTCCCTCTATTCCTGCCCCTCCCTTGCATGTGCTCTCTTTCTCTCTCTCTCTCTCTCAAAATAAATAAACTTAAAACAAATTTAGTGGCATGGAATACCTTATTTAGGCGAGATTTCCTCCTTGAGGGCATGGCAGGGGTCTATCAGTTAAATTTCCAGCAATGACTAGGAATTTCATTGCTGACTGGGTAAAGGTTACATTCCTACAGGAATGAGTTTAGGGTTAGTGACATGAGGCCTTAACGTAAGGAACTCCATGATGGTCCTGTGAGTTTTCTTTACGTTCCAAACCCATATTTTTTCACATCAATTTTTTTATTAAAAACATAACCCTAAGTAATATTTTAGCCATCTACTGCTGGCCCAATGATCATATCCTGTAAATCTGTGACCATCTCCTAATCATAGATGGAGATCAACTCTGTGGCTCTAAGATTTTTGTGACTCTAAATTATATTGATGTATGTTACTAAGATCTTTGTGAGTCTAGGTTACTGCTGGCCTCCTGAAATCTTGACCGAGGGACACCCAGCCAGGTTTCTGAGCCATCACTTAGGCACAGAAGCACCCTTTCCAAGTCACCTCTTCCTAAAGCGTGTCTTTCCTTCTGGTACTTCTGGGTCTTACCCTTTTGCATATCACATGCTGTGATGGACAACCCCTCATGAAAACCTGTCAAAGTGGACGAGAGAAACCTGCTTGCCTGTGACTGCCACTTCATGGTCACATCTTTTCCTTCTGAAACCCCTTGAACACCCTATCATTCTTCCAGCCTTTGAACATCTCTTCGATTTGAAAATATTTCAGTCTCTTGTATTCCTGCTAAAAAAAATATGCGTGAAAATATTAAAGCAAGGATTCTTTACAATAAGTGAGCCAGTCACAATGATCCATCTGGCCGTGTGTACGTATGTTTTCTTTTTTGGACACTGTTCAGGCATGATGTGAAGTACATCCTGTAAAATCTGAGTATCATTCATTATCTAGGATAACCGCCTTTATGGAAAGCCATTTAATGACATGTTCATTCCAGATCCGAAAAACACTTAATTTACATACCACATAATACAGTGGTGTCTACATATGTTATTACCTTAAAATATGTAAAGTGGATGTTTCTATGAAGTGTATATCGTGCATTGAGTTTTCTGTACCATGAATGCTATTATTTAAATTACACAATAGTAAGAACAACAAGAATAGGTACATGGCCATCACTAGTAACTAATACTAGAACTAGTCATATAATATTAGGTGTTGAAAACATAAAACCATGATTACTAATCATCTTTTCAATCGTGGTGGGTTTCTAGTTACCAGAAAAATTGGGAAGATATTATTGAGTCTCCACATACATCAGAGTGTTTTCTGACTATTGATGTCCTCTAAGTTGATACATGATCACAATCAATATCCCAAAGAGATATGGTACTATTAACTAACTTTGTATTTGTATTCAGATTGCTTCAGTTTTAACCTCTTCTGTCCCAGACTCATCCCAGCTGGCACATGACAGTCATCCTGTCTCCTTCGGCTTCACTTGGCCATGGCGATTTTTAGATTTTTCCTTATTTTTCATAATCTGCAAAGTTTTGAGGGTACGTTTGTAGAATGTATTTTGTAGAATGATCCTTGGGTGGGATATGTCTAACGTTTGTACAAATGCTTAGGCTGACTACTGTGTTTTGGAGCAGAAGATCCAGAGGCATAGTTCCATCCATAATTATCACTTCACATAAAGGTTGTTTACTCTGAAGATTTGGATCTTTTGTGGTTCTGTACAAATTTTAGGACCGTTCTAGTTCTATGAAAAATGTTGTTGCTATTTTGATGGCGATGGCATTAGTTGTGTCAGTTGCTGTGGGAAGTATAGACATTTCCATGAAATTTGTACTTCCGATCCATGAGTATGGAATATCCTTCCATTTTTTTGTGTCATCTTGTATTTCTTTCATCACTGTTTTATAATTTTCAGAGTATAGGTCGCTCACCAGCTTGGATAGATTTATTCATAGATACCTTATTATTTGGTGTACAACTGTAAATGGGACTGTTTTCTTAATTTCTCTCTCTACTGCTTCGTTATTGTCTAGAAAGGCAACAGATTTCTGTACAATGATTTTGTATCCGGTGACATTGCTGTATTCATTTATCACTTCTAGCAGTTATTGGGTGGACTCTTTAGGGTTTTCTATATATAATGTCATGTAATCTGCAAAGTGTGAAAGATTCACTACTTCCAGATTTGGATTAGTTTTTCTTTTCTTTTCTTTTCTTTTCTCTTTTCTTTTTTTTCTTTTCTTTTCTTTTACTTTAATTTACTTTATGTTGTTTTCTTTCGTTTCGTTTTGTTTGATTTATCTGCCGGCTGTACCTTGGACTTCCAATGCTATGTTTATTAAAAGTGGTAAGGGTAAACATCCTTGTGTTTTCCCTGACCTTATAGGAAAAGCTCTCAGATTTTCTCCATTAAGGTTGATTATAGCTGCAGGGTTTTCATAGAAAACATTTATTGCATTGATGTATGTTCCCTGTAAACCTACTTTGGGGGGTTATAATCATGAATGGATGTTGTAGTATGTCAAGTGCTTTTTCTTCATGTATTGAAATGACCGTATGGTTCTTTTCTTTTAACGTTTATTAATTTTGAGAGAGACAGAGTGTGAGCAGGGAAGGGGCAGAAAGAGAGTGGGAGACACAGAGTTCGATGGAGGCTCTTGGCTCTGAGCTTTCAGCACAGAGTCCGATGTGGGACTTGAACTCACGAGGCATGGGGTCATGTCCTGAGCTGATGTCGGACTGCTAAAGGATTGAGCCACCCAGGTGCCCCGATCATATGGTTCTTGTCCTTTCTCCTGTTGTTATATTGTATCACATTGATTGATTGGCAAATACTGAACCACCCTTGCAGCTTGGGAATAAATCCCACTTAATTGTGGGATATATTTATAGTTGTTATATCTCCTTTTGGACTGTACCCTTTACTGTTATATAACGTCCTCCTCTGTCTCTTGTTATGTACTTTAAGTGTATTTTTTCTGATACAAGTATTGTTACTCTAGTTTTTTTTTTTCATGTGTTCTTACACCCTATGTCTCTAGATTGGAGCGTTCATTCCATTTACCTTCAAAGAAATGATTGCTATGTATGTATGTATGTATGTATGTATGTATTGCCATTATATTACCTGTTTTCTTGTGGTTTCTAATGATTTTCTCCAATCCTTTCTTGTCTGTCTTTCATGTTTTGCTTATTTTCTTTAGTGAAGTATTTTAATTTATTTATCTTTATTCTTAGCATATTTGTGACTGGATTCTGATATATGGTTACTGCTGGGTTATGTATATAACCTCTTCTGCATTTAGCAGTTTGTATTAAGCTGATGGTCATTTACCTTGGAACCCATTATTTTCTCCTCCCTAAGTTTTTGGTAGATGTTATTATATTTCAAATCCATATCTGTGAGTTCCTTAACTATTTTTTACAAAAATATTCATGTTTTACTTGATTTGTGTCTTTTACGTCTATAGTGTCACTTTTGGTCTCTCCTTTCCACTCAAAGAGTCCCTCTTCATATTTCTTGCAGGACTGGTTTAGTGGTACAAACACCTTCAGTTTTTGTTTGGGAAAGTCTGTGTCTACTTCCATTCTGAATGATAGACTTGTTGGATAGAGTATTCTTGGCTGCTAATTTTTCCATTCAGCACTTTGAATATGTGATGTCACTTGCTTCTCGCTTGCCAAGTATCTGTTCAGAAATCTGGTAGCTAGCCTTATGGGTCTTCCCTTCTAAGTGAAGGTCTCTTTGTGTTGCTGCATTTAAGAGTTTTTCTTTATTGTCACTGTAATTTGCAAGTTTGCTTACAATATGTCTGCATGTTGGCCTGATTTTCTTCATTTCGATGTGAATTCTCTAGCCTCCCGGATGTGGACGTTTGTTTCCTCCCCCAATTAGGGCATTTTTCAGCTATTGTTTCCACAAATAAATTTTCTGCCCCCTTTTCTCTTTCTTCTGCGACTCCTACAATATCAATATTGTTATCTTTGCTGCAGTCACTGAGTTCCCTTAGTCTCATCTCACGTTGCAGAATTCTGTTCTCTCTCTTTGGTTCAATGTGATTCATTTCCATTACTCAGTCTTCGATGTCACTGGTTTGCTCCTCTGCTTCTTCCATCCCTTTGTTAGTTCCAGCAAGCGTGTCTCTCTTTTATTGTGTCCTCAATGTCTACTGTACTATTTCTTATCTCTAGTCAGGGGTCTCACTCTTCTACTCATTTCACAACTCTAATGAGTATCCTTATGATCATTGCTTTCAAATCTGTATCAGGTATGTTACCTACATCTCTTTGGCTTAGATCTCTGGTTGTGACTTTCACTAGGTCTTTCATTGTGGAAAAACATCTCTGTGTGTCCATTTTGTCTTTTTCTCTGTCTCTGTTTCTCTGTGTTAAGAAAGTCAGCTGTACCTTCTGCTCTTGAAACTAATAACGTTATGAAGAAGAGGTCCTGGAGAACTCAACAGTGCACGTCTCCATTTATAGGACCGGACCTTCAGGAGGCTATCGTATGGGTACTGTTCACAGCCTGCTGTTGTGTCTGGGTTACTTTTCCTTTTAGTGCAGGTGTCTGCACTGATTGCATGCTGTTGTGGGCTGTGCTTCGTCTCATTGGTTTTAGTGGGACCCAGGCAGGCCAGCTGTGGGGTGGTAGGCCTGCTGGATAACTTGGGCACAGGGCAGGAGTGTTAGCAAAATTTCACAGGGCTACAAGTCCTATGCCAGATTTCCCTATGTTCCTTGTTGGCTGGGGGCTGTGGACCAGCAGTAGAAGCTAGGGGCTTGAGGATATGCACAGAGCATGTCTGTGCCTGGGGACATGTGGCTTAGTGAGACAGATGAGGGTGCATGGATATGTACAGCTGGGTGAGGTGCAGACGCGCACAGCATGTTGTGGCAGCTATGCATGCAGCTTGTCAGACAGGGTGCCCTTGTGGTTTGAAAAATGTTTGGCCTGAGACCAGCAGGCTTGGTTTGGTGAGTCCCCTAGTGAACCCTTGGGACTAGCACACTGATAATGGGTTAGTTAGCAAGTGTCTGTGCAGCCTCACCCTCTTGTGGGTGCTTCTATGCTTATTCTGGGAGGCTGGGGGAGAAGAATAGTGCCTGTGAGCTCCCTCGTTGTTGGAGAAGTCCTCCAACACACTCCGGAATCAGCATGAATACATCTGTCTCCTGTTCCCTCAGCATTGTGCAACATGCCATGTTTACATTGCCTCTCTACACACGCAGGGATCTGGCTATCACTAATCCTCCTGGATCTCCCAGTGCTGGGTCATTGGACCTCCAAAGCTCCTGTATATGAACACAAAGGCATTCAGCCCCTCTAAGTTCTAATGCCCAATGTTATGGAGATTAGTCTTTCCTGTATGACCTCCCTGGTGTGGGGCTCACTTTTTCTGCCCCTTCTGCAGGCAGACAGCCTCCACCTTTCTGACATTCCTAACCTTTCTGATGCAGCTTCTCTCTACTTCGGTGTGGAGTTTGTTCTGCCAGTCTTTGGATCGCTCTTTGGTTCATGGACTTGGATGTGGATGTTATGCAGTTGAAAACATGGGACAGGGTGAGCTCAGGGTCCTCTTATTTTGCTATTATTAATTTTTTAAAAGTCTTATGATTTTGGATTTTTGAGACATGAGAAGACAGACTCATATCACACATGCACTTCAGGATTGGAAAGTAACTTTCCCACATTTGCTTCTATTATTTTATGTTTTGAAACTCTCTTTAATGAGGTATAATTACATCTAACAAACCTCAAGTTAAAGGGTATACTTTGATGAGATTGAGGGTACAGGACCATGGGTACAGCACCATGAAATCATATGGTTTCTCCCTAAACCTTCCATCATGATCTCTTTGTGTCTAATGCTAATGTTGCTTTTGAAGTAAGGACTACTTTTTTTTTCCCCCACGTTTTCACATATTGCCCAGGTGTCTGAAAGCTGGCATTGGGGTATCTCCTTTTCCAATAGTCTATATTCCCATAAGTTTTGCAGTCGGTTTACCTTTGGACTTTTGCTTCTATTGTATCTCTCTGTATGTTCACATACTCTCGTTGCAATACTTTAATGATGAGGTCTTCATCATCGCTTTAATTTTCACTAAATGGTATGAGCTGCAGTTCCACTTATGACAGAATGCACAGGCTTCCTATGATATGTATTCAAGAGCAAGGCAGATATCCTGAGCACTTGAGCTGAGAATGTCACCCTGTCTTTTGCCGGCCCTCTTCCCTTCCCTGCGAGACAAGAATCTCCTTTTGTTCACACAGAAATGTGGGTAAAGTCAGTAGAAAACATTGCCTTCTCTCCTCTTCCCTTTATCTCTCAAAATCCTTGCCACTATCTTCTGCCTTTCCCTTTCTCTGACTCAATATCCCAGGCCCACAGTTTCACTCCAGCCATGATCAGGGTGTCCTCCAGCTGCTGGCCTCTGCCCTGTCCATCCCTCAGTGAGAAATCTGGAGTAGGATTATGCATTTCACAAAACTGATCAAGAAATATGTGATCCTCAGAGACCTCCTGCACAAGGTTGCTGTCCGTGGAGACATGGTATCCTGAGGGAGGATCTGATTCCATGTGTGGCCTCCTCACTCATCTCCCACAGTCA
Source organism: Prionailurus viverrinus (assembly GCF_022837055.1). Lineage (NCBI taxonomy): Eukaryota > Metazoa > Chordata > Mammalia > Carnivora > Felidae > Prionailurus > Prionailurus viverrinus. The sequence goes on from NW_025927618.1 coordinate 1,544,217, forward strand.
CTGCTGGTCCCTGATCCTTACCCACCATTACAAATCAGCCATATGCTAGGGTCAGGTACCTGTCTATCTGACCCCAAGCACCAGGAGTCAGTGAATATTTCTAAAATAAATGAGCACAGGCACCCCATGCATCTAGATATAGGAAGTTACCATCACCCCAGAAAACTCCCTCGGGCTCCTCTGCAAAAAAGGTGATCTTGCTACTATCCTACACCACTGCAACTTCTGCTAGTTTGTTACCTGTGTGTATAGGAACCACATTGTGTACATTCGATGGGGGGTGAGAGTAGGTCTTCCTAGAAGCAAACACTGAAACAGAGACAGAACAGTGAAAGTACTATTAAGGGATACTAAGAAAAACAAAGTGGAGAGCTCAGGGTTAGCAGAGAAAGCATGCAGGCAGATCTGACACATTTTTAAGATATATATAATCAACATACTCTGTCACCTCACACAGTCCTCTTCAAATTTCAAAATAGCTGTCGTATAAGGCAGTGAGATTTACGAGATTTGGGGTTATTTCCCTACGGTCTTATGTTTTCCTACATGCATTCCCTCTTCAGTACTTAATCTGTGGCCTCAGATGAACACTTTAGTGTGGATGCATCTGCGAGTCTATATGTAATGGAATATGATTGTCTTCAGATCTCAGATGTAGAACTCTGATATACACATTCTCGTAATTATCTTTTTCTTTCTTTGTCTGGCAGGGCCTGAATCTTAATACAATAAGTGTGCCATTGTCTTCTTTAAAGTGGCGATCCCCAATCCCTGGGCGGAGGCGTTAACCGCCTTAGTTTAATGAACTTCTGTGACCATCTTTTTTTGATGATCATTTGTGTGGCGATATCTTAATTGAAACTGTGAGTAGAGTGAGTGGATATTTCCCAGACATTTTGCAGATGCATTCTGTATTCAATGTCTTCTTTTCATTATGTCCTTAGAAACAAATATTACCCCTCTTTCACAGATAACCCATCTCAGGCTCTGTGTAGGTCCCACTGAGAATTGGTATTCTGGCTGAGATAGCAGGAACACAGGGAAACCCTCGGGATATTGTGAGAGAAGTTTAAGGAGATAGATGCAAAGCCATAGTCAGGTTATGTCAGGGGTCCAGCAGGGGTGGCATCTGGGCATCCCTGAATTGTAGGTTTACCCAGGCTAAAGGCCAATGCAGGCACTCAGCTGATCTAGATCCTGTCTTCACTTTTAGTCTCACTGAAGGATATGAACTTATGCAGACAAGCATTTCCTTAAGACCAAGTTAAATTTTCTATATATCCAGGGCATTTTTTCACCCATAAATATCCAGAACCTTCAGACAACGCAGGGAGACAACAACCTTTTTAGATGATCACCTGGGTGCACTTTGACAAATATGACATTTTGGAGAGGAACCTTGCATTGTGCACTGAGAGTGATCCCACATAGTAGCTCCGTGTGGAACTCGTGCTCCCTGCTCAGGCTGTGGTCAGGAATGGGCTGCAACTGCATCTCACTGAACCCAGGACCCTCCCCTCTGCACTTCCTCAAAGTCTGCTTACTGTCCTCTAATTTCTCAAATTTCTATTCCTGTGTGATTCAAGTTTCCCCCACTCCTTCACTGGTGCTTTCAACATGGTGACCACAAGGTCTATGTCATATAATGCATGTGCCCCATTTCACACAGGACACCTAAGTCACCTACACTTAGGGGTGCATCTCATCCTTCACAGAACTCAAAGCATTGTGTCTGTAAAATATGCACCAGTACGCCCGATACATCTGTCTTTGTGTAAAAATCCTCTTTCTTGTTGACAGGAGAAACCTAAAGCTGACCTCATTACGGGGAAATGATACAGTCCATTGAACATATGTCCTGAGAAACTTGAGATATGTTACAAAGTCCTCAGGCAGTTTTGCAGTTGAATTGCCAAGCCCTAACAACCATCTCTACATTTTTCCCACAAAGTGTTTCACGAAGTAGATGAATATGCTTTAGAAATCCCTAACCACTTCAGTTTATCTACCCAAATAGAGGAGGTGGAGGATGGGGGGGGGTGGTTCATAGCCCATGACTGGTGATGAAGGACTGTCCATGGGGTTAGGGTTAGGGGTTAGGGTTAGCGGTTTGGGGTTAGGGTTAGGGTTAGATTAGATGGTTAGATTTAAAGGGTTGGGATTACGGTGAAGGTTAGGTTTAGGGTTTAGGGGCTAGGGTTGGGGAGTAGCTTTGGGTTAGGGTAGGGTTTAGGTGTTAGTGTTAGTATCAGCATTAGCTTCAGGGTCAGGGTCAGGGGATAGGGATTAGGATTTAGGTTTTATTGTTTAGAGTTTAGGTTTTAGGTTTTGGGGTAGGGGTTAAGTTTTCGTGGTTACGTGTTAGTGGTTAGGTTTTAGGGTTATGGTCAGGGTCAGTGTTTGGTTAGGGTTAGTGTTTAGTATTTATGATTTGGGGATTAGGGTTAGTGGTTAGTGTTCAGGTCTAAGGTTTAAGTTTATGGTTACAGTTAGGATTTGGATTCGGATTTGGGGTTTAGCGTTCAGCGTTTCGGTTAGGGTTTGTATTATTGTTGTGGATGGTGTTAATGTATATTAGTGGCATGGTTTGGGTTAGGGATAGGATTTAGGGCTAGGATTAAGGTTTGGGTTTGGGTTAGAGTTAGGGTTAGTAGTTAGGATTAGGGTCTAGGATATTGCAGGGGCTGAACCCACAGCATTGCAATTGTCTACCCTAAGTGCTCAGGTGAGGTTCCAAGGTCGGTTGCCTGTCACGATTAGTCTTTTGGTTCTAATCCAGACAACTGTATGGGAGAGTGGTCTGGTAGGCCTCAGGAATATTCTCAGGAAGCTGCAGCCAGGTTTTTGAAATGACATGGTGATGTTCCAGGTTCTAAGCCGAGTGATCCTGCACCACTTCTGGACCCCAGGGCGTGGTGTTGTCAGACTTTGTTATTGGGTCTGAATGGGTAGAGAGCCTTAACTAGGGTTATGGTTTGTTACAGGGACATCACCAGGATGTAAGCGACTCTAGTTTCGTGATCTCCCTCTAGGACTGAATTGAGGACCCATGCGACGGTGCCTTTCAACTGTAGGTTTAGGGTTGAGATAGTGTTAGGATTCAGTTGAGGGTTCTGTTTAGGTTTAGGCATGGTTTAGGGTTACGTTCCAGGAGACACTAGGCGCTGAAACCAGAGCAGTGCAGTTGTTTCCCCGAAAGTCTAATTTGAAGGAACAATGGATGGTGCCGATTAGGATTAGTCTTTGAGTTCCAAGGCTAGACAACTGTATGGGCCACTAGTTGGGTAGGCCTCTGGAAATCTCTCTGGATCTTCAACCGGTCCTTCAAAAGAACATAGTATATTACATGTCCTATGCGGAGTTATGCTGCACCGCTTTTGTTCCCCAGGCATGTGGTGTTGTCATACGTTGTTATTGGGTCTAATATCGAGAGAGCCTTATCTAAGGTTAGGGTTCTGTCCAGTGACATTTCCAGCTCCAAGCGAAACCAGTCTCGTCATCTCCCTCGAGGTCTGAAGTGAGGGCCAATATGACGATGCGGAGCAACTATAGGGTTTGGGTTCGAGTTAGGTTCGGTTTCAGTTGAGGGTTAGAAGTAGGGTCAGATTTTGTTCCCAGGAGGTTCAATGCGCTAAACACATAGCAGTGCACTTGTCTCCCTGAAGGGCTGAGTTGAGGGCACAAGGGAGGGTGCCGGTCAGGGCTTGTCTTTGGGTTCCAAGGCCAGACAACTCTATGGGCCACTGGTCGGTTAGGCCTCAGGAATACTTTTGAGTACCTGAAACCCAACCTTGGAAACGACATGGTGATGTTCCAGGTTCTATGTGGAGTGATCCTGCATCGCTTCTGGACCCCAGGCGCATGGTGTTGTCAGATTTTGGTATTTGGTCCCATGGGAAGAGAGCCTTAGCTAGGGTTAGGGTTTGGTCCAGGGACGTCACCAGAGCTGAAGCAACTCCCGTCTCGTGATCTTCCTTCAGGGCTGAAGTGAGGGCCTGGGTGATGGTACGGGTCAAGTGTACGGTTAGGTTTCGAGACTGGGTTAGGTTTTGGTTGGCGGTTCTGGTTGTGGTTAGGGTTACGGTTAGGTCCCAAGAGGCTCCAGGCACTGAACCTACAGCAGTGTGGTTGTCTACCCAACGGGCTGAGTTGAGGGCTCAAGTGAGGGTGCTGGTCAGGATTAGTCTTTGGGTTCTTATGCCAGATATCTCTATGGGCCCCTGGTTGGGTAGGCGTCAGGATTCCTCTCAGATAGCTGCAGTCGGGTTTTGGAAACCACATGGTGATGATCCAGATTATTTGTTGAGTGATCCTGCACCATTTCTGCACCCCAGGCACTTGGTGTTGCCAGACTTTGGTATGGGGTCCCCATTGGGAAAGAATCTTAGCTTGTGATAGGTTTCGGTCTAGGGACATCAACAGGGCCAAAGCAACTCCAGTCTTGTGATCTCCCTCGAGGGCTGAAGTGAGGGCCCATGCGACGGTGCAGCTCAACTGTAGGGTTAGTTTTCGAGATAGGGTTAGGTTTTGGTTGAGAGTTCTGGTTAGCGTTAGGTCCAAACAGGCTCCAGGAGCTGAAGCCACAGCAGTGCAGTTGACTCCCCGAAGGGCTGAATTGAGGGCACAGGGAGGGTGCCCTCAGGATGAGTCTTTGGATTCCAAGGCCAGACAACGCTGTGGGACAGTGTTCGGATATTTCTCAGGAATACTCTTGAACAGCTGCTACCGGGCCTTGGAAGTGACATGGTGATGTTCCAGATTCTCTGCTGAGTGATCCTGCACCGCTTCTGGACCATAGGCGCGTGGTGTTGTCACTTTGGTATTGGGTTCTTATGGGGAGAGAGCCTTATCTAGGGATAAGGTTCGGTCCAGAGACAACACCAGAGCCGAAGCGACTCCAGTCTCATGATCTCCCTCGAGGGCTGAATTGAGGGTCCTTGCAATGGTGTGAGTCATGGGTTTGGGTTCGAGATACCGTTAGGTTTCTCTTGAGGGTTCTGGTTAGGGTTAGGGTTCGGTCCCAGGATTCTCCCTGTGCTGAACCCACAGCAGTGCAGATGTCCCCCTGCAAGGCTGAGTTGAGGGCACAAGGGAGGGTGCCACTCAGGATTAGTCTTTGGGTCCCAGGCTATACAATTCTATGGATCACTCGTCAGTTAGGACCAGGAATTCTCTTGTGCACCTGTACTCAGGCCCTGGAAATGACTTGGTGATGTTCCAGTTTCTTTTTTTTTTTTTTTTAATTTTTTTTCAACGTTTTTATTTATTTTTGGGACAGAGAGAGACAGAGCATGAACGGGGGAGGGGCAGAGAGAGAGGGAGACACAGAATCGGAAACAGGCTCCATGCTCTGAGCTGTCAGCCCAGAGCCTGACGCGGGGCTCGAACTCACGGACCGCGAGATCGTGACCTGGCTGAAGTCGGACGCTTAACTGACTGCGCCACCCAGGCGCCCCGTGATGTTCCAGTTTCTATGCTGAATGATCCTACATCGCTTCTGGACCCCAAGCACGTGGTGTTGCGAGACTTTGGTGGGTCCCAATGGGGAGAGAGCCCTAGCTAGGGTTAGGGTTTGGTCCAGGGATATCCCCAGATGCAAAGTGACTCAAGTCTCTTGATCTCCCTCGAGGGCTGAAGTGAGGGCCCATGTGACGGTGCGGGTCAAGTGTAGCATTAGGTTTCAGTTGAGGGTTCTGGTTAGGGGTAGGGTTAGGTCCCAGGAAGCTACTGGCTCTGAGTCCACAGCAGTGCAGTTGTCTCCCCGAAGGGCTGAGTTGAGGGCACATGGGAGGATGCTGATCATTTTTAGTATTTCCGTTCCATTTCCAGACAACTGTATGGGCCATTGATTGTGTAGGCCTCAGCAATCATTTCAGAAAGCTGCAGCCCGGCCTGAAAAACGACATGCTGAATTCCAGGTTCTATCTGGAATGATCCTTCACTGCTTCTGGACCCCAGGTGTGTGGTGTTGTCAGACTTTGGTTTTGGGTGCCCATGGGTAAGAGCCTTAGCTAGAGTATGGTTCCATCCAGGGTTGTCGCCAGGCTGAAACAACACCACTGTTGTGAATTCATTGGAGGGCTGATGTGTAGCTGTGAGTCTGCTATAGAGTTAGTGTGCTAGATACGGTTAGGCTTAGGGTGAGGGTTATGTTTCGGTTCACCGTTAGTGTTAAGGTCCAGGTGAGTGAAGGCAGTGACTCTACAGCAAAGCAGTTGTCTTCCTGGAGGCCTGAGTGCAGTACAGAAGGGAGGGTTTTCGTTCGCATTAATCTTTGGGTACCAAAGCCAGACAAACATATGGCCCACCCTTTGGGTAGGCCTCAGGATTCTTCTCGTGCAGCTGCTGTCGTGCTTTGCATATGACATGGTGATGTTCCACATTTCATGCCTAGTATTTATGCACCGATTCTTGATCTCATGTATGTGCTGATGTCAGACTTTGTAAATGAGTCCCCCTGGGGATAGACAATTAGCTAGGGTCAGGGTTCAGTATAGGGAAGTCGCCAAGTCCGAAGCGACACCAGTGTTTTGAATTCCATGGAACGCTGAATTGAGGGCACATGCGTGGCTGTGAATCTGGTTTAGAGTTAGTGTACTAGATAGGGTTAGGGGTAGGGTGAAGGTTATGGTTAGGGTTATGATTAGGGTTAGGGTCAGGTCTCAGGAGGCTCTAGGCACTGAACCCACAACACTGGTGTTATCTCCACAAAGGGGTGAGTGGTGTCCCCAAGGGAGGGTGTCAATCAGGACTAGTCTTTGGGTTCCAAGGCCAGACAAATGTAAGGGTCACCCTTCGGGTAGGTCTCAGGATTCATCTCGTGCAGCTGCAGTCACGCTTTTGAAATGAGATAGTGATGTTCCACATTCCATGTCGAGTATTTCAGTACAGATTCTCGAAACCGTGTGCATGCTGTTGTCAGACTTGGAATTGGGTCCCGACGGGGAGAGAGCCTTACCTAGGGTTTGTGTTAGGTCCAGGGAAGTCAGCAGGAGCGAATCGACTCCAGTTTCGTGATCTCCCTCGAGGACTGAATTGAGGGCCCATGCGACAGTTCGGGTCAAGTGTAGGATTTGGGTTAATGTTAGGGTTAGGTGTAGGGTGAGGGTTATGTTTAGGGTTACGTTAGGGCTGGGGTTAGGTCCCAGGAGTCTCTAGGCACTGACCCCACCACAGAGCAGTTGTCTCCCCGATGGGCTGAGTGGAGTACACAAAGGAAGGTGCCAGTCAGGACTAGTGTTTGGTTTCCGTTGCCAAACAAATATTGGGCAAGCTTATATAGGCCTCAGAATCCTCTCGTTCAGCTGCAGTTCCTCTTTGAAAATGACATAGTGATGTTCCACGTTCCACATCGAGTATTTCTGTACCGTTACTCGAACCCATGTGCGTGCTCTTGTCAGACTTTGCAATTGGGTCCCCATGGGGACAGAGCCTCAGTTAGGGTTAGGTTTCGGTCCAGGGGAGTCACCATGGCAGAAGCCATAGCAGTGTTGTGAATTCCATGGGGGGCTGAAGTGAGGGTTGTGCGTGGCTATGGGTCTGGTGTAGCTTATCAAGGTTGATAGGGTTAGGTGTAGGGTAAGAATTATGTTTAGGATTAGGGTTAGGTTTAGGTCCCAGAAGACTCCAGACACTGATCCCACAGCAGAGCTGGTGTTAACCCGAGGGGCTGAGTGGAGTACCCAAGAGAGGGTGTCGGTTAGGATTAGCCTTTGACTTCCAAGGCCAGAGAAATGTATGTGTCACCCTTCGTGTAGGACTCAGGAAGCCTCTCGTGCAGCTGCAGTCGCGCTTTGGAAATGACATGGTGATGTTCCACGTTCCATGCCAAGTATTTCTTCACTGATTCTCGAGCCCGCATGCGTACTGTTGTCAGACTTTGGAATTGGGTCCCCGAGCCTTAGCTAGTGTTAGGGTTTGGTCCAGGGAAGTCGCCAGGCCCGAAGCAACTCCGGTTTTGTGATCTCCCTCGAGGGCTGAATTGAGGGCACATGCGAGGGTGTGGTTCAATGTAGGGTAGGGTTAGATATAGGGGTAGGTGTAGGGTGCGGGTAATTGTTAGGGGTACAGTTAGGGTTATGGTTTGGAAATAACATGGTGATGATATATATTCCATGCCAAGTATTTCTACACCTGTTTCGAACCCTTGTGTGTGCTATTGTCAGATTTTGGACTTGTTTCCCCATGGGAGAGACACTTAGATAGGTTCAGGGTTTGGTCCAGGAATGTCACCAGGGCCAAAGCAACTCCAGTGTTGTGAATTCCATGGAGCTCTGAAGTCAGGGCACATGCGCAGCTGTGGGTCTGGTGTAGACTTAATGAGATAGATAGGGTTCAGTGTAGGGTGATATTTATGGTTAGGGTTACTGTTAGGTTTAGGTTTAGGTCCCATGAGACTCCAGACACTGACCCCAAACAGAGCAGGTGTCAACCTGAAGGGCTGAGTGTAGTACACAAGGGAGGGTGCGCATCAGTCTTCGTAGTTGGGTTCCAAGACCAAACAAATGTATGGGCCACCCTTTGGGTAGGCCTCAGGATTCCTCCCCTGCAGCTGCAGTCGTGCCTTGGAAGTGACATGGTGATGTTCCAAGTTCCATGCCAACTATTTCTGGACCAATTCTTAAACCAGTGTGAGAGCTGTTGTCAGACATTGGAATTAGGTCCCAACGCATACAGAGCCATAGCTAGGGTTAGAGTTCATTCCAGCAGTGTGGCTATGGCCGAAGAGACTCCAGTCTCGTAATCTCGCTGCAGGGCTCAATTGAGTGCCCATGCGAGTGTGCGGGTCAAGTGTAGTGTTTGGGTTAGAGATAGGGTTAGGTGTAGGTTGAAGTTTACGATTAGGGTTAGGGTTAGGTCCTAACCCAGCAAGCTCCAGGCACTGAACGCACAACAGAACAATTGTCTCCCCGAAGGGCTGAGTGTAGGATACAAGGGAGGGTGCCTGTTAGGATTAGTCTTTGGGTTTCACAGCCAGGAAAATGTATGGGCCACCCTTTGGTTAGGCCTCAGGAATCCTCTTGTGCAACTGCAGCTGTTCTTTTGAAATGACATGGTTATGTTCCACGTTCCATGCTGAGTATTTTTGCACCGATTCTCGAACCTTTGTGGGTGGTGGTGTCAGATTTTAGAATTGGGTCCCCATGGGGAGAAAGCTTTAGGTAGGGTTAGGGTTCAGTTTAAGGAAGTCGACAGGGCTGAAGCGACTCCAGTCTCATGATCTCCATCGAGGGCTGTGTTGAGGGCCCTAGAAAAGGTGGGGGTCAAGTATAGGGTTCAATTACAGATAGGGTTAGGTGTAAGTTGAAGGTTATGTTTACGGTTATGGTTAGGGTTAGTTTTAGGTCTCAGGAGGCTCCAGGAACTGAACCCACAACTGTGCAGTTGTCTCTCCGAAGGGATGAATAGAGTACATAAAGGAGTGTGCCGGTCAGTATCACTTCATAGGATCCAAGGCCAGAGAGATGTTTGGGCCACCCTTGGAATAGGCCTCTGGAATCCTGTCGTGCAGCTGCAATCACACTTTGCAAAAGATATGGTGATGTTCCATGTTCCATGCCGAGTATTGTTGCACCGATTCTCGAACCTGTGTGCGTGCTGTTGTCAGACTTTTGAACTGGGTCCCCATGGGGATAGACACTTAGCTAGGGTAAGAGTTCTGTACAGGGAATTGCTAAGGCCGAAGCGACACCAATGTTGTCAATTCCATGGAGGGCTGAAGTGAGGGCACATGTGCGGCTGTTCATCTGGTTTACTTTTCATGTGCTAGATAGGGTAGGTTGAGGGTTATGTTTAGGGTTATGTTTACGGTTAGTGTTAGGTCCCAGGAGGCTCTCCATCCATGTAGTTTCAAATGGCAAGATTTTATTTTTTTTGATGGCTAAGTAATATTCCATGGTGTGTGTATGTATGTAGGTGTATACACACACACGCACACACACACATAAACATACTATGTATGTATGTATGTATGTATGTATGTATGTATATATACCACGTCTTTATCCATTCCTCCATCGATGGACATTTGGGCTTTTTCCTTACTTCAGCTATTGTTGATAGTACTGCTATAAACTTTGGGGTTCACGTGTCCCTTCGAAGTAGCATATCTGTATCCCTTGCATAAATACCTACTAGTGCACCTGCTGGGTTGTTGAACAGTCTTCTTTTTCATTTTTTGAGGAAACTACATACTGTTTTCCAGAGTGGCTTCACCAGCAGTGCAAGCCAGTGCACCAGCAGTGCAAGAGTTCCTCTTTCTCCATTTCCTCGCCAACATCTGTTGTTGCCTGTGTTGTTAATGTTAGCCATTCTCACAGGGGTGAGGGGGTGTTTCATTGTGGTTTTAATTTGTATTTTCCTGATGAGGGATTTTGAGCATTTTTTCATGTGTTGGTTGGCCATCTGGATGTCTTCCTTAGAGGAGTGTTTGCTCGTGTCTTTGCCCATTTCTTCACTGGATTACTTGTTTTTTGGTATGTTCTCGAGTTTGGTATGTTCTTTATAGATTTTGAATACTAATCCTTTATCTCATATGTCGTTTGCAAATATCTTCTCCCATTCTGTTGGTTGCCTTTTAGTTTTGCTGATTGTTTCCTTCTCTGTGCAGAAGCTTTTTATTTTGATGAGGTCCTAATACTTCAGTTTTGCTTTTGTTTTCCTTGCTTCCGGAGATGTGTTGGGTAAGAAGATGTGGATGCCAACATTAAGAGGTTTTTGCCTGCTTTCCCCTTGAGGATTTTGACGGCTGCCTATCTTACATTTAGGTCTTACATCCGTTTTGAGTGTGTTTTATGTGAGAAAGTGGTCCAGGCTCATTCTTCTGCATATCACTGTCCAGTTTTCCCAGCACACTTGCTGAGGAGACTGTCTTTATTCCATTGGATCTTCTTTCTTTTGGTCAAAGATTAGTTGGCCATACATCTGTGGGTCCAATTCTGTGTTCCTGTTCTGTTCCATTGATCTGAGTGTCTGTTCTTGTGCCAGTACTGTACTGTCTTGATGATTACAGCTTTGTAATACAGCTGGAAGTCCAGGATTGTGATACCTCCTACTTAGGTTTTCTTTTTCAAGATTGCTTTGGCTATTCGGGGTCTTTTCTGGTTCCATACAAATTGAAGGATTGTGTTTTGTAACTCTGTGGAGAATGCTGGTGTTATTTCGATAGGCATTCAGTTGAATATATAGATTGCTTTGGGTACTATTGACATTTTAACAATAGTTGTGCTTCCTATCCAGGTGCATGGAATATTTTTCATTTTTGTGTGTTTGTCATCTTCAATTTCTTTCATAATCTTTCTATAGATTTCAGTGTATAGATTTTTCACCTCTTTGGTTAGATTTATTCCGAGGTATTTTATGGGTTTTGGTGCAATTGTAAACGGGATGGATTCTGTGATTTCTCTTTCTGTTGCTTCTTTGTTTGTGTATAAGAATGCAACTAATTTCTGGGCATTAATTTTATACTCTGCCACTTTGCTGAATTCATGGATCATTTAACAGTTTTTTGGTGGAACCCTTTTATCAAGAAAGGATGCTGTATTTTGTCAAATGCTTTCTCTGCATCTATTGAGTGCATCATGTGGTTCTTGTCCCTTCTTTTATTGATGTGATGAATAACATTGATTATTTTGTGGATATCGATCCAGCCTTGTATTCCAGGTTAAATCCCACTTGGTCGTGGTGAATAAAGTTTAAATGTATCATTGGATCTGGTTGGCTAATATCTTGTGGAAGATTTTTGAACCCATGTTCATCATGAAAATTGGTCTATACTTCTACTTTTTAGTGGGATCTTTGTCTAGTTTTGGAATCCAGGTAATGCCGACTCATAGGAAGAGTTTGGATGTTTCCTTCCATTTCTATTTTTGGGACAGCTTCAAGAGAATAGGTGTTAACTCATCCTTAAATGTTGGGTAGAATTCCGCTGGAGAGCCATCTGGCCCTGGGCTCTTGTTTTTTTTGGAGATTTTTGATTACTATTTCAATTCTTTACTGGTTATGGGTCTGTTCAAATTTTCTATTTCTTCCTCTTTCAGTTTTCATAGTTTGTGTATTTCTAGGAATTTGTCCATTTCTTCCAGATTGTCCATTTTATTTGGTATATAATTGCTGATAATATTCTCTTATTCTTGTTTGTATTTCTCCTGTGTTGTGATCTCTCCTCTTTCATTCTTGATTTTATTTATTTGGGTCCTTTCTTTATTCTTTTTGATCCAACTGGCTGGTGGTTTATCAATTTTATTAATTATTTCAAAGAACTAGCTTCTGGTTACATTGATCTCTTCTACTGTTTGTGTGTGTGTGTGGGGGGTTGTTGTTTGTTTTTGTTTTCAGTTTTGAAAGCATTGATTTTTGCTGTAATCTTTATCATTTCTTGTCTTCTGCTGGATTTGGATTTTATTTGATGATCTTTTTTCCATTACTTTAAGGTATAAGCTTACGTTGTGTATCTGAGACTTTTCTTCCCTCTTTAGGAAGGCCTGGATTGTTAAACTTCCTCTTATGACTACCTTTGTTGCATCCCAGAGGTTTTGGACTGTGGTGTTATCAGTTTTATTGGCTTCCATGTACTTTTTAATTTTCCCTTTAACTTCTTGGTTCACCCATTCATTCTTTTTTTTTTTAATTTTAGTTTTTATTATTTACAATTTACATCCAAATTAGTTACCGTATAGTGCAACAGTTATTTCATGAGTAGATTCCTTAGTGCCCCTTACCCATTTAGTCCATCCCCCCCACAACCCCTCCAGTAACCCCATGTTTGTTCTCCATATTTATGTGTGCTCTTCTTTTGTACACCTCCCTGTTTTTATTTTTGTTTCCCTTCCATTATATGTTCATCTGTTTTGTGTCTCAAAGACCTCCTATGAGTAAAGTCATATGATATTTGTCTTTCTCTGACTACTAATTTCACTTAGCAGAATACCCTCTAGTTCCAACCATGTAGTTACAAATGGCAAGATTTCATTCTTTTTGATTGCTGAGTAATACTCCATCACACACACACACACACACACACACACACACACCACATCTTCTTTATCCATTCACCCATCAATGGACATTTGGGCTTTTTCCATACTTTGGCTATTGTTGATCGTGGTGCTATAATCATGGGGGTGCATGTGTCCCTTCAAAACAGCACACCTGTATCCCTTAGATAAATGCCTTGTATTGCAATTGCTGTGTCGTAGGATAGTTCTCTTTTTAGCTTTTTGAGGAGCCTCCGTACTGTTTTCCAGAGTGGCTGCAGCAGCTTGCATTCCACTATTCATTGTTCCATAGGATGTTCTTCAGTCTACAAGTATTTGTTATCTTTCCAAATTTTTTCTTGTGGTTGATTTAGAGTTTCATAGCATTGGGGTCTGAAACTGTGTATGGTATGATCTCTATCTTTTTGTATGTGTTGAGTACAAGTAAACATAAAATTATTTATGTTTATTTATTTTAGAGAGAGAGAGACGGGCAGAGAGAGAGGGAGACACAGAATCCAAAGCAGGCCTCAGGCTCTGAGCTGTCAGCACAGAGTCCGACACAGGGCTCAAACTCACAAACCATGAGATGACGACCAGAGCTGAAGTCAGATGCTTAACTGAATGAGCCTCGCAGGCACCCACTTTAGTGACATTTTAAATGACACCGTTCAAAGTGCACTTGCTACCTTGCAAACTCAGAGAGAGAGAAAGAAATGTGAAGAATCAGGAAGTAGTTAAGAGTTGGCTGCTGAGTTTTACCGTAATTTGGCTTTGGAGGGTTTTTGTTCATTGGGTGTAGTGAGCACAGCATATTTGCCTGCCATTTACCACAGTAGACAGCGGGCCTCTGGGAGCCAAAACTCTTTCTGACCAATGAGCTGGAATTTTACTAGGACCGCCAAGATGAGATTTGCTATTTCAAGGACTAGGAGTTATCTTTTATTTTCACAACTCAGTAATTATCACATCATTCAACTCTGCCCTCCAAGATATGTAGAAAATACCCAAATATAGTTGAGAGAGAAAGGGTGATAGCCAAAGTGTATAATCCTTTCCCTTTAAAAAATATGTTTAAATTATGCTTTATGATTTTTTTTAATTTTAGTGAGGGGGCATGCAAGTGGGGGAGAGGGAAAGAGAGAGAATCTTAAGCAGGATTCACTCTCAGTGTGGAGCCCAACACAGGTCTGGATCACATGATCCTACAATCGTGACCTGACACAAAATCAAGAATCTGATGCTCAACTGACTGAGCCACCCAGGTGCTCAATAGTCTCTTTCTCTCTGAATGCTGAATAGTAAATTTTCAACGTGAATGGGGGATAAACAGGCATACATACATACATACATACACCGCTAAGAAAGCCATGAGTTGTTAGACATGAACTATTTCCATCATCTTTGTCTTCTAGTTATATTCATGCCTCTAGTGTTTGTTGATTGCAATGCACGATCTTGCTGTGTGAGGTACAAATTGTTGTGTGATCAGTTTTCCGTGAAAGTCTTTCCTCATATCTGTCTTAACCACAAGGTGCCAATGTTGAATTTGAGGATGTAGAGCTAAGAGCCTTGAGGTCCAATAACTGTCAACTAGAAGTTATATTTTCTGTTGGGGAGAAATCCCCATATGATGGCAATGACTTTGCATTGGTAAGGGAAAGAATACTTTCATGCCTTCATGGTTCTTGCGCTTTTTGTGTCTCACCAAAATCAAGACTCAGGTCATGTGCATGTTTATCAAGCAAACACCTTTTTTTTTTTTTTTCCAGAAAATAAAAACGCCCTGGAAGACAAGTGTAATGCACTGAGGTCTGTGAAAGCCACAAAGGAAGCAAAAGTCAAACAGCTGAAAGAGAAAGCACATAACCTGGAAGAATTCTATGAACAAAGAAAAGTGCCTACAAAAAAAGTAAGATGGGGGCGCTTGGGTGGCTCAGTCGGTTGAGCGTCCAAATTCGGCTCAGGTCATGATCTCACAGTCCATAAGTTCAAGCCCCATGTCAGGCTCTGTGTTGACAGTTCAGAGCCTGGAGCTTGCTTTGGATTCTATATATTCCTCTGGCCCTACCCAACTCTCACTCTGTCTCTATCAAAAAAATGAATAAACGTTAAAAAAATTTAGAAAAGTAAGATGTTCATGTGAGAACTGTCACAAGGACCGTAATGTATGGGAGAACAGGGCAGCCAGTAGAGATAATTGTATTTCTTTTGGAACTGGGTCCAGAGTATTTTTGCCCAATGCATTCAGTAGAATTGGACCTTCCCTTCCTACCTTGCTTTTTGTAACGTAACCTGCATTTTCCTTTCTCCTAAGTGCTTGCCACACATTGTGTTATCTTTTGGGGGCGGCAGAGGGAAGGTACCATCATTAATAACGTTAATACCTGGATTCACTCTGGATCCATCTGCACTGTCCTATAGATTTCAATCGCATCACACTGTTTTGTCACCCAGCAGTTAGGTCATTTTTGTTCAGGACCAGACATGGGTCAAAAGTGTGTGGGGAAAAAAATGAATTCTCTTGCTGCAGAAACAATTGAAGTTGCTTTCTGGAAAGTGGGTAGGGGTACCAGCATCCATTATGCCAGTGAGATTGCTCACTGCAGGCCCAATCCCTAAGAACGTCAAGTTGTTTCCTGTCCCCTGATTTTTCAAGTGTAACTTTTCTGAGTCTTGGCCAAAGCCCGCAGCTTCACTAGGGATCATCTTTGCTGGCCTCCCCTGAGGGATGGCTTTGTCCTGGGCTTCCTTCTTCTCCATCTTGGTCTTGTGTGTCTTTGTGGGGTTGTCAGATACTTGGTGCATTCAGTCCCATGTTTCCTCCTTTGTACAGTATTTCCTTTTGTTCTCAGGAGGAGATGGGGGACTTTAGAGTCCCTCACTCGTGTTGGAAAGTGAAGACTTCTCTTCCCTGGAGACTCACCTTTATGTTCGTCCTTCCCACAGCTGGGGTTAGGGCTTGCTCTCACTGGCATCTTGTTTTTGTTAACTCGTAAGCTCTTTCTGTGAGTGGGTACAGCAACCTGACCACCTCTCTATCTTCAACCCCTTACAACAGAGCCACTACATTACAACCACGCCAGCAAGCATTTGCCCAAGGACTGCCTGAGAGACCAGAAGGAAATGCATGTGCCTTTCTCTGTCTAGTGCTTTTGTGTCATTTGCTAAGAGATTTTCAATTTTGCGTATGATTCTTGAGGACATCAAGTGTCAAGTTGAAACCATCTCAGTCAACACCACAAAGAAAATGGTCTGAGGGCAACACAACAACCCAGCCTTGCCAAGCGTTGCCTTCTGCTGCCTTCACTATCAATGGAATGAGTCTTGTTAAAGTAGATTTGGCTCCATGAAGTTGAGAGTTTTCCACCTGAAATCTCTTTCCTGGAAGTAAACCCAGACTGTTTGACAGTTCATATCAGGTTGTACGTCAGGAGATGAGGTTGTTCTAAGAATGGCCTTTTGAAGATGGAGGCAGGGGTTGCAGTCCTGAACGCTAGCGATGTCTGGGAGTGAGCTGCAATGTTAGTGAAACCATATTCTGGAAGGTCGTCTTTCAGGTGATTGCCTGTGTCATGGTACAACTTTTGGACTGAGAATCAGGGCTCCCCATGGAGGTGTAAGACTAGTGATGATCCCTTGGTTCATCCTAATGGGTACAGTTGGTCAGATACGGTTTTTCACTCACTGATGAAATGGGTCTTCGCCATATCAAACAAAAGACCAACTCTGGGAAGGCACAAAGTACAATGTTATTTGATGACTTTATGATAAAGGAGAGGAAACGAGAACTAGAAAGACAGTTCCAATAGTAGAGACGTGGCAGCAGACAGAAGTTGAATTTTCTTGAACTTAAATGGAGTGTTCACTTAATTTCTCTGATTCGGTTGTCAGTCTGTGCATTTATGGGAGAAGTGGGGGAAGGGATATTTGCATAGGCCTTCAAGAGTGCTGGGAGGTAAAAAGGGAGAACCTCTGGACCTTGTTCCTGACTGTGTATGTATCTTTCCCATCTTAGGAAGCTGAAAATGACACTGTGAACTGGCGGCAAAGAAGAATCAGCTAGCAGCTGCAGGTAAAATTTGAAAATAGCTACAGAAGGGGCGCTTGGGTGGCTCCATCATTTAAGCATCCAACTTCAGCTCAGGTCACAATTTCACAGTCCGGGAGTTCGAGCCCCGTGTCAGGCTCTGTGCTGACAGGTCAGAGCCTGGAGCCTGTTTCAGATTCTGTTACATCACTCTCTGTCCCTCCCCCACTCATGCATGTGCTCACTCTCTGTCCGTCTCAAAAATAAATAAACATTAGGAAAAAAATAGCTACAGAAGAAATAAACAAGTACAAGTGAGTTCAGCTAGTAATTACCCGGAGCTCATGAAACGGCTGTTATTTTTTGGTTTTTAATCTTTTTGAAAAGTTTGAAGTCAACATATGCATAGAGTATTAACAGATAAAAAAGGTAAGTTTTAGAAGGAATAAAATAATTAAGGTTCTAAACATTTGAAGATCTCAAGTAGTGAGCAGACTGTGTGGAAACTTTGTCCATGCTACCATTCCTCGGGGGTGGTGTCAAGTGTCATCATCTGTAGGAAAGCAGTGTGTCGTACAATGAATCATACCCATCAACGTGGTAGTGCCATTTCATGGCCCTTGTCTTTGCAACCCTGGGAAACATGGTGAGGATAAAAGTTATAAAAGAATAGATCTTTATGATAAAAGACACTTGTCACATGATGAATTAGAGAAAGATTGAAAATGGGAAGGAATTCCATGAACTCTGAACCCTACAGGCATGGGATAATGAGTAAGGAAAGGATGTAACAATAGCTTTGATCCTACTGTACATTGATAATCACGGGCAAAGTGTTTCATGTGTAAGAATAAATTGTATCAGGGGACAGATATGAGGTTGTTGGGATCGTGGGCAGCTTATTTAAAATCATACCCAATATTGGGCCTTATCTGACAAGAGCAATTGTAACTCACAGGCCACAAATTGAACAAACACGGGAACAGCTGCAGCAGGCAGAGCTCACCTTTAGATACCAGGTAACCTGAGTTCTGCCTGACATACTGAACCCTTAGCACCTCACGCAGGTAAGTGTAGTGGCCCTTGGAATCCCTCACCACGGGCTTTTCATTGTTGGCTTTTCCCGCTTGCAGTTCATGAGAAGAATGCTCAGGACAACTAGGTAAGTGTTTTCTTGTTTCCTCCTCTTTCTTTGGTGCACAGTGTGGCACCACCTTCCGACTGAAGGTGGGTGTGTTTTTTCTCCCCCAGATCAAGACTCAGATCTGGGACAGGGAGATGGCAGAGCAGGGCAGGGAGGTCGCTTACTTGAAATACAGGTGTGGTCATTTGACTTGCGTTTTTATGCGTGTTTCCAGGGATGACACCTGCACTGTTAGTTGTCTAGTAGACGACGTGGTGTTGCAACTCTTATACAAGTCCATTATTTTTCTGTATCCAAGACTGGACGGGGATGGAACCAAAGAGGCTGCCTGAGGGATACACGAGGCAGAAACCAATCACTGCAAGAACCCTCCAAGGAGAGGTAAGGAGCACGTTGTGATGTGCCGCAGTCCAATTTCTGCTGTGCAGCCTGTTCCTGTGTGTGATCATCGTGTGGTCTGGAAAGAATCACACGCACTAAGGACGGCAGGTGGTCTGAAGGGGTGACAGAAGGATGTTGTCCTCTGGTGCCACAGACAGTGAGGCACTTGTCCCTGTGACTGGTAGAGCTCATGCCCCTCCTCTGATGGTGACCCTCCCACCTCCTCTAGCATCCCCCTGTCTGAAGAGCCTGGAAACTTTCTTCCCACCCGGATACAATGTGAAGACTTTAGTTTATTTGAGGAGAAGGTCCTTTATTCACTAGTTTGAAGAGTCTTTCTTTTTGTTTGTTTTGGGAACTGTAGCCCTACATCCCGCCATTCAAGTTCCATAAAGCTTAGCTTAGTCCTCTGATGGTATCAGTGCAACTCTGCAGCTTCACTGCTAACTTCTCGCAGTTTTCCTTTTCTCAATAGTGTCAAATTAGTCTTTCCTTACATAATAACTGCTGTGGAAGGCAGCTTGTAGATAAGCTGGGAGATTGAACAAATTGCCTGAAGAAATGCACCCTTGTTGAGGACTCATTGAGGATATACACCAAACCAGTGTTCTCAGTGTTATTCTTTTTTGTTAAGTTTATTTATTTTGAGAGACGCATAGACAGAATGCCAAGCAGGCGTCACACTGTCAGTGAGGAACCCAACGCTGGGCTTGAATTCACAAGCTGTGAGATCGTGACCTGAGCCAAAATTAAGAGTCGGATGCTGAATCCAAGCATCCTCAGACTAATTCCTGATCTGTAATGAAATCGTGATTTCCCATGATGTATACTGAGAAAACTGTTTTACTGGTGAATTCTAAATTGCTAGTTGCACCTGACCTGTCCACAGTTACGTGATTAATGATGAAACATCATGAACTAGGGCACCGTGAGGTCTTTATCAAGGTGAGGGGACGGTTCTCCCCTTTTTCCTTGGGGGTCACCTGAGGCATTTGGGATACCCTCTGCCTCTGGTCAGGGACCTGACTGTAGGGAATAGTTTAAGATATTTGAGGAATGAGTTCAGGGATTGTTTTCATTCCGCACTGTTCTCTAAAAGCAGAATAAACCTCTGTCCCTTCTAGGGTCTTTAGTAGATCGAGAAACTGCTGAAACCTCTGTGGGTTACAGTGGCTCTGACTGTACCAAGAATGCAGACAAGGGCAAGGTAAATGCTGGGACCATTCTCAGTTGTAACTCTTTTGGGAAACCCTCATCTTTATGTACAGTATGCTCTCCTGGCCTTGTCTCGTTTTGCATGTTGTGTGCTATGTCTGTTTGTTCTTTCTTTTCCAAATGCACACTCATAACCCAGGAGCCCACAGGCTTCTCAATTTTTAGTCTGTCAGCTTTCTGTGGTACGTTTAGAAGCCAAAAGCGCTTAGAGACTGAGTACCTTAAGGTTTTTCTGTGAGTTTCAGGAAATAATGAGAGGAGGATGAGTGCACACTCCAAACCGATGTCTCCCGGCCTGGGTGATCCCTTCCAGACCTCACCTCTGTGGGAACAGTGTGGCTGCTGTGTCTTCCTTTCTTGATTCTGACTAGGAGATGAACCTGTTAGAAACGACATCATGACTCCAACTTTCTATTATGTGCCCTGTGCCATTTAGAGTGGTCATAGAGAAAGCCAATATCATCACTCATCACCTTTCCGTCTTTGTTGGTAAATGACTTGTCTGGAATCCTCCAGCTATGCCTTAGGTAAATACAATTTGCACACTGTGTCCTTCAATTGTGTTTCTATGAGCAGTTTCTGGTTTTGTCCCGTCACTGTTAGAGCTGATATAGTCTCATGATACATACCAGTTTTATACCAAAACACTTGCATGAAATCTGTTATGTGAATTTCTCCCTCTTTTTTTCCATTGCACATAATGACTCTGTGTCCTGTAGTATGCTTAAAGTCAGAATTCCCTACGAATTAAGATGAACACATCTGAGCTTTGTAGACATTCACCACAAGTAACTTGTTCTTCACAGAAGACTCTCCTTCCCCTGCAAGATTCCAGGCATCCTCCACTCCCCAGAGGTCTCCGAGGCCTTTGACAACACTTCCAGAGGGAAGACTCCTTTCTCAGGGAGAGGAGCAGAGGAGGCACAGTGAGGGTCCGGCTGCAGAATATTTTGCCAGGAGTGGCTGTGATTCCACGAGCAGAATATGAGCCGTGTATTCCCACTCATTTTTGTGTGTGTGTTCTTAATATAGCAAAAGCAGAGCATCTGGAGTCGCTGTAGAGGAGGGATGCAGGGTGAACCTGGACATCGATGGCTGCCTGTCTGGAGAATGCTACTTCATTAGTCTGTAATTACTTCTGTTAACCCTCTAGGACAGGACCCTTGCCATTTTACTTCCGCAGACATGGGCAGTGATGTGTGGTATCCAGTGGCAGGGACAGAGTTTTCAGGTACTGATGCTATTCTCTTGGATCCTGGTGGCAGAGAAGGTGGCAGGTGCTGACACATTTTTCTCTGGGTTACAGCTGCTTTTGGTATTGGTTCTTTTGTCTGGAATATGGATGTAGCTTCACTTCTGTTCTGCAGGGCAGTCTGGATCCTGGGGACCTCCTCCGTTAACTGGACGATTCTGCATGCCCTACCCTGGAGACGCCCCACCCCCATGGACTATTAGGCACATACACCTCCTGAACCTTGGCAGCCCTGGGGCCACCCGAAACCCCTCCACCTGCAACACTTGGTAAGACGATCTGAGCACTAGGAGTTGACTTGTAAAACAAACTCACCTTATTTTGTTACTGTTAGGTCTTGGGCCAAGGTGCAGAGGCGGTACCACAGACCATTGTGATGCAAGGGGAATGTGTCTGCTGCCATTACCATATTCCTCAAGTTTCTCAGGATCTCATCTTTGTCCTTTCCCCCACCATGGGTTGGTACAGGCGTCTCTTGTAGGAAGGAATGGGGCCGTATGCAGAAAATCAGACATAGCGCTTCAGCAGAAATGCCCTGTACACAGTCCACATGCTGGGATTTGTGAGGCATGAGGCACAATGTAACGTACGTCCATCTACTTGTGCCCCCAGCCATCCATAGTTGTTCGATGAGTGATGAATACATCTGAGTCAGGGCTTTTAGGAGTCTTCATCAAGTTATAAGGGATGGTTCTTCAAGTTCTTTTTGGGTATCACCAGAGGCATGTGGGACACCCTGTGCATGTAATTTGGGATCTCACTGGGACAAAGAGTTGAAGTGGTCGGAAGTATGAGGGGAGGGTTTTTTGTTTTGTTTTTGACCTCCAAACAGTCTACTCAAATCAGAATAAGCCTGCATCCCTTCTGGGGCTTTTTGCAGATCCAGAAGTAGGTATCACAACCAAGAGTGACATCGACACTGGCTCTGCCAAAACTGCCGAGAAGCACAAAGTAAATGCTGTGGCCATTTTCAGTTCTAAGTCTTTACGGACTGCCACATCTTTCTGTACAGGACACTCTCCTGCCATTGTCTCTGGTTTGTGTGTCGTATGGTCTGTCTGCTGTTTTTTTTTTCCCCCAAATGCAAAACATTTACTGCCGAGTCTACGGGCTTCCCTGTTTCCCAGCTGGCATCATTTTGTGGTAACTTGAGCAGCTAAGCATGCCTAAAGGTGGGGGCCATAGGGCTTTTCTAATGTGTTCCTGGAATAAATCAAGGAGGATGACACCACACTCCACTTGGAAGTCTCCTATCTTGCCTCATTCTTTGTGGATCTCCTCAATGTGGAATCATTGCTCTTGCTGTGTCTTCCTCTCCTGTTTCCTTCTATTGAGGATTTTAACGTGCTCAGAAAAATCTGTGGGTATCGTTACAATTTGAAAATGCGAACTGACTTCACTCCAACTCATATTTTTGTATGTGTCCTTTACAATGGTCTTAGACAAAGTAAATTTCATACCCATCAGCATTTTGGTAAACATGCTGTCCAGAGTCCCTTCAGGTGTGTCCTGGGCACAAATATCTGAACTATAAGAGGTGGCATATTTGTCATGGAAAACATGCACTGGAACTTAAGTTGTGAAGAGAAAAAATCCAAAAGTACCTGTGTGGCAAGTGCCCACGGTGTCCTTCACTTGTGTTCACATGAGCACGTTCTCTCGCTTCCTGTGTCACAGGTACAGCTAAAACATGGAAACTTACACCAGACATCAAAGTGCATTTGTGTTAATTTTGTCTTTTAGAATTTCAGCTCATTTTTCCAGAGAACACAATTCCCCTGCAAAGTGTACTGCACTTAAGCTGAGAAGTACCTCTGAAGTAAAATAAATTAGTTGAACCCAACTAACATGTATAGGTTACCTGTTTCTCTAAGAGCCCACTTTCCCAGGTCCTCTGCAGGTCCTCAGAATCCCCATCTCCCCATGTGTCTCTGTGCCCATGGATAGCACTTCCAGAGAGGAGAAGACCCCATTGTCGGGACAGAAGTAGATTGGGCACAGGCAGGGGCTTAGAGGCAGAGCTTTGAGCCACGAGGACTATGATTCCATGTGTGGACACTGGTATTGTCATTCCTTCTCATTCTGTAGTTCTTCATATACACAATAAACAACCCTTGTGGTGAGGGGGAGAGTGATCCTGGACACAGATGTCTTCCTATCTGGAATATGCTACTTTTTAAAAAATCTTGTAGAAAAAGGGCCCGTGCTGTTTCTACGTTTCCAGACACGTGGGGACACTAGTATTCCCCACCCCAAAGCTGTAAGGGGAACCCAAAGTATGGGTAGAGATTTTGGTGCTGATGTTGCCCTCTTGGAACCTGGTGGTGGGGAAGCTAGTAGGATATGAGCACTGCTGCTTTGGGTTTCCGCTTTTTGCTGGTGTTGGTGCTCTGTTCTGTCCTATGAACATACCTCTCATTTCTTTTCCCCAGGCTATTTTGTATGCAAGAGTCCTGGTCCTTTCCCAGGATCGCCTTGCAGGCTGAACCCCGTGGACCACCCTTCACCACCAGTCATGGGCTATGGGCCAACTCCCCCTCCTCTACCAGCTCCTCCACCTACTCTATTTGTTAAGATGACCTGAACTGGCTGAGTGGCTGGTAAAGTATATTCATCTTCTTCATGATTGACTTTGTGGGAATGATGTAGAGACGGTTGTGAGTCTTGGCAATCCAACTACAAACTGCCTGAGGACACTGTAGCATATCTCAAGTTTCTCAGGCCATACATACAATGGGCAGTGGCATGTCCCTGTAATACAGTGAGCTATACGTTTCTCTTGCCAAATGAAAGAGGAGTTTTTACACAAAAGCAGATGTATCACCAGTACTGGGGCGTATGTTGGAGACACAATGTGTTGGGTTCTGTAATGAATGAGGTGCGCCCCTAACTTTTAGAGCACCAGGTGTCCTGTGTGACAGAGGGACATTCATTAAACGATGCAGACCTTGTGATCACCAACATGGAAACACCAGTGAGGATCCAGGGCAAAACCGGGGGAGCCTTGAATCATACAGGAATAGAAGGGAAGTTGAGCACAGTAAGCAGAGTTTGAGGACGTGCAGAGGGGAGGGTGTTAGGGTCAGGGAGATGCAGTTGGAGGTCATTCCGGCCACAGCCTGAGCAGGGAGTGTGAGGTCCATACAGAACTGCTATGTGGGATCGCTGTCAGTGCAAAGTGCACGCAGGTAATCACCTAAAAAGATTCTCGTCTCCCTGGATTTTCCTGAAGGTTCTGGATATTTGTGGGGGGAAAAGAGCCCTGGATATATGGGGTATTTAACTTGGTCTTATGAAAAGGCTGTATGCCCAAGTTCATATTCCTCAAGAGACTAAAAGTGGAGACAGGGTCTAGATCAGCTGAGTCATCCTACAATTCAGGGCTGGCCAGATGACACCACTGCTGGACCCCTGTCATCGCCCTGACTACAGCTTTGCATCTCCTCAAACTTCGCTCACAATATTATGACAGCTGTGTTATCTGTGAAAACAGGGGTAATATTTGTTTCTAAGAACAAGAGAAAAAGAAGACATTCAGTGCATAAGGCGTCTGCAAAATCTCTGGGAAGGGTCCCCTCACGCTTCTCACAGTTTCCATTAAGATCTCTCCACACAATGATCCTCCAAAAAAGATGGTCACGGGAGTTCATTAAACTAAGACTGTTAACAACTCAGCCCAGGCAGTGGGAATCACTGTTTTAAAAAAGAAGACAATGTCCCTCATTTTTCTATTAGAATTCGGGCCCTGCCACACCATGAAAGAAAAGATAATTATGAGAATGTGTACATTCAGAGACCTAGATCTGAAGACAATCATTTTCTATTACACATCATCTCACAGATGCAGCCACACACTAAAATGTTCATCTGAGGCCACAGATAAACTACAGAAGACAGAATGCATGTAGGAAAACATAAGATCAGAGGGAAATAAACCAAAAATCTCTTTGCCTTGTAGGACAACTCTTTTGAAATTTGAAGAGGACTATGCACGGTGACAGACAATCGTGTTTGTATATACATTTTAAGAAGGTGTCAGATCTACCTGAATGCTTTCCCTGCCCATCCTGTCCCCTGCACTTTGTCCTTCCTACTGTCTCCTAATCTACCTTTCATCGTTTTGTCTCTGTGTCAGCGTCTGCTTCAAGGCCATCTACTCTCGCTCCCCATTGAGTGCACACAGTGGGGTTCCTGTACACACAGGTAACAAAGTGCCAGAAATGGTGGTGAGGGAGGATAGAAGCAAGATCACCCTTTGTGCAGGGGAACCTGAGGGAGTCTCCCGGGTGATGGGAACTACCTATATCTAGATTGATGGGGTGCTTATGCTCAATTATGTTGGAAATATTCCCTGACTCCATGGTGCCTTGGGGTCAGACAGGTATAATGGTGGAGAAGGGTGAGGACCAGCAGTGACTGTGGTAGAGGAGTGAGGGTCAGACCCATGCCCAGGATGCCAGGTCTCCACAGACAGTACCAAGTGTAGGAGGACTCTGGGGAGCAGAGATTTCTTGATCAGACCCATGGACTACATAATCATCCTGCAGTTTCCTCACTGAGCGATGGCCAGAGCACAAGGACAGCAGCTGGAGGACACCCTGATCATCGCTGGAGTGGAGCAGTGGGCCGGGGGGATTGAGTCAGGGAAAGGGACAGGCAGAAGGTAGTGACAGGGAGTCTGAGAGACAAAGAGAAGAGAAGGGACCCTTCTCTGCTGACTTCACCTACATTTCTGTGTGACCGAAACGAGACCTTTGTCTCGCAGGGAAGGGAAGAGGGCTGGCAAAACACCCAGTGACATACTCAGCTCAAGTGCCCAGGGTATCTGCCTTGCTCTTGAGTACCTAACACAGGAAGCACGTGCTTTCTGTCATGATTGGAACTGCAGATCGTAGCATTTAGTGAAAATCAATCCAATTATGCCTCCCTCAGCATTAAAGTACTCCAACAAAATTAAGTGAACACACTGAAAGATACAACGCAGGATAAAGTCCAAAGGTAGATCGACAGCAATACTTACGGGAATACAGTCTATCTGAAAAGGAGGTAGGTACCCTAGTGCAGATCTTCAGACACCTGGCCGATATCTGAAAACGTAAAAAAAATAAAAAAGTCCTTACTCCAAAAGCAACATTAGCGCTAGACACAAAGGGATCATGATTAAGGTTTAGAGAGCAACCATATGACTTCATGGTGCTGTATCCATGAGAACAAGTCTCATCAAATTATACCCTTTAATTTGAGGCTCTTTGTTATATGTACATTATACCTCATTAAAGAGAGTTTCAAAGCACAAAATACTAGAAGCAAATGTGGGAACGTTCCTTTCTAATCCTGAAGTGCATGGATGAGATGAGTCTGTCTCCCATGTCTCAAAAATCCAAAATAATACACTTAAAAAATTAATAATAGCAGACTAAGCAGACCCTGAGCTCACGCTGTCCCATGTTTTCAACTGCATAACATCCACATCCAAGTCCATGAACCAGCGAGGGATCCAAGACTGGCACAACAAACTCCACACCTAAATAGAAGCTGCAGCAGGAAGGTCAGAAAGCTGGAGGCTGGCTGCCTGCAGAAGGAGCAGAGAAAGTGAGCCCTCACACGGGGGAGCTGACACAGGGAAGACTAACCTCCATAACATTTGGTATTAAAACCCAGAGGGGCTGAATTCCCTTGAGTTTACATCCTGGTGCTTTGGAGGTCAGCCGACCCAGCACCGGGTGATCCAGAAGGATGAGTGATAGCCAGGTCCCTGCCTGTGTAGAGACGCAACGTAAACATGGCATTTCACACAATGCTTAGGCCACAGGAGACACATGTATTCATGCTGATTCTTGACTCAGCTGGCCTGCCTGGGTCCCACTGACATCACTGAGAGCAAGCAGAGCCCACAACAGACACGCAATCAGTGCAGACCCTTGCATGCACTGAAAGGAAAAGTAACCCAGACACAACAGCAGGGAGTGAGCAATACCCATACGATATCCTCCTGCAGGTCCAGGGCCTATAAATGGAGACGTGCACTGCTGAGGACTCCAGGACCTCTTTTTCATAAAGGCATTAATTTCAAGATCAGAAGGCACAGCTGACTTTCTTAACACAGAGAAATAGGGCCAGAGAGACAGACAAAATGGACACACAGAGATGTGTATCCACAATGAAAGACCTAGTCAAAGCCACAGCCAGAGATCTAAGCCAAAGAGATATAAGTAACGTACCTGATACAGAATTTAAAGGAATTATCACAAGGATACTCATTGGAGTTGTGAAATGAGTAGAAGAGTGAGACCCCTGACATAGAGATAAGAAATAACACAGTAGACACTGAGGACACAATAAAGGAGAAACATGCTTGCTGGAATGAACAGAGGGATGGAAGAAGCAGGCGAACAAACTAGTGACCTCGAAGACTGAGTGATGGAAATGAATCACATTGAACCAAAGAGAGAGAACAGAATTCTGCAACGTGAGATGACACTAAGGGAACTCAGTAACTACAAGAAACATAATAGTATTCGTATTGTAGGAGTCCAGAAGGAAGAGAAAAGGGGGAAGAAAATGTATTTGAGGAAACAATAGCTGAAAACTTCCCTCATTGGGGGAGGGACACAAACATCCACATCCAGGAGACTAGAGAACTCCCGTCAAAATCAGGCCAACACACAAACCTACTGTAAACAAACTTACAAATTAGGGTGAGAATAAAGAAAAACTCGTAAAAGCAGCAAAACAGTCCTTAACTTACAAGGGAAGACCCATGAGGCTAGCTACATATTTCTGAACAGAAACTTGGCAAGCCAGAAGTGAGTGACATCACATATTCAAAGTGCTGAATGGAAAAATCAGCGGCCAAGAATACTCTATTCAGCAAGGCTATCTTTCAGGATGAAGGAGACACAGACTTTCCCAAACAAAAACTAAAGGAGTTTGTACCACTAAACCAGTCCTGCAAGAAATATTAAGAGGGATTCTTTGAATGGAAAGGAGAGACCAACAGTGACAGTATAGAGGTAGAAGACACAATTCAAGTAAAAAATGAACATTTCTGGAAAAAAATCTATTAAAGACATCAGAGAAATGGATTTGAACTATAATAACATCTACCAAAAACCTAGGGAGGAGAAAGTAATGGGTTCAAAGGTAAATGACCATCAACTTAATACAAACTGCTAAATGCAGAAGAGGTTATATAAACATCTAACAGTAGCCATATCCTAAAACCAGTCATACCTATGCTAAGAATAGAGATAAGGAAATAAAAATATATCACTAAAGAAAATAAGCAATACATGAAAGAAAGGCAAGAAAGGATCAGAGAAACTCATTAGAAACCACAACAAAACAGGCAATAAAATGGCAATACATATATACATATCAATCAATTTTGAGGGAAATGGAGTGAATGCTCCAATCTAGAGAGGTAGGGAGTAAGAATGGATGAAAAAACAAAACAGATTCAGATGCCTACAAGAGACCCACTTTACACCTCAAGAATGATAGTGAGGATAGAGAAACATCACACAAATGAATGTCAAAAGAAAGCTGGAGTAACAATACTTGCATCAGAAAAAAATACACTTAAAAAAGTACATAACAAGAGACAGAGGAGGACAGTCTATAACAGTAAATGGTACAATCCAAAAAGAAGACATAACAACTGTAAATATATCCCACAATTGAGTGGGATTTATTCCCAAGCTACAAAGGTGGTTCAATATTCGCAAATCCATCAATGTGATACAATACATCAACAGGAGAAAGGCTAAGAACCAGATGATCGGGGCATCTGGGTGGCTCATCCTTTAACAGTCTGAAATCAGCTCGGGTCATGACTTCATGATTCCTGAGTTCATGTCCCGCGTCAGACTCTGTGCTGAAAGCTCAGATCCAAGAGCCTCCTTCGAATTCTATGTCTCCCTCTCTCTCTGCCCCTCCCCTGCTCACGCTCTGCCTCTCTCAAAATTAATAAACGTTAAAAGAAAAGAACCATACAGTCATTTCAATACATGCAGAAAGGAACATTTGCAAAGTACAACATCCGTTCATGCATGTAACCCCCTAAAGTAGGTTTACAGGAAACATACATTAACGTCATAAAGGTTAACTATAAAAACCCTGCAGTTATAATCAACCTTAATGGGGAACATCTGAGAGCTTTTCCTGTAAGGTCAGGAAGAAGACAATGATGTTTACTCATACCACTTTTAGTAAACAAATGACTGGAAGTCCTAGCCACATCCAGCAGACAAACGAAACGAAACGATTTGCAGACTACATGACACTATATATAGAAAACCCTAAAGAGCCCACCCAATAACTCTTAGAACTGATAAATGAATTCAGCAATGTCACAGGATACAAAATCATTGTACAGAAATCTGTTGCATTTGTAGATAATACTGAAGCAGTAGAAAGAGACATTAAGAAAACAGTCCCATTTACAGTCATATGCCAAAAATAAGATATCTATGAATAAATCTAACCAAAGTGGTGAGCGACCTATACTCAGAAAAGTATAAAACAGTGATGAAAGAAATTCAAGATGACACAAAGAAATGGAAGGACATTCCGCACTCATGGATCAGAAATACAAATATAGTGAAAATGTCTATACTTCCCAAAGCAATGGACAGAATTCATGGAATTTCCATCAAATTACCGACAGCAGTTTTCACAGAACGACAACAGTCCTAAAATTTGTATGGAACCAAAAAAGCCCGCAATATTCAGAGTAAACAATCTTTATGTGAAGTGATAATTATGGATGGCACTATGCCTCTGGATCTTCTGCTCCAAAACACAATAACTCTGGCTTAAGCATTTGAACAAACGTTAGGCATATCCCAGCCAAGGATCATTCTACAAAATACATTGTACCAACGTACCCTCAACACTTTGCACCTTATGAAAAATATGGAAAAATCTAAAAATTGTCATGGCCAAGTGGAGCCTAAGGAGATGGGATGAGTCTGGGCTAGGAGAGGTTAAAACCGAAGCAATCTGAATACAAATATAAACTTTACTTCATACTACCATATCTCTTTGATACCTTGATTGTGATCATGTACCAACCATTATGACATCAATAGGGAGAAAACAGTCTGATGTATGTGGATACTCAGTATTATCTTCCCAATTTTTTTTGGTAACTA
Source organism: Prionailurus viverrinus (assembly GCF_022837055.1). Classification (NCBI taxonomy): domain Eukaryota; kingdom Metazoa; phylum Chordata; class Mammalia; order Carnivora; family Felidae; genus Prionailurus; species Prionailurus viverrinus. The sequence continues at coordinate 1,574,368 of NW_025927618.1, forward strand.
GAAACCCATCATGAGAGAATAGATTATTAGTAATCATGTTTTTTCTACACATAAGAGTATATAACTAGTTCCAGTATTAGTTACTAGTGATGTACATGTACCTATTCTTGTTCTTACTATTGTTTAATTTAAATAATAGCATTCATGGTACAGAAAACTGAATGCATGATAAACACTTCATAGAAACATCTGGCTTTACATATTTTAAGATAATAACGTATGTATATACCACTCTATTATGTGGTATGTAAATTGTTTTTCTGATCTTGAATGAGCATGTCATTGAATGGCTTTCCATAAAGGTGGTTATGCTAGATCATGAATGATTCTCAGATTTTATAGGATGTACGTCACATCATGCCTGAACATTGTCAAAAATAAAAACACACACGCGGACAGATGAAGCATTGTGACTGGCTCACTTATTGTAAAGAACCCTTGCTTTAATATTTTCACGTATACTTTTAGCAGGAATATAAGAGAATCAAATATTTCCAAATCAAGCAGATATTCAAAGACTGGAAGAATGATAGGGAGTTCAAAGGGTTTCAGAAGGATAAGATGTGACCATGAAGGGGGAGTCCACAGGCAAGCAGCTTTCTCTGGTCCACACTGACATGTTTGCATGAGGATATGTGACTTGCCAAAGGGTAAATCCCAGAAGTACCAGAGGGAAAGACAACGCTTTAGGGCGGGGTGACGTGGAAAGGGTGCTTCTGTGCCTAAGAGATGGGTCAGCAACCTGGCTGGGGGTCCCTGCGTCAAAGATTTCAAAAGGCCAGCAGTAATCTAGACTCACAAAGATCTTAGTAACATAGATCAAAGTAACTTAGAGCCACAAAGATCTTAGAGCCACAGAGTCTATCTTCAACTATGATTAGGAGATGGTCAGAATTTCACAGGATACGATCTTTGAGCCGGCAGTAGATGGCTAAAATATTATTTAGGGCTATACATTTAATAAAAAAATGTATGTGTAAAAATTTGGGTTTGGAATGTTAAGAAAAATCACAGGCCCATCATGGAGTTACTTACGTTAAGGCCACATGTCACGAAACCTAATTTCATTCCTGCAGGAATGTAACCTTTCACTGGTCAGCAAATAATTTCCTAGTCAGTACTGGAAATTTAACTGATAGATCCCTGCCATTCCCCTCACAGAGGCAGTCTTGCCTAAATAAGGTATTCCATGCCACTTTTTTTTTAAAGTTTATTCAAGTTAGAGACAAAGAGAGCACATGCCAGAGAGGGGCAAGACAACAGGGAAAGAGAGAATCCCACAACCAAGAGGTCATGATCTGAGCCAAGATCAAGAGTCAGACACTTAACCAAGCCATCCAGGCACCCCGAGAATGTGGAGTTTCAAAGGTTAGCAGTCTTGGCTGGGATACAGCCATGATGGCACTGGCCTACTCCTGAAAAGAAGGCAGCCAACAACTTGCAGTCAGATGGCATTGAAACAGTGATCTGTACAACGCCTGGTGCACACACTGGAGAGATTATACACTGATCGGGGAGAACATCCCTGAGAAGCAGTGTTCACAATGAGGAGACAAAGAGCTAGGACAGGTGGGCTGCGTGGCACCATTTCCCTGTTCTGCACACCTCCCCCCCAGCAAAAAAAACACAGAGCCATATGCTGGAAACAAGGCAATCCCCACACTGGGTGCCTAAGCTGCTTACACCAACCCCAACTTCCTGTGTTCTGGAGAGACTGGCCTAGGTCATTGAAGCTTGCCTCTGTCGCAATGGACCTGGCCCATTCCCCAGAACACCAGTGGAAGCCCATGACCAGACCACCTCTCTTGACCAGACAGTTATGCTTCACTTCTAGTGGCAATCGTTTCAAGTCTCATTTAACAAGCAGATCGGAGCAGACCTAGATAAGTCTCACCACATTCTGGCCAAGGACCATACATTGCTCATACAACTGGCTTGAAGGATAGTGCAGCCTGAACATAAAACAGTGCATGCAACACACACCACAGACACTCCGTGATGTGCCAGGCCCTGGACACTTGATGATCTCCTCTTCATAAAGCCATTCATCTCAGAGGCAGGTAACACAATGAGCTTTGGTAACAGAGAAGGCAAATACTCAACCAAAATGCCAAGACAAGAGGAATGCATCCCAAATGAAAGAACAAGATAAGGTCATGGCCAGGGACATGGAAGGAACACTTCCAAACTCATTCTATGAGGCCAACATGGCCTTGAGTCCAAACTGGACAAAAACCCCCACCAGAAAGGAAAACTATAGACCAATTTCCCTGATGAACCTGGATGCAAAAATTCTCAACAAAAAGTAGCAAACCGGATCCAACAATACATAAAAAGGATTATTCAGGACAATGAGGTGGATTTTGTTCCTGGAATGCACAATAGATTCAATATCTGCAAATCAACTGATGTGATACATCACATTGATAAAAGAAAGGATAACAACCACATGATCCTCTCCATAGATGCAGAATAAACATTTGACAAAATGCAGCAGCATCCTTTCGTGGTGAAAAAAAAAAAAAAACCTCATGAAAGGAGGGATAGAAGTATCATGCCTCAACATGAGACTATCCAGATATGAAAGTCCCACAGCTCATATCATCTTCAATGGTGACAAACTGAGCTTTCCCCCTAAGGTCAGGAACACGATGGGGATATCCACTCTCAGCACTTTTATTCACCATACTGTTGGAAGTCTTAGCCTCAGCAATCAGACATCAAAAAGAATACAAGGTGTCCAAGTTGGCAAGGAGGAATCAATCTTTCCCTGCTCACAGACATGATACTCTCCGTGGAAAATCCGAATGACTCCACCAAAAACCATCTAGGATTGATACAAGAATTCAGGAAAGTATCAGAATATAAAATCAATATGCAGAAGTTGATTGCATTTCTATACACCAGTAATGAATCAACAGAGAAATCAAGGAATTGATGTCATTTACAACTGCACTGAAAACCATAAAATACCCAGGGATAAACCCAACCAAAGAGGGAAAAGATCAGTACAGTTAAAACAATAGAGGGTCTCCTGGGTGGCTCAGTCGGTTAAGTGCTGTCTTTGGTTCTGGGCATGATCCTGCATTTGTGGGATTGAGTCCCTTGACGGGCTCTGTGCTCACAGCTCAGAGCCTGGAGCCTGCCTCAGAGTCTGTGTCTCCCTCTCTCTCTCTGCCCCCCCCCCCCACTCATGCACTGTCACTTGCTCGCTCACTCTCTCAAATATAAATAAACATTAAAAAAATTAAAAGAACAAACCATACAACGTCTATAAAAGAAGTTGAAGAAGACACAAAGAAACGAAAAAAAAATCCCATGCACATGGATTAGAAGAACAAATATTGTTAAAATGTCAATACTACCCAAAGCAATTGACAAATTCAATGTAATTCCTATCAAAATAACACCAGCATTTTTCACAGAGCTAGAGACAACAATCCTAAAATTGTATGGAATCAGAAAAGACCCCAAGGAGCCAAAGTAATGTTGAAAAAGAAAAACAAAGATGGAGACATTCCAACTCTGGACTTTATTGTGCATTAGAAAGCCACAATCATCAAGACAGTATGGTACGGGCACAAGAACAGACACATAGATCAAAGGACCAGAATAGGGAACCCAGAAATGGAGCCTCAAACATATGGCTGAATAATATTTCACAAAGCAGGAAAGAATATCCAAAGGAAAAAGAAGAGTCTCTTCAGCAAATGGTACTGGGAAAACTGGACAGTGAGAAGTATGAACCTGGACTATGTTCTTAAACTTCTCTCTCTCTCTCTCTCTCTCTCTCTCTCTCTCTCTCTGTCACACACACACACACACACACACACACACACACACCTCAAAATGGATGAAAGATCTAAATGTAAGACAGGAAACCATCAAAATCCTAGAGGAGAAAACAAGCAACCTACCTCTTTGATCCTGACCGCAACAACTTCTTGCTTGTCATTTCTCCAGAAGCAAGGGCAATAAAACCAAAATAAACTATTGGGACCTCAAGATAAAAAGCTTCTGCACAACAGAGGACACAATCAGGAAAACTAAAAGGAAACTTAATGGAATGGGAGAAGATATTTGCAGGTGACATATCAGATAAAGGGTTAGTATCCAAAATCTATCAAGAACTTATCACACTCAACACCCAAAAACCAAATAATCCAGAGAAGAAATGGGCAAAAGACATGAAGAGACACTTTAACAAACAGGACATCTAGATTGGTCACACGTGAAAAGATGCTCACCCTCATTCCTCATAAGTGAAATACACATCAAACCCACAATGAGATATCCCCTCACGCCTATCAGAATGGCTAAAATTAACACCTCAGGAAACGACAGATGTTGGCAAGGATGCAAAGGGAAAGTTTTTCAATGCTGGTGGGAATGGAAAATGGTGTAGCCACTCTGGAAAATAGTATGGAGATTCGTTACAAAAAACAAAGTAGAACTGTACTAGGACCCAGCAATTGCCCTACTAGGTATTTACACAAAGGATACATTAATGCTGACTCCAAGTGGCACATACACTCCAATGTTTATAGCAGCATTATCAACAATAGCTACATTATGCAAAGAGGCCAAATGACCATTGACGGATGAATGGATAAAGAAGATGTATATTCATACAATGGAATATTACACGGCGATCAAAAGGAGTGAAATCTTGCTATTTTCAACAACGCGGAGTGAACTGGACTTTATTATAAGTAAAATATGTCAGAGAAAGACACACATCATATTAAATTCCACAGATGAGAGAATTCATAACACCGAAGAACATAGTGAAAGGAAAGCAAAAATAAGATACAAACAGAGATGGAGTCAAATGATAAGACACCATTAAATAGAGGGAAGAAGCTCAGGGTTCCTGGAGGGTTACTGAATAGGGGTATGTGCTAAATGGGTGATGGGCATTAGAGACAGCACTTGGGATGAGTACTGGATATATTTTTGTAATTGACGGATCACTAAATTCTAATCCTGAAACTGTATTCCACTATAAGGTAACTAACTTGGGGTTAACTTTTAAAAAAGAAGAAATATTAAAAATAAGTAAAGAAATATACTACCAGTCAAAAGAAAAGAGTATATAAATCGGGCTCTTTTAGTGGAAATGAAAGACCAAAATTGTTACAGATAAGAAAGGATCAGAGAAAAATCAAGATACAATGGTAAAACACCTAGTAGGGCACTAAATATATACCTATCAATAATTACTCTAATGTAAATCGACTAAATGCTCCAATCAAAAGACATTGGATAGGGGGTCAGAATGGACAAAGAAAGAAAAGAAAAGAAAAGAAAAGAAAAGAAAAGAAAAGAAAAGAAACAAACAAACAAAACAAGGCCTATCTAGGTACTGCCTACAAAGCCTTATTTGGACTTAAGTCACCTGCAGATTTAAATGGAGGGAATGAAAAAACATTTTTCATGCCAACAATATCAAAAGAAACCCAGTACCAATATTTATATCGGGCAAAAAAACTTTAAAATCGAGACTGTAGTTTGGTACCCTTTAGGTCAATACCTAGTAGTAAAATTGCATGCACCCAGTATTTATAGCAGCTTTATCAACAGTAGCTAAATTATGGAGAGCTCAAGTATCCATCAAGTGATGAAGGTATAAAGAAGTTGTGGGGTCTGTGTATGTGTGTGTCTGTGTATTCATGTATATGCATGTGTGTGTGTTTGTATATGTATATACATATGTATATACAATCTAATATGTATATACATATGTATGTACAATCTAATATGTCTCAGCTTCAAAACGAATGAAATCCTGCCATTTCCAACGATGTGGATGGATCTAGAATGTGTTATGCTAAGTGAAATATGTCAATCAGAGAAAGACAAATATATGATTTCACTCATGTGGAATTGAAGAAACAAAACAGATGAAAACATGGGAAGGGGGCAGGAAAAGAGAAGAGTGGTAACATACTACATGTGTCTCTTAATGATAGAGAAAAAAAAGTGAAGGTTCATGGAGGGAGATGGGTCAGTTCTGAGCTAGATGGGGGACCTATATTAAGAAGAGCACTTGTTGTGATGAGCACTGGGTGTTGTATGTAAGGGATGAATCACTGAATTCTACTCACGAATCCGAGAATGCACTGTATGTCAACTAAGACTTAAATTTAAAAAATAAATAAAGCTGTAACAAGAGATGAAGACAAACACTATCTCATACTAAAGGGGACAACCAAACAAGAAGATCCAATGATTATAAATTTTGATGCCCCAACATGCAACCACCAAGTATATAAAACATTTAACAACAACCATAAAAGAACTCATTTATAATAATATAACGATATTAGAGGACTTTAACACAAAACTCACATCGATGGACAGAACCTGTAAATAGAAATTCAACAAGGAAACAATGGCTTTGAATGACACACTGGACCAGATGGGTTTAACAGATATATTCAGAACACTCCATACTAAAATGGCAGAGTACACATTCTTTTCAAGTGCACATGGGGCACTCTCCATAATTGATCACATTCTAGGTCACAAAACAGGCCTCAACAGGTACCCAAAGACAGAGATCAGACCAAGCATTTTTTCTGACCACAAAGCTAAGAAACTTGAAGTTAACCACACTCACACTCACACACACACACACACACACACACACACACACACACACACACAGGGGGGAAGGCAGCTTCTCTCTGGCGACTCAGGAGATGCCAAGTTGCTGCTAAGCTCCCAAGGTCTCCCCTGGGGCGGGCGGCAGAACCCGCTGGAAACACAGCTCTGCTCTCTGTCCTGAGACAGTGGTAGAGGCCCTGTGTCCTCTGGGAGCAGCAGCAGCCCTTCCTGCTCTGAAGTGCCCTGGGTCAGAAAAGCCGATGGTGCGCCCTCTGCTGGCCATCACTGCCTAGGCAGAGGAGCCCGCCCCTCCAGGTCTGTGGTGCTTGAGCTCTCTCTGCTGGATACCATGGGAATTCCTGCAATGTTGAAGGCCCTGGTCGCTCAGCTGAGGGACTGAAGGTGCTCTGGGCAACTCCGCCTGTTCTCCACAATGGGAAGGGTCTTAGTGACAGGGCCTGGGACACAAAGAAATCTTTTCCTTCTCCTTTTTTTTGAGTGAAGAATGAAACAGAATTTATTAACATAATGACATCATTTGTAATGTTTTAAGCAATGTCCACAGAAAAATAGACCGCCAATTTACACATGCTGAGCAAGTAATTGTGTTTACCACCAGAGTAGTTAGGTTAGATAAAGAATTGACACCTTTGAGAGGGAGATAACTGCTTCCAGCTATGGAACGAATGAGTCCTAGGGATACAAGAGACAGCCAATGGAATAGAGTCAATCCTGTAATAATATTGTTGCATGCTTTCACAGGATAGCTACACTTGTGCTGAAGTACAACATAATTTATAGACATATGGAATGACTACAATGTATGCCTAAAACTAATACAACAAATGTGTGAAGAATATTTCAATGAAAAGTTGACATCCTTTACGCTATCTTTAATTTATCTTTTTTTGCCAATGAACTATCATTCCTGGGGCGCTTGGGTGGCTTAGTCAGTTAAGCATCCGACTTCCCCTCAGGTCATGATCTTGCAGTCCATGAGATTGAGCCTTGCGTCAGGTTCTGTCCGGACAGCTCAGAGCCTGGAGCTTGCCCCAGATTCCGTGTCTCCTGCTCTCTCCCCCCTCCCTCCCTCAGGCTCTCTCCAAAAAAGAAAAACAGAAACATTATAAATTAAAAACAATCATTCCTAATTTAGAATCTGTGAAATTCCATTTATACTAGATTCTCTAACATCACCATCTTGATGTAGAGAGCTTATCTGAATAGTCACTAATAATATCTTTGAGGACACATATGTGGCAGGGTCAGAATGCAACTTACAGGGAGCTACACATCTGTTATGAATTTATTGTATGTATCCTTGGCTAACATTTCCAATGAAATGTGCTTTAGTGATACAGATGTATGAAATAATGTCCATCAGTCAATAGGTCAAATTCCTATAGGACCATTCATTATGCCTTCAATTACTAACTGCCATCTCTTCAAAATTAAAAGAAAGCTGGGACAAGAAAATGTCTTTGAATTTGATGTAAGACAAGACTATGGTGTTTTAAAAGGTTCACCTACCATCTGGCATCCTCAGTTTGGCAGTGGACAGGAGGATAAAAACCCACGATCTTGATGCACACCACTAGCTCCAGAGGGAGAATATGGACCTTCTTGTCAAATACTTTTTATCAATATCAGCAGTTCAACTCTGCCAGGTTCAGACTGCCGGCTCTGGGGGCAACACAATGCCTGATGCCTGGGTTCAGAACATGAGGAAGACCAGCTGGTAGGGAGCTGCGGGGAAATCCAACAGGGCCTGGGGAAGTGAGGGAGATGGGTCCGGCTTCCCTCCCCACAGGGCGGCTCTAGTGTTTACCTGCCAAAGAGCAGCACACTCTCCCTCAAGACATCCCTCCCCATGACAGAACATGAGGCTGTGCCCCCACAATTCCAGGAGAAATGAGGGATACCCATCTTTTCAAATGCAATAGCCTCTGCAAAGCTTGGCCCCAGGGATGTTGGAGTCTTGGAGTCATACAACACTGGTGCCCATGATACCTGCCGTTTCTGCCCCAGCACTCAGAGACACTTCATACATCCCCTCTCCCCTGGCCCATCTCACCCCATCCACATTCCTGGACCAGGTCTCTACTTTCTCCTTGTACTTCTTCTTTGTCTCTCTTTATCTCTAACCACATCACTCTCTATTTCTTCCTTTCACTCTCTAGGACTTGCCCAATTCCCCTATCACAAATTCAATGTCTCTCTCCCTGCCTGTCTCTTTCTCCACCTCTCCCCAGGCTTCAGGATATCTGCTTTCTGCATGGAGCCCTGTCCAGGAGCACAGGGCACTCCTGTCTCTCCCTCTCTCATGTCTTGTTTTGTCCCAGGCCCTGATCACAATGGAGGAGAATCCCCTGTACAGCAGCTGCTCATGTTGACATTTGCTAGAGCAATGCTGGCAGCATGTGGACAGCCAGACATTTACCCTTGGTGGCTAATCCATGACCCAAAAGCTTCTGGAGGGCTGGCTGCTTCCCTAAGCTGGGAGGAAAAAGGGGCTCAGAGGTTTCGGGGTGCCTGGGGCAAAGTGGATTGGCTTGGCCGATGTAGAAGGAGCCATATGCTTACCCACAACTCTCCTGGGTGGTGTCCAAGGAACCTATCTCAGACCATGGAGCTCTGCCCTCCCGATTCCTCAATAAGGCAACAGGGGAAGCTTTGTGGGACATCATGTGGGACTCACCACAAAAGCTGCGCCATTTGCCCCCTTGAGGCCACCTAGATTGGTGCTATTGGTGCTATTGGAAGCTGGTAAGGTGCACAAGGGCACAAGAGCTGAGTTAATGCAGGGCCTCCTTACCGGTCTCCTGAATCCATTACTCACCATCGGAAGAGACCCTTTCCTGGAGACAGATACCTGTCCTCCTCATCAGCACGAACCCCATCAACTAGCACGCACGCCATGTGGTCATGAGTATCTATCTACAGATATAACAACCATCACCAGATCTCCCTAAAGGATGTATCCAACTCCTCAGATGGAACTATAGGTCCCTTCCAGGCATTACAACCCCAAAGAATGATCTGTCTTCTTCCACCAATCCTGTACATGCTATGTGTTGGCTGACTGCATATACAGGAACCCCAAAGTGTACGCTTGATGGGGAACGAGTGTTATTTTCCTGGAAGCTGACGCTGACACAGAAACACAACTGTGACAAGTGTATTAGGGGACATTAGGAAGGACAAAGTGGAGTGGACAGGGTGGGCAGGGAAAGCATTCAGACCAAGGGGCAGATTAGACACCATCTCTAAATATATAATAACCATAGCTGGTTTGTAATGGTTCAGTGTTCTCTCCAAATTTCAAACGGATTGTCCTCTACGTCAAAGTGATTTTGACTTATTGCAAAGGGATCTTCTGTTCTCCTCTATGCATTTTGTCTTCTACAATACATCTGTGGCCTTGGATGAGCACATATTTGTGTGGCTGCATTTGTATGTCTACCTCAGATCTTAGATGTAGATGCCTGAATATACACATTCTCATACTTATCTTTTCCTTCTTTGTAAAGTAGGACCTGAATTTTAATGGAAAAAACACAGGGGTCGTTGTTGTATCTTTGGAAACAGGAATTGCCAATCTCCCAACCTCAGGCATTATACCCTTAGTTTCATGAAACTGAATGAACATCTGTTGATGATCTTCTGTGTGCAGATACATTCATTTCCACCCTGAGAAGGGTGAATTCACACTCATCCCATACATTTTACAAATTCCTTATGTGCTTAACCACCTCTTCATCGCACTGACATCAGAGACCAACATTGTTCCTGCTTCTCAGATTACAATGCTGAGGCTCTGAGATGGCCCCACTGAGAGCTGGCATTAGGGCTTAGACAGCAGGATCACAGGCAGTGCCTCTGGAAATTGTGAGGGAAGTTTCAGAGATGTACACCTTCATGCAGGGTCATGACAGTAGGTTCAGGGGTGCGGTGACAAGATTCCAGCAGGGGCGTTTCCTGGTCAACCCTGATTTCCCTGGTAAGAGTCTGATTCAGGCTGAAGGCCAAGGAAGCCACACAGCTAATCTACAACCTTTCATCACATTTAGTCTCACAGAGGCACACAAACTTAGGCAGACAAGCATCCCATAAGAACCAAGGAAAACTACAAATCTCCAGGGAATTCTTTCACAAGGATCCAGAATCTTCAGGAGAACCTCCAAGAGAAACAACAGTCTTTATTTAGATAATGAACTGGGTGCACTTTGGCCACAATGACATTTCAGAGATGATACCTGCATGGACTATCCTTGAACCCATACAGCAGCTCTGTGTGGATGCCGCTCTGCGCTCACTATCCCTGCCCAGGTTGTGGGCCCTGCCACAAATGGCCTCCAACTCGATCTCACTGAGTCCAACACCCTCCTCTCTGTACCATCTCAGCTCTCCCTTCTCATGCACAGTCTCCAATTCATTTCCATGAGTTTCATGTCTCCGTCTCTTGTACTTGAGGACCCATTACTGGAGCTGCCATTATTGTAGACCAGAAGCTCCATGTAATTTAACGCACGTGACTCTCTCCCCATTAGGACAGTTGAAGCCCCTGATGGTAAGGGTTTGCCTCATCTCTCACAGAGCCAGGGACATGGACTGTGTGCTGGGCACATCTGCAGAACTGATATGCCTGCTTTTCTATTAAAAGACTCTTTCCTTCTCCACAAATGATATATGCAGCCCAGCTCAGGAATGGAAATGACACAGCCCAACATATGTATGTCCTGAGAAACTTGAGGAATCTTAACAGTGTCCACATCCAGCAGCACCCTTGCATTACAAAGCGTGTGAGGCCATCTCTCCATCTTCTCAAAGACTCAACAACATAGAAGCTGAACATGCTGAACATGTCAACTCATACAGCTCAGTTTATCTCACAAATAGTCGAGGTGGAGGTGATGGGTACTGTCCCACCATCAAGGAGCTGGAAGCAGCCCATATGGCCCATGAACAGTGATAAATTGTATCTGTGCAGGGTGGACCTGGGAAAGAAGGAGGTCCTCTTGCATCCATAGGGACCTACAGAAGTGACAGGTGTGTTGGTATGACAGACAGAAGCAGAACGCCCACAGGAGCTGAAACACAATGAAGCAGGTGTCAGCACCTGGCCCCTTGTTCATTCATGGGTTCTAGTAGAACAGAGCATCAGTGTCAGAAAACTCTACCCTTCCATGAGGTCCCACATATATCCTGAAGGTACCAGATGCCACAAGGAAAAATGACTATCACCACACATCACTGCCCATGTTTAAAAATGCAGAAAGCCAAGGAGTCCTGTTCTAGAAGATTGATGGCAGTAATGCCAGTCTAATAAAGGAAAGTATTCCAGAGAGGCAGGCATCTGTGTCCAGGATCTCTCTGGTGTCCTCTTCCACCAGATCTGCAGACTTTTTCTTTGCACATTGAGAACAGACAGAACATGAAGGAATGAAAGAAATGACCAGAACCACACAGAGATCCAGGGCCGCCCCAAGGTCAAAGCTCTACCTGTGATCCCATGCCTGTCCTCACTCTGCTTCCCTCCCTTACAAACACATCTTCTGTGCAAGGCCACAAAGACCTCTGAGGAGATGGGGATTCCTGGAGTCCAGCATTGGGGCCTGGATATGAGTTTTCTGAGGGAGACACATTACCTGTGCATATTCATTGGTCTCAAGTATGTTTATCTTAATTCACAGGTAATTCAGATTTTAAATACAACATGAGTTGCAGAGCTATTTTGTGCCTTTGTAAAAGGGAGGTAGAAATTCTACGTAAAAGAATGAACACAAACATGTCTCAATTTCAGGTGAAAAACTCCCATAAGGTATCATGAGACAAAGTACCAATTACAACTGCTCCCGGGACACAAGAGAACCTACTCCTATAAACACAACTGGAGAACTCTATGAGGTATTGTCCTTGCAAGTAATCACTGATTCTCTGCAGTTCCACGTACATTTTTTATTACACATGCCACTTCTGAAAATTCAGAGTATTTCCACCTAGGGGACAACTGGAGAAATTCTCTATCGTACATTTGCCAACACAGAAGGACCAGTAATGAATTCTGAAATTTTTCTAAGAACCCTCAGCACTGCACAAAGCACACAATATAATGTTGGAAAGAGTTTTTATCAATTCCAGTCATGAGGCTCATAGCAGACATTCTGAACACATTCATGGCCTACACTTGAAAAGGAAAAAAAAAATGAAAATAATCAGGATAATCCCGTGTAAAGAAGGTGTGGAAGGAGTCAGACGCTCCAGAAGACTTGAGGGTGCAGTGAAGTGTCATCCTCCTCAAGTTATTTCCACAAACACTAAGTGAGAGCCAGGTGGTCCTCAGCCTCTATGCACTTGTGGTGTCCAGAGGCACTAGCTAACATGATGATGTTACATTGGAGAAGCCGGGAGGCTTGTGAGGACATAAATCAAACAGTAAAGACACCAGAAGACCAAAACAACAACAACAACAACAACAACAACAACAACAACAACAACAACAAAAAACCCAAAAAACATACAAGGCCAGATAAAAGTTTCCAGAAAGTATTGCAACTGAAACTGGCAACAGAATTTACCTTGTCTTTTTCTGAATCCTTGGTAGAGACACAACTGATATTTCCCATTGGAGCTGCATCACGTCTTAGGTCTCATAAAGGATGGAGGCGGATGGAGGTTGCATAGACTGTGTGGAAGAAAAACAAACCATCCTGAACAGGTTTCATTATATTCAACTCATTCACACTCTCGGGTCCCTTACCAGGGACAGAGCGTTTTCCACGTGCCTCGGGTGACCCTTGAGGACAAGAGGGAGATCTGATCCTGTCCCTGGAGGAAGGCTTACAGGGCCCTGGTTCAGGTCTTTTTTAACTAATCAAGCAGCTGTGAACAGCTCAGGTCTCAACTCGCTAGAAAGTATGTTAGGGGTGTGTTTCATCCCTCAGAGAGCCCAGCACATGGTCTCTGTACAAGCTACATCCTAGGGAATGCTATGTCTGTCAGCACGTATAAGGCCTCTTTCCTTCTCTATCAGAGACATGTGTTGCCCAGCTCACTACGTGGAAATGACTGCCCATTTCATGCATGTCCTGAGAAACTTGAAGAACCTTACAACGTCCTCACTCAGGCTGACCTGAAAGCCCTGTGGTGCCATCAATGCATCTCCTCCAAACACATAACAAGTAGAAGACACAACGTGTTTTATAAGTCAACTCATACTAGTCATATCATCTTTCCACATGGTGGAGGAGGAAGGTGAGGTCCCAGAGGACCCCAGTTTGGAGAAGGTGGGAGTGGTCCATAGCCCATGGGTGGTGATAAATGTCAGCCCACGGGGTATGACATGGAGGGCACTTCTGGGAAAGGAGGAATATCCTGGAAACCACGTGGACCTGCAGGACAGAAATTAAACTTTTGAGATGTGTTAGGGTAAAAGGTGAAAAATTCAACCCCAACCCCAACACTAACATACCTGAACCCCAATGAAGCCGAATGGCACCTGTCTCCTTCCTCTCCACCTGGTTTCAACAGGGCAGCATCAGTGCTTCTAAACTCCACCCTTCCCACTGGGTCCCACCTAGAATTTCTAAGAGTTGGAGGAGGCAAAGCAGTGCATTGCTGGCAGCATGGTACTAGCTGTGTCTGCAAATGTGGGGAAGGAAGTGGCTAGTCTTAAAGAATCAGAGGGATAATTCCAGACTACTAAAGAAAGTCTGTTCCACACACACACAGTCTTCTATGTCCAGGACTACTTTCCACCCAGCCCTTCACCACCTCAACAGCTCCGTCTTGGCATAGTAAGAGCGGAAACGATGAGGAAGAATTTTGTTTCCATACTATTCATTTACATCTTTAATCCATTTCAAGTTAATTCTTGGAGTGGTATAACATAAGGTGCTAAACTTTATTCTTATGCACGTGTATATCCAATTTTCCCAGCCCCAGTTATTCAAGAGAATACCCTTCTCCACTATGTATTCTTGACTCCCTTGTCAAATACTAGTTGACTGTTCGTGCAAGGGTTTAGTTTGGGCTCTCAATTTCCGTTCCATTGTCTTGTGTGTGTGCTTATGCCAGTGACATAACTGATTTCTTTGTATTAGAATGCAGCTAGAAATCGAGAAGTGTGATGCCTCCCATTTTGTTCTTTCTTGCGTTGGCTACTTGGGGTCTTTTTGTGGTTCCAAATACATTTTAGGATATGTTTTTCTAATGGCATAAAAATTGCATTGGAGTCTTGATAAAGATTGCACTGAATCTCTAGATGGCTTTGGGTAATATGGACATTGTATCTATATTAATTCCTCTGAAAGACAGACGTGGGATGGCTTTTCACTGACTTGTGTGTTCTCCTGTTTCTTTCATCCAAATTGAATTTCTTCCGTTTCAGTACATGGGTGTTATAGTTTTCTGTAGAGAGATCTTTCACTTCCTTGGCTAAATTTATTCCTATACAGTTTATTGTTTTTGATGCTATTGTAAATGGATTGTTTTCTTTTCTTCTTAGATAATTTGGTTAGTGTATAGGAAAGCTACAGGATGTGATATAGTGACTTTCTAGTTTGGAACTTTAATGTATTTCTTGATATTAACAAGTTCTTTTACACTGAACTTTATTTCATTCTTTTACCTTTTTAAAAAATCATGTTATTTGGGAATAGCTGATACAGTATGTTACATTAGTTTCAGATGAACAAGAGAGTGAGTGGACAAGTGTATACATTCTGATACACTAACACAGGTGTAGCTACAATCTGTCACCATGCATCACTATTCCAGTACCATTCTCAATGTTCCCTATGCTATATCCTCTATCTATAATTTATTATTCCATAACCAGAAGGCTGAATCACCCAACCCCTTCACATATCTAGGGCATCCTTGTCTTGTTCCTGATCTTAGAGGACAATCTTTCACAATTTCACTATAGAGTATGATGTTAGATATGGGCTTCACATACATGGCCTTTCTTATGTTGAGATATGTTCCCTCTACGGGGAATTTTTAAAGAGTTTTTTAGCACAAATGGATACCAAATTTTCTCAGAACTTTTTTGTGTATCTATTGACATAGTCACAGCAGTTTTCTTTTTAATTTTTAAAATGTATGGGGTGCCTGGGTGGCTCAGTTGGTTGAGCGTCTGACTTGATTCACGTCATGATCTCACGGTCTATGGGTTTGAGCCCCGCATCAGGCTCTGTGCTGACAGCTCAGAGCCTGGAGCCTGCTTCGATTCTGTGTCTCACACTCTCACTACCCCTCCCCTGATCATGCTCGCTCGCTCTCTCTCTCTCTCTCTCTTTCTCTCTGTCTCTTTCTCTCTCTCTGTCAAAAATAAATAAACATTAAGAAAAATTTAAAAAATGTATTTATTTTGTTAACTTTAAATTTATTTATGTATTTCTTTAGTATGTATTTTTTCCATGTTTTTATTTAAATTCTAGTTGGTTAACATACAGTGTAATGTTAGTTTCAGGAGTACAATGTAGTCATCCATCACTTACATACAACATCCAGTGTTCCTCACTACTAGCGCCCTCCTTAGCCAATCACCCATTTAACCCATCCCCCTGCCCACCTCCCTTCTAGTAATCCTCCGTTTGCTATTTATAGTTGAGTCTGGTTTCTGGACGATTTTTCTTTCATTCAATTATGTGAGGGGTCATATTTATTGATTTTCATTTCTGAAACATCCTTCCTTTACAGGGAAAAACCCTACATCGCAGTCAATGATCCTTTTTATGTGATGGTTAATTTGGTTTGCCTGTATATCACTGGGAATTATTCATCTATAGTCATCATGGGAATACTGGCCTATAGTTTTCTGTTCAGGTAGTATCCTTTTCTGGCTTCCTACCAGGGTAATTCCAGTCTCATGAAATGAGTTTATGGTGTTCATTCCTTTTGAATCAGTGAGAGGACTGCTGTTATTTCTTCTACAAACGTTTGGTCACATTCACCAGTGAATCTACCTGGTCCTGGGCTTTTCTTCCCTGAGAGAATTTCGATTACTGATTCAATTTACTTACTTTGGTTATCTTATTGTATTGATGCAGTCTTCCTTTAATGGGTCTGTGCAAAGCTTCTATTTCTTCCTGATACAGTCTTGGTAGGTTGTGTGTTTCTAAGAACCTATCCATTTCTTCTATGTAGGCGGTTTGCTGGCATCTAATTTAGCCATGGTCGCCTCTTTGTCTCCTTTATGTTTCTTTGGTATCAGGTGTAATGTCTGCCCTTTTATTTATAATTATTTTGAGTTGGGTCCTCTCTGTCTTAGCATAGTCTATGTATAATCTTGAAATTTTTGTTTCACTCTTCAGAAAACCCACTGTTGACCTTCTTCATATTTTCTATTGATTTCATGGTCTCAGTTTCATTGGTTTCCACTCTCATATGCATTACTTCCTCCCTTTTGAGAACATTGGACATAGGTAGATTGTTGTTTTTTTCTAGTTCTTTTAAATTAAAGGTAGGTTGTTCATTTGAATCCCAAATCTACCCTCCACACATGCAAAACCAGTGACTCATCAGAGAACCTTCAATAGGTCTCTTCTGCCCTATTTCTCATTCTCCAAACTCTGAGAAATGGAACCAGAAAATTTATTTGAAGACACAATAGATGAAAACGTCCTTAATGTGGGGAATGAAACAGATCCAGAAGTAGGAGGCACAAAGAACCCCCAAAATATTCAACAGAAGCAGATCCACATCAAGTCATATAGGAATTAAAATGCAAAATGTCGTGATAAAGAAACAATTTAATAGCAGAAAAACCAAAAGATGACAATTACCTACAAGAGAAGCCCCATAAGGTTATCACTGGATGTTTTTCAGAAGAAACTTTGAAACCGTAAGTGAGCAGCACAGTATGGTACAGGTGCTGAATGGATAACATCTGCATCCAGAGAGTCTATCCACAACACTATCATTCAGATGGAAGGAGAGATGAAGAGGTTCCCAAATAAATACTCGGCGAGTTCACAACCAACAAACCACCCCTGAAAGAAATGTTAAAGCGGACACTTTAAGTGGAAAAGAAACACCTAAAGTGACACTATTAACGTGCGAAACGCAAAAGCAATAAAAATGAGTACATCTATAAAACATCAGCCAAAGTATTCGCGATATGAAAGGTTTTGAAATATGACACTACATATCTACAACACGGGGAGGAGAGGAGTAAAGAACTGGTTCAAACTTAAACAACTATCAACTAAATATAGACTTCTATATGCACAAGTGGTTAGGTACAAACCTAATAATGACCACAAATCAAACACCACCAATACATATGCAGACTATAAAGACAAGCAATTTCAACTGTGGTACTAAAGAAACCCAGCAAACCATAAAAAAGAGAAAGAGAAGAAAGGATCAGAAAGATTCAGAAACAACAATCATCAAGTAATAAAAGGACAAGTATATGTCTATCAGTAACTTTGAAAGGAAACAGGATAAATGCTCAAATCAAAGGCACAGGGTGACAGATAGGGGCGCCTGGATGGCTCAATCACTTGAGATTTCAACTCTTGACTTTGGATCAGGCTATGATGCCAGGGTCATCGGAATGAGACCTAATTGAGCTCTGCACTGAGCAAGGAACTTACTTAAGATACATACTGAGTCTCATTCTCTCTCTTGCTCTCTGTCTTCCCCCATTTCCCCCAACCAGCCCTCCCATACCCGAGCTCTCTCTCCTCATAAAAAAAGGCACTGGGTGAGAGAATGAATGAAATATAGGACCTATCTATTCTCTACCTACAAGAGAGTAATTACAGAAGTAAATTATCAAAAGAAACAGCAGTAGCCATACCTATATCAAATACATTTAAAAATAAAACTCTGAGAGAAAGAAGGAAATATAATGAAAAAAGGTATAATCCAACAAAAGATACAACAATTGTAAACACATATGTGCTCAATCTGAGAGAATCCAATACACAAAACACTGAAAACCTAAAGTAAATAATTGATACTCATACAATCATAGAAGAGCAAAGACATCACCGCAAAGACATCAAGGGAGATATCATTCCATCAGAAAATACACATTTGTATATTTTCTAATAACAGCATGCACATGGGTTCCAGAATTGATGAAGAAATACTCGACATGGAACGTGGAATATCACCATGTCATTTCCAAAGCGAGACGGCAGCTGCACTGGAGGATACCTGTCGCCTACAGTAAGGGTGGCACATACATATGTCTAGCCTTGGAAACCACAGAATAATCTTGACCGGCACACACCCTTGTGACTCCACTCAGCCCTTTGGAGATACACCTGCTATGCTCTGGGGTAACAACCCAGAGCCTCCAGGGAGCTAACCCTAAACCTAATGGTAGCCCTAACTAGAACACTCACCCTACACCTAACCCTATATATCACACTAACTTTACAACACATCCATGTCAGAGCATGTGCCCTCATTTCAGCCTTCCATGGAATTCAAATCACTGATGTCGCTTCGACCCTGGCGACTTCCCTGGACCGAACTATAAACCTCTGACAACACCACGTGGCTGGGGTCCAGAAGCAGTAAAGGGTCACTCGGAAAGGAATGTGGAACCTCACCATGACATTTCCAGGCCTGACTGCAGCTGCCCGAGAGGATTCCTGAGGCTTACCCTACAGGGGGCCATAGATTTGTGTGAAATAGGAAGCCACAGACTGGTCTTGATCGGCACCCTCCTGTACCCTCAACTCACACCATAACCCCACCACAAAAGGGGACCCTCTACAAAACTAAAGGGGGCCTAGAACCCTACCCTACACTTGAGCATCCCTGTGTCATAGGCCCTGACTTCAGCCCTCGAGGGATATCACAAGACCGGAGTCGCTTCGGGCTTGGCGACATCCCTGGACCGAACAATAACCCTAGCTAAAGCACTCTCCCCATGGGGACCCAATTCCAACGTCTAACAACACCACGTGCCTGGGGTCCAGAAGCGGTGCAGGCTCACAAGGCATGGAACCTGGAAGCTCAGCATGTCGTTTCCCAAGCCGGGCTGCAGCTGACCCAGAGGATTCCGGAGGCCTCCTCGACCAGGGGCCCATTGACGTGTGTGACCTTGGCAGCCAAAGACTGATACTGACCTGCACGCTCCCTTGTGCCCTCAACACAGCCCTTCGGGGAGACCACTGCCCTACTGTGGGTTCAGCACCTGGAGTCTCCTGGGACCTAAACCTAACCTTACCCAAAACCAGGACCCTGCATTGAAAACTATGCCAGCCTCGAACCCTAACCCTACACTTGAGCTGCCCCATTGCATGGGCCCTCACTTCAGGCCTCGAGGAAGAATATGAGACCGGAGTCGCTTCGGCCCTGGCGACGTCCCTGGACCGAACCCTAACCCTAGCTAAGGCTCTCTCCTCATGGGGACCCAATTCCAAGGTCGGACAGCATCACGCGCCTGCGGTCCAGAAGCGGTGCAGGCTGACTCGCCAAGGAACCTGGAAGCTCACCATGTCGTTTCCCAGGCCCGGCTGCAGCTCCCGAGAGGATTCCGGAGGCCTCCTCGACCAGGGGCTTATCGACGTGTGTGGCCTTGGCAGCCAAAGACTGATCCTGACCGGTAGTCTCCCTTGTGCCCTCAAGTCAGTCCTTCAGGGAGACCACTGGTCTGCTAAGGGTTCGGCGCATGTAGACTCCTGAAAACTAACCCAAACCCTAACCCTACCTCAAACCGGTTGCCTCCACTGAAAACTAAGCCGGCCTTGTAACCGAACCCTAAACTTGAGATGCCCCATCTCATGGGCCCTCACTTCAGCCCTCAATGGACATAACGAGAGCGTAGTCGCTTCGGGCTGGTGACGTCCCTTGACCAAACCCTAACCCTAGCTGAGGATCTCTCCCCATGGGGACCCAATACCAACGTCTGACAAAACCACGTGCCTGGGGTACACAATCGGTGCAGACTCACTCGGCATGGAACCTGGAAGTTCACCATGTCGTTTCCCAGGCTCGGCTGAATACGCCCGAGATGTTTCCAAAGGCCTCCCCGACCAGGGCCTGTCGATGTGTGTGGCCTTGTCAGCCAAAGACTGAATCTGACCGGCACCCTCACTTGTGCCCTTAACTCAGCCCTTCGGGGAGACCACAGCCCTGCTCTAGGTTCGGCGCCTGGAACCTACTGGGACATATCCCTAACCCTAAAACTACCTGGATCAGGGAACATCCAATGAAACTTAAGTGGGCCTCGAACCCTAACCCTACACTTCTGTCACCTGGTCGCACGGGCCCTCACTTCAGCACTCGAGGTAGGTCACGAGATCGGAGTCTTTTTGGCACTGGCGACGTCCCTGGACCGAACCCTAAACCTAGCTAGCCACTCTCCCCATGTGGACCCAATACCAAAGTCTAAAAACACCACGGGCCTAGGGGACACAAGAGGTGCAGGCTCACTCAGCATGGAACCTGGAAGCTCACCATGTCTTTTCCAAGGCCAGGCTGCAGCTGCGCGAGAGGATTCTGGAGGTGTCCTCGACTAGGAGCCCATCGACGTGTGTGGCCTTGACAGACAATGACTGAACCTAACCGGCAAACTCATTTATGCCCTCAACTCACCCCTTCGGGGAGACCACAGCCCTGCTGTAGGTTCGGCACCTGGAGCCTCTTGGGACCTAACCCTAAACCTAACACGACCCTTAACTGGGAGCGTCCACCAAAACGTAAGCCTGCCTTGAAACCTAACCCTGTACTTGAGCTGCCTTCTCACATGGGCTTTCACGTCAGCCCTGGAGTGAGATCACAAGACCTGAGTCGCTTCGGCATGGAGATGTCCCTTGACCGAACTCTGATCCTAGCTAAGGCTCTCTCCCCATGGGGATCCAATTCCAACCTCTGAACAAACCACGCGTCTGGGGTCCAGAAGCAGTGCAGGCTCACATGGCATGGAACGTGGAAGCTCAGCATGTCATTTCCCAGGCCGGGCTGCAGCTGCCCCAGAGGATTCCAGATGCCTCCTCGACCAGGGGCCCATCAACGTGCGTGGCCTTGGCAGACAAAGACTGATCCTGGGTGGCACCATCCCTTGCCCACAATTATACCCTTCAGGGAGACCACTGCCCTCCTGTGGGTTCGGCGCCTGGAGACTCCTGGGACCTAACACTAACCGTAATCCTAGCCCGAACCGGGACACTCCACCGAAACCTAAGCCTGCCTCGATCCTAACCCTGCACTTGAGCTGCCTTGTCCCATCGTCTCTCAATTCAGCCCTGGAGGGAAATCATGAGACCGGAGTCGCATCAGCCCTGGCAACGTCCCTGAACCGTATCTTAAACTTACCTAAGACGTTCTCTCCAAGGGGACCCAATTCTTCCATTTGACAACACCACGTGCCTGGGGTACAGAAGCGGAGCAGGCTCAAAAGGCATGGAACATGGAAGCTCACCATGTCGTTTCCCAGGCCGGCTGCAGCTGCCCAAAAGGATTCCAGAGCCCTCCTCGACCTCGGGCGGAACAACATATGTGGCCTTGGCAGCCAAAGACGGATCCTGACCGGCACTGTCCCAGGTGCCCTCAACTCAGCCCTTCGGGGAGACCACAACCCTGCTGTGGATTCAGCGCCTGGAACCTCCTGGGACCTAACCCTAACCCGAAACCTAAGCCTGCCTCGATCCCTAACCCTGCAATTGACCGCCTTCTGGCATGGGCCCTCAATTCACCCTCGAGGGAGATCATGAGACCGCAGTCTCTTCGGCCGTGCCAGTCCCTGGACCAAACTCTAACCCTAGCTAACACTCAGTCCCCATGGGGACCCAATCGCAATGTCTGAAAACACCACACGCCTGGGGTCCAGAAGTGGTGCAGGCTCACGCGGAATAGAACCTGGATGCTCACCATGTTGTTTCCCAGGCCTGGTTGCAGCTGCCCAATAGGATTCCTGGGGCTCCTCGATCAGGGGCCGATCGACGTGTGGGGCCTTGGCAGCCAAAGACGGATCCTGACCGGCACAGTCCCTTGTGCCCTGAACTCAGCCCTTTGCAGAGACCACGACCCTGCTGTGGGTTTGGCGCCTGGAGCTCCTAGGAGCTAACCCTACCCCTAATACTACCCCGAACCGTTACCCTACACTGAAAACTAAGCCTGCCTCAATCCCTAACCCTACAATACAGCCGCCTTCTAGCATGGGCCCTCCCTTCATAACTCGAGGGAGATAACGAGACTGGAGTCGCTTCTGCCCACGCGACGTCCCTGGACCGAACCCTAACTGTAGCTGACGCTCTCCCCCATGGGGACGAATTCCAACGTGTTAAACACCACGTGCCTGAGGTCCAGAAGCAGTGCAGGCTGACTCGGCATGGACCCTGGAAGCTCACCATGTCGTCTCCCAGGCCCGGCTGCACCTAGCCGAAAGGATTCCGGAGGCCTCCTCGACCACGGCAGGAACAACATGTGTGGCCTTGACATCCAAAGAGGGATCCTGACTGGCACCGTCCCTTGTGCCCTCACCTCAGCCCTTCTCGGAGACCACTGCCCTGCTGTGGGTTCGGTGCATGGAGCCTCCAGGTACCCACCCTAACCCTAACCCTAACCCTAACCCGATCCGTGAACTTCCACCGAAACCTAAGCCTGCCTCGATCCCTAATCCTGCATATGAGCCGCCTTCTGGCATGGGCCCTCACTTCAGCCCTCTAGGGAGATCACGAGACCGGTCGCTTCGGTCCTGGCGACGTCCCTGGACCGAATCCTAAACCTAACTAAGGCTCTCTCCTCATGGGGACCGAATTCCAAGGTCTGAAAGCATCACGCGCCTGGGGTCCAGAAGCGGTGCAGGCTGACTCGGCAAGGAACCTGGAAGCTCATCATGTCGTTTCCAAGGCCCGGCTGCAGCTCTCAAGAGGATTCCGGAGGCCTCCTCGACCAGGGGCTTATCGGCGTTAGTGGCCTTGGCAGCCAAAGAGGGATACTGACCGGTACCGTTTCTTGTACCCTCAACTCAGCCCTTCGGGGAGACCACTGCCCTGCTGTGGATTGGGCGCCGGGAGCCTTCAGGTACCCAACCCTAACCCTAACCCTACCCCGATCCGGGACCCTCCACCAAAACCTAAGCCTGCCTCGATCCCGAATCCTGCATTTCAGCCGCCTTCTGGTATGGGCCCTCACTTCAGCCCTTGAGGGAGGTCACGAGACCGGAGTCCCTTCAGCCCTGGCGATGGCCCTGGACCGAACCCTAACCCTAGCTAAGGCTCTCTCCTCATGGGGACCCAATTCCAAGGTCTGACACCATCAAGCGCCTGGGGTCCAGAAGCGGTACAGGCTGACTCGGCACAGAAACTGGAAGCTCACCATGTTGTTTCCCAGGCGCGGCTGCAGCTCCTGAGAGGATTCTGGAGGCCTCCTCGAACAGAGGCATATCAAGATATGTGGCCTTGGCAGCCAAAGTCGGATCCTGACCGACACCATCCCTTGTGCCCTCAACTCAACCCTTCGTGGAGACCAAGACCCTGCTGTGGCTTTGGTGCCTGGGGCTCCTGGGAGTTAACCCTAACCCTAACCCTACCCCGAACTGGGACCCTACACTGAAATCTAACCCTGCCTCGATCCCTAACCCTGCAATTGAGCACCCTTCTGGCATGGGCCCTACTTCAGCCCTCAAAGGAGATCACGAGACTGGAGTCGCTTCGGCCCTGGCCACGTCCCTGGACCAAACCCTAACCCTAGCTGAGGCTCTCTACCCATGGGGACCCAATTCCAACGTCTGACAACACCACGCATCTGGGGCCCTGAAGCGGTGCAGGCTTTCTCGGCATGGCACCTGGAAGCTCACCATGTGGTTTCCCAGGCCTGGCTGCAGCTGCCCGATAGGATTCCGGAAGCCTCCTCCACCATGGGAGGAACAACATGTGTGGCCTTGGCAGCCAAAGAGGGATCCTGACCGGCACCATCCCTTGTGCCCTCACCTCAGACCTTCGGGGTGACCACTGCCCTGCTGTGGTTTCGGCACCTGGATCCTCCTGGGAACTAACACTAACCCTAACCTACCCCAAACCTGGACCCTCCCCGAAACCTAAGCCTGCCTCGATTCCTATCCCTGCAATTGAACCGCCTTCTGGCATGGGCCCTGTCTTCATCCCTCCAGGGGGATCACGAGGCTGGAGTCGCTATGGACCTGGCGACATCCCTTTACCTAACCCTAACCCTAGCTATGGCTCTTTCCCCATGGGGACCCAATTTTAACGTCTGACAACACCATGCGCCTGGGGTCCAGAAGCAGTGCAATCTGACTCAGCATGGAACCTGGAAGCTCACCATGTCGTTTCCCAGGCCCGGCTGCAGCTGCCCGAGTGGATTTTGTAGGCCTCCTCTACCAGGGGCCCAATCACGTGTGTGGCCTTGGGAGACCAAGACGGATCCTGACGGGCACCCTCCCTTGTGTCCTCAACCTAGCCCTTCAGGGAGACCGCTGTATTTCTGTGGGTTCGTCGTCTGGAGCTCCTGGGATCTAAACTTCACCCTAAACCTACCCTCTGTCAGAACCCTCCACTGAAATCTCATCCATCCTCAAAACCTAACCCTCTACTTGAGCCGCCCATCGCATGGGCCCTCATTTCAGGCCTTGAGAGAGATTACGCGATCAGCATGGCTTCGGCCCTGGCGATGTCCCTGGACCAAACCCTAATCCTAGCTAATGCTCTCTCCCCCTGGGGACCCAATCCCTACGTCTGACAACACCATACGCCTTGTGACCTGAAGGGTTGCATGGTCATTTGGTATGGTATCTGGAAGCTCACCATATCGTTTCCCATGCCTGTTGCAGCTGCCAGAGAGGATTCCTGAGTCTTCCCCGACCAGGTGCTCATAGAGTTGTGTGGCCTTGGAAGAACAGATTCTGACCCTGCCCGGCACTCTCCCTTGTGCCCTGAACTCAGTCCTTCAGGGAGACCGCTGAAGTGTTCTGGCTTCAGCACCTGGGGCGTCCTGGGACGTAACCCCAAACCTACCCTTAACCAGACTCTCCTTCGAATCCTAAGCCGGCCTTGAACCCTATCCCTTCATTTTAACCTCACCTTCACATGAGCCCTCACTTCATCTCTCGAGGGAGATCTCGAGACTGGAGTCACTTCGATCCTGGCTACGTCCCTGGTCCAAACACTAACCGTAGCTAAGACTCTCTCCCCTTGTGGACCCAATACCAAGGTCTGGCAAAGTACGCGCCTAGGGTTCCAGAAGCGGCACAGTGTCCCTCGGCATGGTGCCTGGAACCTCACAATGTCATTCTGCAGGCCCGGCTGCAGTTGTCTGAGAGAATTCCTGAGGCCTACTGGACCAGTGTCCCATAGATTTGCGTGGCCAGGAAGCCAAAGACTGAACCTTCCCGGCCCTCTCCCCTGTGCCCTCAACTTAGCCCATTCGGGTGACCACTGCCCTGCTGTGGGCTCAGTACCTGGGGCCTCTTGGGTCCTAACCCAAACCCTACCCCTAACCGGAAACCTCAACCGAATCCTAACCCGATCTTGAAACCTATTCAAACAATTGACCCCCGCTGTCTCCTGGTCCCTTACTTCATTCCTCTAGGGAGATCACAAGACTGGAGTTGCTTTGGCCCTGGCAACGTCCTGGACCGAACCCTAAGCCTAGTTCAGACTCTCTCCCAATGGGGATGTAAGCAACAAACTATAAATCGTCTATGAGAAAAATTGAAGAAACCCAAAGAAATGGAAAACATTCCATACTCATATATTAGAAGAACAAACATTGTTAAGATGTCAATACTACCAAAGCAGTCGACACACTCAATGCAATCCCTATCAAAATAACACGAGCTTTCTCCACAGAGCTAGAACAAACAACCCTATAATGTGTAAGGATCCAGAAAAGATACCAAAAGCCAAAGTCATGTTGAAAAAGAAAACCAAGGTGGAAACATGACTATTTTGGATTTATGGTGTATTAGAAAGCTGCATTCATCAAGACAGTATGTACAGGCACAGAAACGGAGACAGACGTCAATGGAACAGAATATGGAACCCAGAAATATACCCTCAAACATAAGGTGAGTAATCTTTGTTAACACAGAAATAATATAGAATGGAATCAGAGTCTCTTCAGCAAATGGTACTCGGAATACTGGACAGTGAGAATGATGAACCTGGACACTGTCCTTAAACGACACACACACACACACACACACACACACACACACACACACACCTCAAAATGGATGAATTATCTAAATGTAAGTCAGGAACATTCAAAATCCTAGAGGAGATAACAGGCAATGTACCTCCTTGATCCTGGCCGCAGCAACTTCTCGCTTGTCATGTCTCCAGAAGCAAGAGCAATAAAAACCACAATGAACTATTGGGTCCTGAAGATAAAAAGCTTCTGCACAGCAGGGGACAAAATCAGCCAAACTAAAAGGCAACTGAATGAAATGGGAGAAGATATTTGCAGGTGACATATCAGATAAAGGGTTAGTATCCAAAATCTATAAAAAAAAGTGATCACACTCAACACCCAGAAACCAAATAATCCCGTGAAGAAATGGGCAAAAGACATGAAGAGACACTTTAAGAAAGATGACATCCGGATTGGTCACACATGAAAAGATGCTCAATCTCACTGGTCATCACTGAAATACAAATGAAACCCACAATGAGATATCCCCTCACACCTATCAGAATGGCTAAAATTAACATCTCCGGAAACGACAGATGTTGGCAAGGATGCAGGGAAAGGGAACCCTTTTGCAATGCTGGTGCGAATGCAAAGTGCTGTAGCCATTCTGGACAATAGTATGGAGATTCGTCACAAACACAAAAAATAGAACTACACTAGGACCCAGCCATTGCACTACTACGTATTT
This sequence comes from Prionailurus viverrinus, assembly GCF_022837055.1. Lineage (NCBI taxonomy): Eukaryota > Metazoa > Chordata > Mammalia > Carnivora > Felidae > Prionailurus > Prionailurus viverrinus. The sequence goes on from NW_025927618.1 coordinate 1,601,789, forward strand.
ATCCAAAAGATACACTAACGCTGACTCGAAGTGGCACGTGTACTCCAATATTTCTAGCAGCATTCTCAACAATAGCTAAGTTATGCAAAGAGCCCAAATGACCACTGACAGATGAATGGATAAAGAAGATATGGTATATTCATACAATGGACTATGACTCTGCGATCAAAAAGAATGAAATCTCGCTCTTTGCAACAACGGGGATGGAACCAGACTTTCTTAAGCTAAGCAAAATATGTCAGAGAACGACACACATCCTATGATTTCTCTCATCTGTCGAATTTAATGAAACTGATGAACATAGTGCGAGGAAAGCAAAAATAAGATACACACAGAGAGGGAGTCAAATGATAAGAGACTGTTAAATAGAGGGAAGAATCTCAGGGTTCCTGGAGGATTACTGAATAGGAGTATGGGCTAAATGGGTGATGGGCATTAGGGGTGGACCTTGGGATGAGTATTGGGTATATTTTGTACTTGATGGATCACTAAATTCTACTGCTGAAACTGTATTCCTCTATAAGGTAACTAACTTGGGCCTAAATTTTAAAAAGAAGAAATATTAAAAATAAGCAAAGAAATGTACCACCAGTCAAACGAAAAGAATATTTAAGTCGGGCTCTTGAGTGGAAAGGAAAGACTAAAAGTGTCACAGACATGAAAGGATCAGAGAAAACATCAAGAAACAATGAAAAAACAACTAGTAGAATGGGACTAAATGTATACTTATCAATAATCACTCTGAGTATAAATGGACTAAATGCTCCAATTCAAAGCCATTGGATAGGGCGTCAGAAAGGACAGAACAGACAAAGAAACAAGCAAACAAAAAACAATGTCTATCTAGATGCTGCCTACAAACCCTTATTCGGACTTAAGTCTCCTGCAGATTTGTTATTTTTAAAAATTTTTTTTAATGTTTATTTATTTTTGAGACAGAGAGAGACAGAGCATGAATGGGGGAGGGTCAGAGAGAGGGAGAACAGAATCTGAAACAGGCTCCAGGATCTGAGCTGTCAACACAGAGCCCGACGCGGGGCTCGACCTCAGGGACCGCGAGATCATGACCTGAGCCGAAGTCGGCCCCTTAACCGACTGAGCCACCCAGGCGCCCCAAGTCTCCTGCAGATTTGAAGTGAGGGAATGAAGAAATATTTATCATGCCAATAATGTCAAAAGAAAGACAGTAGCAATACTTATATCAGGCAAAATATACTTTAAAACCGAGACTCTATTTTGGTACCCTTTGGGTAAATACCTAAGAGTGACATTGCATGAACCCAATATTTATAGCAGAATTATCAACAGTAGCCCAACTATGGGGAAAGCCTAAGTATCCATCAACTGATGAAGGTGTAAAGAAGTTGTGGTGTATGTACGTATATGTATGTATATGCATATGGACATATGTGTATGTTCATATATACATACATATGTATATACAATGAAATATAACTCAGCTTCAAGAAGAATGAAATCTTGCCATTTGCAACGATGTGGAAGGAGCTCGAATGTATTATGCTACGTGAAATACGTCAATCAGAGAAAGACACATATATGATTTCACTCATGTGGAAGTTAAGAAACAAAACACATGAAAACTAAGGAAGGAGCCAGGAAAAGAGAAGCGTGGTAACAAACGACATGAGTCTCTTAGAGAAAAAAAAAGTGAAAGTTGATGGAGGGAGATGGGTCAGCGCTGGGCTAGATGGAGGACGAGTATTAAGGAGAGCACTTGTTGTGATGAGCACTGGGTGTTCTATGTAAAGGATGAATCACCGAATTCTACTCCTAAACCCGAGAATGCACTGTATGTCAACTAAGACTTAAATTAAAATACATACATACATACATACATACATACAGCTATAACAAGAGATGAAGACAGACACGATCTGATACTAAAGGGGACAGCCAAACAAGAAGATCCAATGATTGTAAATTTCGGTGCACCCAACATGCGATCACCAAGTATACAAAACATTTAGCAACAACCGTAAAGGAACTCATTTATAATAATATGATGATAGTAGAGGACTTTAATACATCACTCACATCAATGGACAGAACCTATAAACAGAACGTCAACAAGGAAACAATGGCTTTGAATGACACACTGGGCCAGAAGGGTTCAACAGATATATTCAGAACACTCCATACTAAAATGGCAGAGTACACATTCTTTTCAAGCATACCTGGGGCGTTCTACAGAATTGATCACATTCTAGGTCACAAATCAGGCCTCAAGAGGTACCCAACGACAGAGATCAGACCAAGCATCTTTTCTAACCACAAAGCTAGGAACCTTGAAGTCAACCACAAAAAGAGGCCGGTGGGGGGGTGGGGGGGGTGGGAAGGCCACAAATAAAGGGAGGTTAAGTAACATGCTACTAAATGAATGGGTCAAACAGGAAATCAATGAGAAAATACACTGAAACAAATGAAAATGAAAATACACTGGTAAAACCCTTTGGAATGCGGCAAAAGAAGTCTATGATGGAAGTATATAGCAATACAAGCCTACCTTAAAGAGCAAGAAAAATCTCAAAGAATCCTAACTTACACCTAAAGGAATGAGAAAAAGAGCAGCAGAAGGAAGGAAATAATAGAATTTAGGGCAGAAATAAGGAATATAGAAACCAAAAAGACACTAGACCAAATCAATGAAAGCAGGGGCTGGTTCATTGAAAGCAGTAATCAACTTGAAAACCTCCTAGGCAGACTCTTCACAAAGAAGACAGAAAGGACCCAAATAAATGAAATCACAAATAAGAAAGGAGAAATGACAGTCAACACCACAAAAATACAATTAGAAGATAATATTATGAACAACTATAGGCAACAAATTGGACACTCTGAGAAAAATGGACAACTTCCTAGAAAAACACACACTACCAAAACTGAAACAGGAAGATACCTAAAACCTGAAAACAGGCAGATACCCCATCAGTAATTAAAAAAATCTCCCCCCAACACAAGAGTTCATGGCCAGATGGCTTCGTGGATGAATTCTACCATCCATTCAAGGAAGAGGTAATATGTATTCTCATCGAATTATTACAAAATTAAAAAAAGAAGGAAAACTTACAAATTCATCGTATGAGGCCATCATTACCCTGATACCAAAACGAGATGAAGCCTCCACTGAAACCGAAAACTGCAGCGGCGCCTGTGTGGGTCGGTCGGTTTACTGTCCAACTCTTAATTTTGGATGAGGACATTATCTTGCGGTATGTGGGTTCAAGTTCTACGTTGGGCCCTGCCATGACAGTGTGGGGCATGGCCAGGATTCTCTCTCTCCTTGTCTCTCTGCCCCTCCCTCACTTTTATGTACTCTAAGGAAAGAAAGAAGCTTTTATAAAGATGTTTACAAGTTTTTAAATAAAACTGCAGAGCAATAGCCTGATGACTATGTATGCCGAAATGCTCATTTAAAAACCTTCAAATTAAAGTCAACAATACATTGATAGAATCATTTCCCATAATCAAGTGGTATATATTCCTGGGCTGCAAGCGTGTTTCCACATTCACATATCAATCAACATGATGCACCACAGTAATAGAAGAAAGGATAAGAACAATAGGATGCTTTCAACAGAGGCAGGGAAACTATTTGATAAAATGTCACATCGATTCATGATAAAAACCCTCAGAAAAGTACATTGGGACTCAACCTACCTGCACATAATAAAGGTCGTCTATGAAAAACCCACAGCTCATCTCATCCTCAATGGGTAAGAATTGAAAGTTTTTCTTCCAAAGTCAGGGACAAGCTAGGAATGACCCCTCTCACCACTGTTATCCCACATAGTACGGGAAACCCTAACCACAGCACTCAGACAACAAAAAGAAATAAGAGGCATCCAAATCGGCAAGGAAGAAGAAGCACTTTCGCTGTTTGCAACTGACATGATAGGTTCTATAAAAAACATGAAAGGCTCCCTTAAAAATTGCTAGAATCAATATATGAATTCGACAAGTCACAATCTACAGAAATCAAGGAACATAGATGTATTGAATTTCTAACACAAATCATGAATTAACACAGAGAGAAAGTAAGGGATCAATCCCATTGACAGGCTCACAAATACCACAAGAAACCAGGAATCAACCTAACCAAAGAGGTGAAAGACCTGTACTCTAAACGCTATGAAACAATGATGAAATAAATGGAAGAGGACACAAAGAAATGGACATACATTTCATGTTCATGGATGGGAAGCACAAAATACTGTTAAAATGTCTACACTCCTCAAAGCAATCTACACATATAATGAAATGAAGTGTGATAGGGATATCACACTCACAAAAGCATTTGTCACAGAACAAGAACAAATAATCTCAAAATTTGTATGGAATGACAAAAGTCCCCATACAGCCAACACAAACTTGTAAAAGAAAAGCAGAGCTGGAGACATCACAATTCCAGACTTTAGGTTATATTACAAAGCTATACTGATCAGAACAGTATGATCAGTATGCCCGTACTGAACAGTACTGACAAAACAACAACAAAAAGTAACAACAACAAACTCATATGCATAGATCAATAGCATGGACACCCAGAAATAAACTCACCCCTCTATGGTCAATTAATTCTCAACAAAGCAGGAAAGATAATCCAATGGAAGAAAAGATAGTCTTGGGACACATGGGTGGCCCAGGCAAGAAAGCGTGTGATGGTGGATTCAGCTCAGGTCATGATCTCAGGGAAGTGCAGAGCATGCGTGGGATTCTCTCTTTCCATATCTCTCTGCCCCACTTCTGCATGCTCTCACGCTCTCTCTCTCTCTCAAAAATAAATACATAAATTTAAAAAAAGGCTCCTCAACATATGGTTTTGGAAAAACTAGACAGCCATCTGCAAAACAAAACAAAAACAACGGACCACTGTCTTACAACATACACAAAAATAAATCCAACATGGACAAAGACCTCTATGTGAAACCTGAAACCATAAAAATCCCAGAGGATAACACGGGTAGTATCTTACTTGACATTGCCTGTACAAACGTCTTTGTAGATCTATCTCTAGAGGTAAGGGAAACACAAGCAAAAATAATGAGACTTTATAAAAATAAAACCTTCCGTCACCAAGGAAAAAATCAACAAAACGAAATCACCAACAGAATGATATTTGCAAACGACATCGGATACAGGGTTAGTGTCCAAAATATATACAGTTATACATCACCCCAAAAATGAGAAATCTGATTAAAAATGGGCAGAAGACACGAGTGGACATTTCCCGAAGGAAGACATATACATGGCCAAGAGACACATGAAAAAATGCTCAACAATACTGATCTTCAGGGAAATACAATTCGAAAGTACAATGAGAGAACACATCACCTCTGTCACAAAGGCTAAAATCAATGAAGGATGACACAGCAGGTGTTGCCAAATATGTGGGGAAAGAATAACCCTCTTGCACTATGGGTAGGAATGCAAACTGGTGCAGCCACTATGGAAAACCACATGGAGATGTCAAAAACAAAACAAAACTGGAAATAGAAGTACCTTACAATCCAGCAACTTCACTACAAGGTATTTCCACAAAGAATACAAAATCTTCAAAGGGATATATGCACCGTGATGTTTACAGCAGCATTTTCTACAAAAGCCAAATGACAGAAACTATCCAAGCACCCATCAACAGATGAATAAATTGAGATGTGGGCTATGGAATGTAAGATGATGTAGCCGTAAAAACGTGAAATCTTGCCATTTGCCACGAGGTGGATGGAGAGAGAGAATGTTATGCTGGGTGAAATAAGCCTGTCGGAGAAAGACAAATACCCAATGATTTCACTAACACATGGCAAGAAAACAAAACAAAGGGGCGGGGGGAGGAGACAAACGGACTCTTAACTAGGAAACAAACTGAGGAGTTCCACAGCGAGGTGAGGGAATGGGTGAAACAGCTGATGGGGATTAAGAAGTGCACCTGGGATGAGCACCGGGTGACGTGTGGAAGTGTTGCTCTATATTGGACACCTGAAACTACTATTACACTGTGTCTTCACTCAGTGGAATTTAAATTAAAAGATAACATAAGGTTACTGAGACTTACCTACCGGGTTTTCGGTAGTGTTCAATCACTTCACTAGGTTGGAAAAATAACCATGAAATTTTTTAAAAAGCATGTATGATGTGTGGGACAGTTTTTGCCCTTACCTTGGTCTCTGGGTCCAGCAGGACTCGGAACATGGGTCCCAGCTCCTTCTTCTAGAAGGTCGTGAGACGAGCATTTCATGAATCCACGTCCTAATTGAATGCAGCTCCCGTGCTTCTGAATTTCTGTTAGGGTTCCTTCCCGGAAACAAGCCTGGATCTGGAACAAACCATCGACTGCATCTATGAGGTGATGTCGTGGGACCCCGCAATCCACAAGTCCTTTAGTAAAATACGTCTTGTTCAAACACTGTCCGGGAAGGGGTGGAATGAAACACGGGAACAGCCCAGAAAATGCAAAGGCCTGTGCAGCTCAGCGACCAGCTTGACCAGGGAAGCCACCCGGCGCCCCCTCCTCAGCACTCAGTACAACAAGGCAGCTTCTCTCTGGCGACTCAGGAGATGCCAAGTTGCTGCTAAGCTTCCAAGGTCTCCCCTGGGGCGGGTGGCAGAACCTGCTGGAAGTGCAGCTCTGCTCTCTGTACTCAGGCACCAGCAGAGGCCTGAGTCCTCTGAGAGCAGTCTAAGCCCTTCCTGCTCTGAGGTGCCCTGGGTCAGAAAAACAGATGGTGCGCCCTCTGCTGGCTATCACTGCCCAGCAGAGGAACCCGCCCCTCGGGGGTCTGTGGTGCTTGAGCTCTCTCTGCTGGCCACCATGGGAATTCCTTCAATGTGGAAGGCCCTGGTTGCTCAGCTGAGAGACCGAAGGTGCTCTGGGCAACTAAGCCTGTTCTCCTCATTGGGAAGGTCTTAGTGACAGGGTCTGGGACACAAAATCTTTTCCTTCTCTTTCTTGTGAGGGAAGAATGAAACCGAATTTATTAACGTAACGACATCATTTGTAATGTTTTCAGCAATATTCACAGAAAAATAGACCACCGATTTACACATGCTGAACAAGACGTAATGTTGTTTACCACCAAAATACTTAAGTTAGATAAAAAATGGACACCTTTGAGAGAGAGAGATACCGGCGTCCAGCGATGGAGTGAATGAGTCCTAGGGATACAAGGGACAGCCAATGGAATGGAGTCAATCCTGTAACAATATTGTTGCATGCTTTCACAGGATAGGTACACTTGTGGTTGAGTAAAACATAATGTAGAGACAAATGGAATGACTACAATGTATGCCTAAAACTAACACAACTAATGTGTAAACAATATTTCATTTAAAAATAGACATCCTTTACACTATCTTTAATTTATTCTTCTTTGCAACTAAACTATCCTTCCCGGGGCGCTTGGGTGACTTAGTCGGTTAAGCGTCCGACTTTGAGTCAATATATATTTTACCAATATTACTAGTCCACCTCTGCCAGGTCCAGACTGCAGGACCTGGGGGCAACGCAATGCCTGATGCCTGGGTTCAGAACTTGAGGAAGGCAGGCTGGCGGGGGAGGGGGGAAATCCAACAGAGCCTGGGGCAGTGAGGGAGATGGCCCTGGGACACCTCCCCACAGGGCAGGCTATGGAGTTTACCTGCCAAAGAGCGGCACACTCTCCCTCAAGACATCCCTCTCCATGACAGAACGTGAGGCTGAACCTCACAATTCCAGAAGAAATGAGGGCTACCCATCTTTTCAATTCCAATGGCCTCTGCAGAACTTGGACCCAGGGATGTTGGAGTCTTGGGGCCATGGAACCCTGATTCCCATGATAGAAGCCCTTTCTGCCCCAGCACTCAGAGCCACTTCCTACATCCCCTCCCCCCTGGCCCATCTAACTGTCTCCCCATACCGGACCAGGTCTCTACTTTCCTTCTTATACTTCCTCTTTGTCTCTATTTCTCTCTAACCACATCTCTCTCTATTTCTTCCTTTCACTCTCTAGGGAGTGGTGTATTATACGGTGCTAAACTTTGTTCTTGTACATGGGAATATCCAATTTTCGCAGCACCAGTTATTCAAAAGACTACTCTTCTCCACTGTGTATTATTGACTCCCTTGTCGAATACTAGGTGACTGTGATGAATGGGTTTAGTTTGGGCTCTCAATTTCTGTTCCATTGTCTTGTGTGTGTGCTTATGTCAGTGACATAATTGATTTCTTTGTGTTAGAATGACGCTTGAAATCAAGAAGGGGGATGCCTCCTGTTTTGTTCTTTCTTGCGTTGGCTACATGGGGTCTTTTGGTGGTTCCAAATAAATTTTAGGATATGATTTTCTAATTGCATAAATATTGCATCGGAGTCTTGATAGAGATTGCACTGAATCTCTAGATGGCTTTGGGTAATATGGACATTGTATCTGTATTAATTCCTCCGAAAGTTGGACATGGGATGGCTTTTCACTGACTTGTGTGTTCTCCACTTTCTTTCACCCAAATTGAATTTCTTCCATTCCTGCACACAGGTTTTATAGTTTTCTGTAGAGAGATTTTCATTTCCTTGGCTAACGGTATTGCTATAATTTTTATTGTTTTTGATGCTATTGTAAATCGGATTGTTTTCTTTACTTCTTCTGAGATAATTGGGTTAGTGTATAGGAATGATACAGAATATGATATGGTGACTTTATAGTTTGGAGCTTCACTGCATTTCTTGATTAGATATTAACAGGTTCTTTTACATTAAACTTTTTATTTAGGTCCTTTACCTAGTTAAAAAAAACAACAACATGTTATTTGGGAATAGCTGACACACTACGTACATTAGTTTCATATGAAAAACATAGTCATTGGCAAATGTATACATTCTGCTACGCTAACACAGGTGTAGCTATCACCCAGTGATCTTCACTACTAGTGCCCTCCATAGCCCATCACCCATTGAACCCATCCCCCTATGCCACCTCCCTGGCGACGTCCCTGGACCAAAACCTAACCCAAGCTATGGCTCTCCCCCATGGGGACCCAATTCCAACGTTTGACAACACCACGCAACTGGGGTCCATAAGCGGTGCAGGCTGACTCGGCATGGAACCTGGAAGTGCACCATGTCGTTTCCCAGGCCCGGCTGCAGCTACTAAGAGGATTCTGGAGGCCTCCTCGACCAGGGGCAAATCGTCGTCTGTTGCCAAGGCAGCCAAAGACAGATCCTGCACGGAACCATCCCTTGTGCCCTCAGTTCAGACCTTTGGGGAGACCACTGCCCTGCTGAGGGTTCGGCGCCTGGAGCCTGCGGGGACCTAACCCTAAACCTAACCCTACCCCGAACCGGGACCCTCCACACAAAACTAAGCCTGCCTCGATACCTAACCCTGGAATTGAGCTGCCTTCTGGCATGGGCCGTCAATTCAGCCCTCGAGGGAGATCACAAGACTGGAGTCACTTCGGCACAGGCTATGTCCCTGGACCGAACACTAACAGAGCTAAGGCTAAGTCCCCATGGGGACACTATTCCAACGTCTGACAACACCACGGGCCTGGGGTCCAGAAGAGGTGCAAGCTGACTCCGCCTGGAACCTGGAAGCTCACCATGTCGTTTCCCAGGCCTGGCTGCAGCTGCACGATAGGATTCCGGAGTCCCCTCGACCAGGGGCCGATCGACGTGTGTGGCCATGGCAGCCAAAGAGGGATCCTGACCGGCACCGTCCCTTGTGCCCTCAACTCAGCCCTTCGGGGACACCACTGCTCTGCTGTGGGTTCGGCGCCTGGAACCTCCTGGGACCTAACGCTAACCCTCACCATACCCCGAACCGGGAACTTCCACTGAAACCTAAGCCTGCCTCGATCCCTAATCCTGCATTTGAGCCGCCTCCTGGAATGGGCCCTCACTTCAGCCCTCGAGGGAGATCATGAGACCGGAGTGGCTTCGGCCCTGGCGACGTCCCTGGACCGAACCCTAACCCTAGTTAAGGCTCTCTCCTCATGGGGACCCAATTCCAAGGTCGGACAGCATCACGCGCCTGGGGACCAGAAGCGGTACAGGCTGACTTGGCAAGGAACCTGGAAGCTCACCATGTCGTTTCCCAGGCCCGGCTGCATCTCCTGAGAGGATTCCGGAGGCCTCCTTGACCAGGGGCTTATCGAAGTGTGTGGCCTTGGCAGCAAAAAAGGGATCCCCCCTGGCACCGTCCCTTGTGCCCTCAACTCAGCCCTTCGGGGAGACCACTGCCCTGCTATGGGTTCAGCACCTGGAACCTCCTGGGACCTAACCCAAATCCTAACCCTACCCCGAACCAGGACCATCCACCGAAACCTAAGCCTGCCTCGATCCCTAATCCTGCATTTGAGCCGCTTTCTGGCATGGGCCCTCACTTCAGCCCTCGAGGAAGATCACGACACCGGAGTCGCTTCGGTCCTGGCGACGTCCCTGGACCGAACCCTAACCCTAGCTAAGGCTATCTCCTCATGGGGACCCAATTCCAAGGTCGGACAGCATCACGCGCATGGGGAACAGAAGCAGTGCAGGCTGACTCGGCATGGAACTTGGAATCTCACCATGTCGTTTCCCAGGCCCGGCTGTAGCTCCCGAGAGGATTCCGGAGGCTTCCTCACCAGGGGCTTAACGACGTGTGTGGTCTTGGCAGCCAAAGAGGGACCCTGATTGGCACCATCCCTTGTGCCCTCAACTCAGCCCCTCGGGGAGACCACTGCCCAGCTGTGGGTTTGGCGCCTGGAACATCCTGGGACCTAACCCTAACCCTAACCCTACCCCGAACCGTTTCCCTCCACCGAAACCTAAGCCTCCCTCGTTCCCTTATCCTGCATTTGAGCCGCCTTCTGGCATGGGCCCTCATTTCAGCCCTCGAGGGAGATCACGAGACCGGAGTCGCTTCGGCCCTGGCGTCGTCCTTGGACCGAACCCTAAACCTAGCTTAGCCTCTCTCCTCATGGGGACCCAATTCCAAGGTCGGGCAGCATCACGCGCCTGAGGTCCAGAAGCGGTGCAGGCTGACTCGGCAAGGAACCTGGAAGCTCACCATGTCGTTTCCCAGGCCCGGCTGCAGCTCCCGAGAGGATTCCGGAGGCCTTCTCGACCAGGGGCTTATCGACGTGTGTGGTGGCAGCCAAAGAGGGACCCTGACTGGCACCGTCCCTTGTGCCCTCAACTCAGCCCTTCGGGGAGACCACTGCCCGGCTGTGGGTTCGGCGCCTGGAACCTCCTGGGACCTGAGCCTAACCCTAACCCTACCCTGAACTGTTACCCTCCAACGAAACCTAAGCCTACCTAGATCCTTAATTCTACATTTGAGCCGCCTTCTGGCATTGGACCTCACTACAGGCCTCGAGGGAGATCACGAGACAGGAGTCGCTTCGGCCCTGGCGACGTCCCTGGACCGAACCGTAACCCTAGCGAAGGCTCTCTCCTCATGGGGACCCAATTCCAATGTCGGACAGCATCACGCGCCTGGGGAACAGAAGCGGTGCAGGCTAACTCGGCAATGAACCTGGAAGCTCACCATGTCGTTTCCCAGGCCCGGCTGCAGCTCCCGAGAGGATTCCGGAGGCCTCCTCGACCAGGGGCTTATCGACATGTGTGGCCTTGGCAGCCAAAGAGGGACCCTGACCGGCACCGTCCCTTGTGCCCTCAACTCAGCCCTTCGGGGAGACCACTGCCCTGCTGGGGGATCGGCGCCTGGAACCTCCCGGGACCTAACTCTAACACTAATCCCACTGTGAACCGTTACCCTCCACCGAAACCTAAGCCTGCCTCGACACCTAATCCTGCATTTGAGCCGCCTTCTGGCATGGGCCCTCACTTCAGTCCTCGAGGGAGATCAGGAGACCGGAGTCGCTTCAGCCCTGGTGTCGTCCCTGGACCGAACCCTAACCCTAGCTAAGGCTCTCTCCAAATGGGGACCCAATGGCAAGGTCGGACAGCATCACGCGCCTGTGGACCAGAAGTGGTGCAGGCAGACTCGGCAAGGAACCTGGAAGCTCTCCATGTCGTTTCCCAGGCACGGCTGCAGCTCCCGAGAGGATTCCGGAGGCCTCATCGACCACGGGCTTATCGACGTGTTTGGCCTTGGCAGCCAAAGAAGGATCCTGACCGGCACCGTCCCTTGTGCCCTCAACTCAGCCCTTCGGGGAGGCCACGGCCCGGCTGTGGGTTCGGCGTCTGGAACCTCCTGGGACCTAACCCTAACCCTAACCCTACCCCAAACCGTTACCTCCACCGAAACCTAAGCCTGCCTCGTTCCCTTATCCTGCATTTGAGCCGACTTCTGGCATGGGCCCTCACTTCAGCCCTCGAGGGAGATCACGAGACCGGAGTCGCTTCGGCCCTGGCGACGTCCCTGGACCGAACCCTAACCCTAGCTAAGGCGCTCTCCTCATGGGGACCCAATTCCAAGGTCGGACAGCATCACGCGCCTGGGGTCCAGAAGCGGTGCAGGCTGACTCGCCAAGGAACCTGGAAGTTCACCATGTCGTTTCCCAGGCCGGGCTGCAGCTCCCGAGAGGATTCCGGAGGCCTCCTCGAACAGGGGCTTATCGAAGTATGTGGCCTTGGCAGCCAAAGAGGGACCCTGACCGGCACCGTCCCTTGTGCCCTCAACTCAGCCCTTCGGGGAGACCACTGCCCTGCTGTTGGTTCGGCGCCTGGAATCTCCTGGGACCTAACCATAACCCTAACCCTACCCCGAACCAGGACCCTCCAACGAAACCTAAGCCAGCCTCGACCCCTAATCCTGCATTTGAGCCGGCTTCTGGCATGGGCCCTCATTTCAGGCCTCGAGGGAGATCATGAGACCGGAGTCGCTTCGGCCCTGGCATCCTCCCTATACCGAATCCGAACCCTAGCTTTGGCTCTCTCCTCATGGGGACCCAATTCCAAGGTCAGACAGCATCACGCGCCTGGGGTCCCGAAGCGGTGCAGGCTGACTCGTCAAGGAACCTGGAAGCTCACCATGTCGTTTCCCAGGCCCGGCTGCAGCTCCCGAGCGGATTCCGGAGGCCTCCTCGACCAGGGGCTTATTGACGTGTGTGGCCTTGGCAGCCAAAGAGGGATCCTGACTGGCACCGTCCTTTGTGCCCACAACTAAGCCCTTAGGGAAGAACACTGCCCTGCTGTGAGTTCGGCGTCTGGAACCTCTTGGGACCTAACCCTAACCCTAACTTTTCACCGAACCGTTACCCTCCACTGAAACCTAAGCCTGCCTCGTTCCCTTATCCTGCATTTGAGCCGCCTTCTGGCATGGCCCTCACTTCAGCCCTTGAGGGAGATCACGAGAGCGGAGTCGCTTCGGCCCTGGCATCGTCCCTGGACCGAACACTAACCCTAGCTAAGGCTCTCTCCTCATAGGGACCCAATTCCAAGGTCGGACAGCATCATGCGCATAGGGAACAGAAGCGGTGCAGGCCTACTCGGCAAGGAACCTGGAAGCTCACCATGTCGTTTCCCAGGCCCGGCTGCAGCTCCCGAGAGGATTCCGGAGGCCTCCTCGACCAGGGGCTTATCGACGTGTGTGGCCTTGACAGCCAAAGAGGGACCCTGACCGGCACCGTCCCTTGTGCCCTCAACTCAGCCCTTCGGGGAGACCACTGCCCTGATGTGGGTTCGGCGCCTGGAACCTCCTGGGACCTAACCCTAACCCTAACCCTACCCCGAAACGTTACCCTCCACCGAAAACTAAGCCTGCCTCGATCCCTTATCCTGCATTTGAGCCGCCTTCTGGCATGGGCCCTCACTTCAGTCCTCGAGGGAGATCATGAGACCGGAGTCGCTTCAGCCCTGGTGTCGTCGCTGGACCGAACACTAACCCTAGCTAAGGCTCTCTCCTCATGGGGACCCAATTCCAAGGTCAGACAGCATCACGCGCCTGGGGACCAGAAGTGGTGCAGGCTGACTCGGCAAGGAACCTGGAAGCTCACCATGTCTTTTCCCAGGCGCGGCTGCAGCTCCCGGGAGGATTCCGGAGGCCTCCTCGACCAGGGGCTTATCGAAGTGTGTGGCCTTGGCAGCCAAAGAGGGATCCTGACCGGCACCGTCCCTTGTGCCCTCAACTCAGCCCTTCGGGGAGGCCACGCCCCGGCTGTGGGTTCGGCGCCTGGAACCTCCTGGAAACTAACCCTAACCCTAACCCTACCCTGAACCGTTACCCTCCACCGAAACCTAAGCCTGCCTCGTTCCCTTATCCTGCATTTGAGCCTAACCATAACCCTACCCTGAAACGTTACCCTCCACCGAAAACTAAGCCTGCCTCGACACCTAATCGTGCATTTGAGCCGCCTCCTGGCATGGACCCTCACTTCAGCCCTCGAGGGAGATCACGAGACCAGAGTCGCTTCGGCCCTGGCGACGTCCCTGGACCGAACCCTAACCCTAGCTAAGGCTCTCTCCTCATGGGGACCCAATTCCAAGGTCAGATAGCATCACGCGCCTGGGGTCCAGAAGCGGTGCAGGCTGACTCGGCATGGAACTTGGAATCTCACCATGTCGTTTCCCAGGCCCGACTGCAGCTCCAGAAAGGATGAGGGAGGCCTCCTCGACCAGGGGCCTATCGACGTGTGTGGCCTGGAGCCAAAGAGGGACCCTGACCGGCACCGTCCCTTGTGCCCGCAACTCAGCCCTTCGGGGAGACCACTGCCCTGCTGTGAGTTCGGCGCCTGGAACCTCCTGGGTCCTACCCCTAAACCTAAATCTAACCCGAACCGTTACCCTCCACCGAAACCTAAGCGTGCCTCGATCCCTAATCCTGCATTTGAGCCGCCTCCTGGCATGTGCCCTCACTTCAGCCCTCGAGGGAGTTCACGAGACCGGAGTCGCTTCGGCCCTGGCGACGTCCCTGGACCGAACCCTAACCCTAGCTAAGGCTCTCTCCTCATGGGGACCCAATTCCAAGCTCGGACAGCATCACGCGCCTGGGGTTCAGAAGGGGTGCAGGCTGACTCGGCATGAACTTGGAATCTCACCATGTCGTTTCCCAGGCCCGGCTGCAGCTCCAGAGAGGATTCCGGAGGCCTCCTCGACCAGGGGCTTATCGACGTGTGTAGCCTTGAAAGCCAAAGAGGGACCCTGACCGGCACGGTCCCTTGTGCCCTCAACTCAGCCCTACGGGGAGACCACTGCCCTACTTTGGGATCGGCGCCTGGAACCTCTTGGGACCTAACCCTAACCCTAACCCTTCCCCAAACCAGGACCCTCCACCGAAACCTAAGCCTGCTTCGACACCTAATCCTGCATTTGAGCCGCCTCCTGGCATGGGCCCTCACTTCAGGCCTCGAGGGAGATCACGAGACCGGAGTCGCTTCTGCCCTGGCGACGTCCCTGGACCGAACCCTAACCCTAGCTAAGGCTCTTTCCTCATGGGGACCCAATTCCAAGGTCAGAAGGCATCACGCGCCTGGGGTCCAGAAGCGGTGCAGGCTGACTCGTCAAGGAACCTGGAAGCTCACCATGTCGTTTCCAAGGCCCGGCTGCTGCTTCCGAGAGGAATCCGGAGGCCTCCTCGACCAGGGGCTTTTCGACGTGTGAAATTTTGGCAGCCAAAGAGGGACCCTGACCGGCACCTTCCCTTGTGCCCCCAACTCAGCCCTTCTGGGAGACCACTGCCCAGCTGTGGGTTCTGCGCCTGGAACCTCCTGGGACCTAACACTAACCCTAACCCTACCCCGAACTAGGACCCTCCAAGGAACCTAAGCCAGCCTCGATCCCTATTGCTGCATTTGAGCCGCCGTCTGGCATGGGCCCTCATTTCAGGCCTCGAGGGAGATCACGAGACCGGAGTCGCTTCGGACCTGGCGACGTCCCTGGACCGAAACCTAACCCGAGCTAAGGCTCTCTCCTCATGGGGAGCCAATTCCAAGGTCGGACAGCATCACGCGCGTGGGGTCCAGAAGCGGTGCAGGCTGACTCGGCATGGAACTTGGAATCTCACCATGTCGTTTCCCAGGCCCGGCTGCAGCTCCCGAGAGGATTCCGTAGGCTTCCTCGACCAGGGGCTTATCGCCGTGTGTGGTCTTGGCAGCCAAAAAGGGTCCCTGACCGGCACCGTCCCTTGTGCCCTCAACTCAGCCCGTCGGGGAGACCACTGCCCTGCTGTGAGTTCAGCGCCTGGAAACTCCTGGGAACTAACCCTAACCCTAACCCTACCCCGAACCAGGACCATCCTCCGAAACCTAGCCTGCCTCGATCCCTAATCCTGCATTTGAGCCGCCTCCTGGCATGGGCCCTCACTTCAGCCCTCGAGGGAGATCACGAGACCGGAGTCGCTTCGGCCCTG
The DNA here is from genome assembly GCF_022837055.1 of Prionailurus viverrinus. NCBI lineage: Eukaryota > Metazoa > Chordata > Mammalia > Carnivora > Felidae > Prionailurus > Prionailurus viverrinus. Next base: position 1,618,070 of record NW_025927618.1, read on the forward strand.
GCGACGTCCCTGGACCGAACCCTAACCCTAGCTAAGGCTCTCTCCTCATGGGGACCCAATTCCAAGGTCGGACAGCATCACGCGCCTGGGGTCCAAAAGCGGTGCAGGCTGACTCGGCATGGAACTTGGAATCTCACCATGTCGTTTCCCAGGCCCGGCTGCAGCTCCAGAGAGGATTAGGGAGGCCTCCTCGACCAGGGGCTTATTGATGTGTGTGGCCTTGGGCCAAAGAGGGACCCTGACCGCCACCGTCCCTTGTGCCCTCAACTCAGCCCTTCGGAGAGACCACTGCCCTGCTGTGAGTTCGGCGCCGGAACCTCCTGGGTCCTACCCCTAAACCTAAACCTAACCCGAACCGTTACCCTCCACCGAAACCTAAGCCTGCCTCAATCCCTAATCCTGAATTTGAGCCGCCTCCTGGCATGGGCCCTCACTTCAGCCCTCGAGGGAGATCATGAGACCAGAGTAGCTTCGGCCCTGGCGACGTCGCTGGACCGAACCTTAACCATACCTAAGGCTCTCTCCTCATGGGGACCCAATTTCAAGTTCGGACAGCATCACGCGCCTGGTGTCCAGAGGCGGTGCAGGCTGACTCGTCAAGGAACATGGAAGCTCACCATGTCGTTTCCCAGGCCCGGCTGCAGCTCCCTAGAGGATTCCGGAGGCCTCCTCGACCAGGGGCTTATCGACGTGTGTGGCCCTGGCAGCCAAAGAGGGATCCTGACCGGCACCGTCCTTTGTGCCCGCAACTAAGCCCTTCGGGAAGAACACTGCCCTGCTGTGAGTTCTGCCTCTGGAACCTCTTGGAACCTAAACCTAACCCTAACACTTCCCCGAACCGTTACCCTCCACTGAAACCTAAGCCTGCCTCGTTCCCTTATCCTGCATTTTAGCCGCCTTCTGGTATGGGTCCTCACTTCAACCCTCGAGGGAGATCACGAGAGCAGAGTCGCTTCGGCCCTCGCATCGTCCCTGGACCGAACCCTAACCCTAGCTAAGGCTCTCTCCTCATGGGGACCCAATTCCAAGGTCGGACAGCATCACGCGCATAGGGAACAGAAGCGGTGCAGGCTGACTCGGCAAGGAACCTGGAAGCTCCCATGTCGTTTCCCAGGCCCGGCTGCAGCTCCCGAGAGGATTCCGGAGGCCTCCTCGACCAGGGGCTTTTCGACGTGTGTGGTCTTGGCAGCCAAAGAGGGACCCTGACCGGCACCGTCCCATGTGCCCTCAACTCAGCCCTTCGGGGAGACCACTGCCCTGCTTTGGGATCGGCGCCTGGAACCTCCTGGGACCTAAGCCTAACCGTAACCCTACCCCGAACCAGGATCCTCCACCGAAACCTAAGCCAGCCTCGATCCCTATTACTGCATTTGAGCCGCCTTCTGGCATGGGCCCTCACTTCAGGCCTCGAGGGAGATCACGAGACCGGAGTCGCTTCGGCCCTGGCGACGTCCCTGGCCCGAACCCTAACCCTAGCTAAGGCTCTCTCCTCATGGGGACCCAATTCCAAGGTCAGAAGGCATCACGCGCGTGGGGTCCAGAAGCGGTGCAGGCTGACTCGGCATGGAACTTGGAATCTCACCATGTCGTTTCCCAGGGCCGGCTGCAGCTCCAGAGAGGATTAGGGAGGCCTCCTCGACCAGGGGCTTATTGATGTGTGTGGCCTTGGGCCAAAGAGGGACCCTGACCGCCACCGTCCCTTGTGCCCTCAACTCAGCCCTTCGGAGAGACCACTGCCCTGCTGTGAGTTCGGCGCCGGAACCTCCTGGGTCCTACCCCTAAACCTAAACCTAACCCGAACCGTTACCCTCCACCGAAACCTAAGCCTGCCTCAATCCCTAATCCTGAATTTGAGCCGCCTCCTGGCATGGGCCCTCACTTCAGCCCTCGAGGGAGATCACGAGACCAGAGTAGCTTCGGCCCTGGCGACGTCGCTGGACCGAACCTTAACCATACCTAAGGCTCTCTCCTCATGGGGACCCAATTTCAAGTTCGGACAGCATCACGCGCCTGGTGTCCAGAGGCGGTGCAGGCTGACTCGTCAAGGAACATGGAAGCTCACCATGTCGTTTCCCAGGCCCGGCTGCAGCTCCCTAGAGGATTCCGGAGGCCTCCTCGACCAGGGGCTTATCGACGTGTGTGGCCCTGGCAGCCAAAGAGGGATCCTGACCGGCACCGTCCTTTGTGCCCGCAACTAAGCCCTTCGGGAAGAACACTGCCCTGCTGTGAGTTCTGCCTCTGGAACCTCTTGGAACCTAAACCTAACCCTAACACTTCCCCGAACCGTTACCCTCCACTGAAACCTAAGCCTGCCTCGTTCCCTTATCCTGCATTTTAGCCGCCTTCTGGCATGGGCCCTCACTTCAGGCCTCGAGGGAGATCACGAGACCGGAGTCGCTTCGGCCCTGGCGACGTCCCTGGCCCGAACCCTAACCCTAGCTAAGGCTCTCTCCTCATGGGGACCCAATTCCAAGGTCGGACAGCATCACGCGCCTGGGGTCCAGAAGCGGTGCAGGCTGACTCGGCATGGAACTTGGAATCTCACCATGTCGTTTCCCAGACCCGGCTGCAGCTCCAGAGAGGATTAGGGAGGCCTCCTCGACCAGGGGCTTATCGACGTGTGTGGCCTTGAGCCAAAGAGGGACCCTGACCGGCACCGTCCCTTGTGCCCTCAACTCAGCCCTTCGGAGAGACCACTGCCCTGCTGTGAGTTTGGCGCCTGGAACCTCCTGGGTCCTACCCCTAAACCTAAACCTAACCCAAACCGTTACCCTCCACCGAAACCTAAGTCTGCCTCGATCCCTAATCCTGCATTTGAGCCGCTTCCTGGCATGGGCCCTCACTTCAGCCCTCGAGGGAGATCACGAGACCAGAGTCGCTCGGCCCTGGCGACGTCGCTGGACCGAACCTTAACCCTAGCTAAGGCTCTCTCCTCATGGGGACCCAATTCCAAGGTCGGACAGCATCACGCGCATGGGGAACAGAAGCGGTGCAGGCTGACTCGGCAAGGGACCTGGAAGCTCACCATGTTGTTTCCCAGGCCTGGCTGCAGCTCCCGAGAGGATTCCGGAGGCCTCCTCGACCAGGGGCTTATTGACGTGTGTGGTCTTGGCAGCCAAAGACGGACCCTGATCGGCCCCGTCCCTTGTGCGCTCAACTCACCCCTTCGGGGAGACCACTGCCCTGCTGTGAGTTCAGCGCCTGGAAACTCCTGGGATCTAACCCTAACCCTAACCCTACCCCGAACCAGGACCCTCCACCGAAACCTAAGCCTGCCTCGACACCTAATACTGCATTTGAGCCGCCTCCTGGCATGGGCCCTCACGTCAGCCCTCGAGGGAGATCACGAGACCGGAGTCGCTTCGGCCCTGGCGTCGACCCTGGACCGAACCCTAACCCTAGCTAAGGCTCTCTCCTCATGGGGACCCAATTCCAAGGTCGGACAGCATCACGCGCATAGGGAACAGAAGCGGTGCAGGCTGACTCGGCAAGGAACCTGGAATCTCAATATGTCGTTTCCCAGGCCCGGCTACAGCTCCCGAGAGGATTCCGGAGGCCTCCTTGACCAGGGGCTTATCGACGTGTGTGGCCTTGGCAGCCAAAGAGGGACCCTGACCGGCACCGTCCTTTGAGCCCTCAACTCAGACCTTCGGGGAGACCACTGCCCTTCTGTGGGTTTGGCGCCTGGAACCTCTTGGGACCTAACCCTAACCCTAACCCTTCCCCGAACCAGGACCCTCCACTGAAACCTAAGCCTGCCTCGTTCCCTTATCCTGCATTTGAGCCGCCTTCTGCATGGGCCCTCACTTCAGCCCAAGAGGGAGATCACGAGACCAGAGTTGCTTCGGCCCTGGCGTCGTCCCTGGACCGAACCCTAACCCTAGCTAAGGTTCTCTCCTCATGGGGACCCAATTCCAAGGTCGGACAGCATCACACGCCTGGGGTCTAGAAGCGGTGCAGGCAGATTCGGCAAGGAACCTGGAAGCTCACCATGTCGTTTCCCAGGCCCGGCTGCAGCTCCAGAGAGGATTCCGGAGGCCTCCTCGACCAGGGGCTTTTCGACGTGTGTGGCCTTGACAGCCAGGGAGGGACCCTGACCAGCACCGTCCCTTGTGCCCTCAACTCAGCCCTTCGGGGAGACCACTGCCCTGCTGTGGGTTCGGCGCCTGGAACCCCCTGGGACCTAACCCTAACCCTACCCGGGACCCTCCACTGAAACCAAAACTTGCCTCGATCCCTAATCCTGCATTTGAGCCGCCTTCTGGCATGGGGCCTCACTTCAGTCCTCGAGGGAGGTCACGAGACCCGAGTCGCTTCGGCCCTGGTGACATACCTGGACCGAACCCGAACCCTAGCTAAGGCTCTTTCCTCATGGGACCCAATTTCAAGGTCGGACAGCATCACGCGCCTGGGTTCCAAAAGCGGTTCAGGCAGACTCGGCAAGGACCTGGAATCTCAACATATCGTTTCCCAGGCCCGGCTGCAACTCCCGAGCGGATTCTGGAGGCCTCCTCGACCAGGGGCTTATCCATGTGTGTGGCCTTGGCTGTCAAACAGGGATCCTGACCGGCACCGTCCCTTGTGCCCTCAACTCAGCCCTTCGGGGAGACCACGGCCCTGCTCTGAGTTCGGCGCTTGGAGACTCCAGGTACCCAACCATAACCCTAACCCTACCCCGATGCGGGACCCTCCACCGAAAGCTAAGCCTGTCTCGATCCCTAATCCTGCATCTGAGCCGCATCTAGCATGGACCCTCACTTCAGTCCTGGAAAGAGATCACGAGACCGGAGTCGCTTCGGCCCTGGCAACGTCCCTGGAACGAACCCTAACCCTAGCTAAAGCTCTCTCCTCATGGGGAGCCAATTCCATGGTCTGACAGCATCAAGCGCCTGGGTTCCAGATGCGGTGCAGTCTGACTCGGCAAGGAACCTTGAAGCTCACCGTGACGTTTCCCAGGACGGCTTCAGCTCCCGATAGGAGTCCGGAGGCCTCCTGGACCAGGGGCTTATCGACGTGTGTGGCCTTGGCAGCCAAAGAGGGAACCTGACCCGCACAGTCCTTTGTACCCTGAAATCAGCCCTTCAGGGAGACCACTGCCCTGCTGTGGGTTCGGCGCCTGGAGCCTCCAGGTTCCCATCACTAACCCTAACCAAACCCCGATCCGGGACCCTCTACCAAAACCTAAGCCCTCCTCGTTCCCTAATCCTGCAATTCAGTCGCCTTCTGGCATGGGCCCTGACTTCAGCCCTCGAGGGAGATCACGAGACTGGAGTCACTTTAACCCTAATGACGTCCCTGGACCGAACCCTAACCCTACGTGGGCTCTCTCCCCAAGGGCACCCAATTCCAACGTCTGACAATACTAGGCGCCTGGGGTCCAGAAGCTGTGCAGCCTTACTCGGCATGGAATTTGGCAGCTCACCATTTCGTTTCCCAGGCCCGACTGCAGCCCTTGAGAGGATTCACGAAGCCTCCTCCTCCAGGGGCGGATCGATGTGTGTGGCCTTGGCATCCAAAGAGTCATCCTGACCCACACCTTCCCTTGTGCCCTCAACTTAGCCCCTCGGGGAGACCACTGCCCTGCTGTGTGTTCGGCGCCTGGAATCTCATGGTCCTAACCCTAACCCTAACCCTACCCCAACCCGGGACCCTCCACCAAAACCTTGGCCTGCCTTGATCACTGACCCTGCAAGTGAGCCTCCTTCTGGCATGGGCTCTCACGTCAGCCTTAAACGAGATCACGAGACCGCTGTCGTTTCGAACCTGGCCATGTCCCTGGACCGAATTCTAACCCTATCTAACGCTCAGTCCCCATGGGGATCCAATTCCAACATCTGAAAACTCCACGTGCTTCGGGTCCAGAAGCGGTGCAGGCTCACATGGCATGGAACCTGGAAGCTCACCATGTCGTTTCACAGGCCTCACTACAGCTGCCCTAGAGGATTCCAGAGGCTCCTCGTTCAGGGGCCGTTCGACGCATGTGGCCTTGGCAGCCAAAGACGGATCCTGACTAGCACCATCCCTTGTGCCCTCAACTCAGCCCTTCGGGGAGACCATCGTTTTGCTGTAGGTTCCGTGCCTGGAGCCTCCTGGGACGTAACCCTAACCTTAACGCCACTTCTAACCGGGTCCCTCCACAGTAATCTAAGCATGCCTCGAACCCTAACCCTGCACTTGAGCCGCCTTCTGGCATGGGCCCTCAATTATTCCTGAGGGAGGTCACGAGCCTGGAGTCGCTATGGGCCTGGCGATGTCCCTTTACCGAAACCTACCCCTAGCTTAGGCTCTCTCCCCATGGGGACCCAATCCCTACGTCTCACAACACCATACGCCTTGGGTCATTATGGGTTGCATGGTCACCTGGTATGGTATCTGGAAGCTCACCATATCGTTTCCCATGCCTGTTGCAGCTGCCAGAGAGAATTCCTGAGTCTTCCCCGGCCAGGTGCTCATAGAGTCTGACCCTGCCCGGAACTCTCCCTTGTGCCCTGAACTCAGTCCTTCGGAGAGACCGCTGAAGTGTTCTCGCTTCAGCACCTGGGGCCTCCTGGGACGTAACCCCAACCCTACCCTTAACGAGACCCTCCTCCTAATCCTCAGCCGGACTTGAACCCTATCCCTTCATCTTAACCTCACCTTCACATGAGCCCTCACTTCATCTCTCGAGGGAGATCTCGAGACAGGAGTCACTTCGATCCTGGCTACGTCCCTGGTCCAAACACTAACCGTAGCTAAGGCTCTCACCCCTTGTGGACCCAATCGCATGGTCTGGCAACACCACGTGCCTGGGGTTCCAGAAGCGGGGCAGTGTCCCTCAGCATGGTGCCTGGAACCTCACAATGTCATTCTGCAGGCCCGGCTGCAGTTGTCTGAGAGAATTCCTGAGGCCTACCGGACCAGTGGCCCATAGAGTTGCATGGCCAGGAAGCCAAAGACTGAACCTTCCCGGCCCTCTCCCCTGTGCCCTCTACTTAGCCCATTCGGGTGACCACTGCCCTGCTGTGGGCTCAGTACCTGGGGCCTCTTGGGTCCTAACCCAATCCCTAACCCTAACGGAAACCTCAACCGAATCCTAACCCGATCTTGAAACCTAATCAAACAATTGACCCCCGCTGTCTCCTGGTCCCTTACTTCATTCCTCTAGGGAGATCACGAGACTGGAGTTGCTTTGGCCCTGGCAACGTCCTGGACCCAACCCTAACCCTAGCTCAGACTCTCTCCCAATGGGGATGTAAGCAAGAAACCATAAATCGTCTATGAGAAAAATTGAAGAAACCCGGAGAAATGGAAAACATTCCATGCTCACGTATTAGAAGAACAAACATTTGGGGTGTCTGGGTGGCACAGTCGGTTAAGCGTCCGACTTCTACCAGGTCACGATCTCGCGATCCGTGATATCGAGCCCCATGTCAGGCTGTGGGCTGATGGCTCAGAGCCTGGAGCCTGTTTCCTATTCTGTGTCTCCCTCTCTCTCTGCCAATCCCCGGTTCATGCTCTGTCTCTGTCTGTCCCCCAAAAATAAATAAACGTTGAAAAAAAAAAGAAGAAGAACAAACATTGTTAAGATGTCAATACTACCAAAGCAATCGACACACTCAATGCAATCCCTATCAAAAAACACGAGCTTTCTCCACAGAGCTAGAACAAACAACCCTAAAATGTGTAAGGATCCAGAAAAGATACCAAAAACTAAAGTCATGTTGAAAGAGAAAACAAAGGTGGAAACATGACTATTTTGGATTTATGGTGTATTAGAAAGCTGCATTCATCAAGACAGTATATACAGGCACAGAAACGGAGACAGACGTCAATGGAACAGAATATGGAACCCAGAAATATACCCTCAAACATAATGTGAGTAATCTTTGTTAACACAGAAAGAATATCCAATGGAATAAGAGTCTCTTCAGCAAATGGTACTAAGAATACTGGACAGTGAGAAGGATGACACTGGACACTGTTCTTAAACGACACACACACACACACACACACACACACCTCAAAATGGATGAATTATCTAACTGTAAGTCAGGAACCATCAACATCCTAGAGGAGATAACAGGCAATGTACCTCCTTGATCCTGGCCGCAGCAACTTCTCGCTTGTCATGTCTCCAGAAACAAGGGCAATACAAACCACAATGAACTATTGGGTCCTGAAGATAAAAAGCTTCTGCACAGCAGGGGACAAAATCAGCTAAACTAAAAGGCAACTGAATGAAATGGGAGAAGATATTTGCAGGTGACATATCAGATATAGGGTTAGTATCCAAAATCTATAAAAACTGATCACACTCAACACCCAGAAACCAAATAATCCAGTGAAGAAATGGGCAAAAGACATGAAGAGACACCTTAAGAAAGATGACATCCAGATCGGTCACACATGAAAAGATGCTCAATCTCACTGGTCATCACTGAAATACAAATGAAACCCACAATGAGATATCCCCTCACACCTATCAGAATGGCTAAAATTAGCATCTCCGGAAATGACAGATGTTTGCAAGGATGCAGGGAAAGGGAACCCTTTTGCAATGCTGGTGCGAATGCAAAGCGGTGTAGCCATTCTGGACAATAGTATGGAGATTCGTCACAAAAACAAAAAATAGAACTACACTAGGACCCAGCAATTGCACTACTACGTATTTATCCAAAAGATACACTAACGCTGACTCGAAGTGGCACGTGTACTCCAATATTTATAGCAGCATTCTCAACAATAGCTAAGTTATGCAAAGAGCCCAAATGACCACTGACAGATGAATGGATAAAGAAGATATGGTATATGCATACAATGGACTATCACTCGGCGACCAAAAAGAATGAAATCTCGCTCTTTGCATCAACGTGGATGGAACCAGACTTTCTTAAGCTAAGCAAAATATGTCAGAGAACGACACACACCCTATGATTACTCGAATTTAATAGTCGAATTAGTCTAATTCGATTAGTCGAATTTAATAAAACTGATGAACATAGTGCAAGGAAAGCAAAAATAAGATACATACAAAGAGGGAGTCAAATGATAAGAAACTGTTAAATAGAGGGAAGAACCTCAGGGTTCCTGGAGGGTTACTGAATAGGGGTATTGGCTAAACGGGTGACGGGCATTAGGGGTGGACCTTGGGATAAGTATTGGGTATATTTTGTACTTGATGGATCACTAAATTCTACTGCTGAAACTGTATTCCTCTATAAGGTAACTAACTTGGCCCTAAATTTTAAAAAGAAGAAATATTAAAAATAAGTAAAGAAATGTACCACCAGTCAAAAGAAAAGAATATTTAAGTCGGGCTCTTGAGTGGAAAGGAAAGACTAAAAGTGTTACAGACAAGAAAGGATCAGAGAAAACATCAAGAAACAATGACAAATCAACTACTAGAATGGGACTAAATATATACCTAGCAATAATCACTCTGACTATAAATGGACTAAATGCTCCAATCCAAAGACATTGGATAGGGCGTCAGAATGGACAAAACAAACAAACAAACAAGCAAACAAAAAACAATGTCTATCTAGATGCTGCCTACAAAGCCTTATTTGGACTTAAGTCTCCTGCAGATTTCTTATTTTTTTTAATTTTTTAATGTTTATTTATTTTTGAGACAGAGAGAGACCGAGCATAAACGGGGGAGGGTCAGAGAGAGGGAGACACAGAATCTGAAACAGGCTCCAGGCTCTGAGCTGTCAGCACAGAGCCCGACGCGGGGCTCGACCTCACGGACCACGAGATCATGACCTGAGCCGAAGTCGGCCCCTTAACCGACTGAGCCACCCAGGCGCCCCAAGTCTCCTGCAGATTTGAAGTGAGGGAATGAAGAAATATTTATCATGCCAATAATGTGAAAAGAAAGCCAGTAGCCATACTTATATCAGGCAAAATAAACTTTAAAGCCGAGACTCTATTTTGGTACCCTTTGGGTAAATACCTAAGAGTGACAATGCATGCACCCAATATTTATAGCAGAATTATCAACAGTAGCCCAACTATGGAGAAAGCCCAAGTATCCATCAACTGAGGAAGGTGTAAAGAAGTTGCGGTGTGTGTATGTATACGTATGTATATGCATATGGACATACGTGTATGTTCATATATACATACATACGTATATACAATGAAATATAACTCAGCTTCAAGAAGAATGAAATCTTGCCATTTGCAACGATGTGGATGGAGCTCGAATGTATTATGCTACATGAAATACGTCAATCAGAGAAAGACACATATATGATTTCACTCATGTGGAAGTAAAGAAACAAAACACATGAAAACTAAGGAAGGAGCCAGGAAAAGAGAAGCCTGGTAACAAACCACATGAGTCTCTTAATGTTAGAGAAAAAAAAAGTGAAAGTTGATGGAGGGAGATGGGTCAGCGCTGGGCTAGATGGAGGACGAGTATTAAGGAGAGCACTTGTTGTGATGAGCACTGGGTGTTGTATGTAAAGGATGAATCACCGAATTCTACTCCTAAACCCGAGAATGCACTGTATGTCAACTAAGACTTAAATTAAAATACATACATACATACATACATACATACATACATACATACAGCTATAACAAGAGATGAAGACAGACACGATCTGATACTAAAGGGGACAGCCAAACAAGAAGATCCAATGATTGTAAATTTTGATGCACCCAACATGCGATCACCAAGTATACAAAACATTTAGCAACAACCGTAAAGGAACTCATTTATAATATGATGATGATAGTAGAGAACTTTAACACATCACTCACATCAATGGACAGAACCTATAAACAGAACGTCAACAAGGAAACAATGGCTTTGAATGACACACTGGACCAGAAGGGTTTAACAGATATATTCAGAACACTCCATACTAAAATGCCAGAGTACACATTCTTTTCAAGCATACCCGGGCCGTTCTCCAGAATTGATCACATTCTAGGTCACAAATCAGGCCTCAAGAGGTACCCAACGACAGAGATCAGACCAAGCATCTTTTCTAATCACAAAGCTAGGAAACTTGAAGTCAACCACAAAAAGAGGGCGGGGGGGGGGGCGGGAAGGCCACAAATAAAGGGAGGTTAAGTAACCTGCTACTAAATGAATGGGTCAAACAGGAAATCAATGAGAAAATACACTGAAATAAATGAAAATGAAAATACACTGGTAAAACCCTTTGGAATGCGGCAAAAGCAGTCTATGATGGAAGTATATAGCAATACAAGCCTACCTTAAAGAGCAAGAAAACTCTCAAAGAATCCTAACTTACACCTGAAGGAATGAGAAAAAGAGCAGCAGAAGGAAGGAAATAATAGAGTTTAGGGCAGAAATAAGGAATATAGAAACCAAAAAGACACTAGACCAAATCAATGAAACCAGGGGCTGGTTCATTGAATGCAGTAATCAACTTGAAAACCTCCTAGGCAGACTCTTCACAAAGAAGACAGAAAGGACTCAAATAAATGAAATCACAAATAAGAAAGGAGAAGTGACAGTCAACACCACAAAAATACAATTAGAAGATAATATTATGAACATCTATATGCAACAAATTGGACACTCTGAAAAAAATGGACAACTTCCTAGAAACTCACACACTACGAAAACTGAAACAGGAAGATACCTAAAATCTGAAAACAGAAAGATACCCCATCAGTAATTAAAAAAATCTCCCCCCAACACAAGAGTTCATGGCCAGATGGCTTCATGGATGAATTCTACCATCCATTCAAGGAAGAGGTAATAGGTATTCTCCTCGAATTATTACAAAATTAAAAAAGAAGGAAAACTTACAAATTCATCGTATGAGGCATCATTACCCTGATACCAAAATGAGATGAAGCCTCCACTAAAGCCAAAAACTGCAGCGGCGCCTGTGTGGGTCGGTCGGTTTACTGTCCAACTCTTAATTTTGGATGAGGACAATATCTTGCGGTACGTGGGTTCCAGTCCCACGGTGGGCCCTGCCATGACAGTGTGGGGCGTGGCCAGGATTCTCTCTCTCCCTGTCTCTCTGCCCCTCCCTCACTTTTATGTACACTATCTAAGGAAAGAAATAAGCATTTAAAAAGATGTTTAAAAAATTTTAAATAAAACTGCAGAGCAATAGCCTGATGTCTATGTATGCCGAAATTCTCATTAAAATACCTTCAAATTAAAGTCAACAATACATTGATAGAATCATTTCCCATAATCAAGTGGTATATATTCCTGGGCTGCAAGCGTGGTTCCACATTCACATATCAATCAACATGATGCACCACAGTAATAGAAGAAAGCATAAGAACAATAGGATGCTTTCAACAGATGCAGGGAAACTATTTGATAAAATGTCACATCCATTCATGATAAAAACCCTCAGCAAACTACATTGAGACTCAACCTACCTACACATAATAAAGGTCGTCTATGAAAAACCCACAGCTCGTCTCATCCTCAATGGGTAAGAATTGAAAGTTTTTCTTCCAAAGTCAGGGACAAGCTAGGAATGACCCCTCTCACCACTGTTATCCCACATAGTACGGGAAACCCGAACCACAGCACTCAGACAACAAAAAGAAATAAGAGGCATCCAAATCGGCAAGGAAGAAGTAGCACTTTCGCTGTTTGCAACTGACATGATAGGTTCTATAAAAAGCATGAAAGGCTCGCTTAAAAATTGCTAGGATCGATATATGAATTCGACAAGTCACAATCTACAGAAATCAAGGAAGATAGATGTATTGAATTTCTAACACAAATCATGAATTAACACAGAGAGAAAGTAAGGGATCAAAACCATTGACAGGCTCACAAATACCACAAGAAACCAGGAATAAACCTAACCAAAGAGGTGAAACACCTGTACTCTAAAGGCTATGAAACACTGATGAAATAAATGGAAGAGGACACAAAGAAATGGACATACATTTCATGTTCCTGGATGGGAAGCACAAAATACTGTTAAAATGTCTACACTCCTCAAAGCAATCTACACATATAATGAAATGAAGTGTGATAGGGATATCACGCTAACAAAAACATTTGTCACAGAACAAGAACAAATAATCTCAACATGTGTATGGAATGACAAATGTCCCCAAACAGCCAACACAAACTTGTAGAAGAAAAGCAAAGCTGGAGACATCACAATTCCAGACTTTAGGTTATATTACAAAGCTATACTGATCAGAACAGTATGATCCGTATGTCCGTACTGAACAGTACTGACAAAACCACAACAAAAAGTAACAACAACAACAAACTCATATGCATAGATCAATAGCATGGACACCCAGAAATAAACTCACACCTCTATGGTCAATTCAATCTCAACAAAGCAGGAAAGAACATCCAATGGAAAAAAAAGATAGTCTTGGGACACATGGGTGGCCCAGTCACGAAAGCGTGTGATGGTGGGTTCAGCTCAGGTCATAATCTCAGGGCAGTGCAGAGCATGCGTGGGATTCTCTCTCTCCATATCTCTCTGCCCCTCTTCTGCATTCGCTCTCTCTCTCTCTCTCTCTCTCTCTCAAAAATAAATACATAAATTTAAAAAAAGGCTCCTCAACATATGGTTTTGGAAAAACTAGACAGCCATCTGCAAAACAAAACAAAAACAACGGACCACTGTCTTACAACATACACAAAAATAAATCCAACATGGACAAAGACCTCTATGTGAAACCTGAAACCATAAAAATCCCAGAGGATAACACGGGTAGTATCTTACTTGACATTGCCTGTACAAACGTCTTTGTAGATATATCTAGAGGTAAGGGAAACGCAAGCAAAAATAATGAGACTTTATAAAAATTAAAACCTTCCGTCACCAAGGAAATAATCAACAAAACGAAAACATCAACAGAATGATATTTGCAAACGACATCGGATAAAGGGTTAGTGTCCAAAATATATACAGTTATACAGCACCCAAAAAATGAGAAATCTGATTAAAAATGGGCAGAAGACACGAGTGGACATTTCCCGAAGGAAGACATATACATGGCCAAGAGACACATGAAAAAATGCTCAACAATACTGATCTTCAGGGAGATACAATTCGAAAGTACAATGAGAGAACACATCACATCTGTCACAATGGCTAAAATCAATGAAGGATGACACAGCAGGTGTTGCCATGGATGTGGGGAAAGAATAACCCTCTTGCACTGTGGGTAGGAATGCAAACTGCTGCAGCCACTCTGGAAAACCACATGGAGATGTCCAAAAACAAAACAAAACTAGAAATAGAAGTACCTTACAATCCAGCAACTTCACTACAAGGTATTTCCACAAAGAATACAAAATCTTCAAAGGGATACATGCACCGTGATGTTTACAGCAGCGTTTTCTACAATAGCCAAATGACAGAAACTATCCAAGCACCCATCAACGGATGAATAAATTGAGATGTGGTCTATGGAATGTAATATGATTTAGCCGTAAAAACATGAAATCTTGCAATTTGCCACAAGGTGGATGGAGAGAGAGAATGTTATGCTGGGTGAAATAAGCCTCTCGGAGAAAGACAAATACCCAATGATTTCGCTAACACATGGCAAGAAAACAAAAGAAAGGGGCGGGGAGAGGAGACCAATGGACTCTTAACTAGGAAACAAACTGGGGAGTTCCACAGCGAGGTGAGGGAATGGGTGAAACAGCTGATGGGGATTCAGAAGTGCACCTGGGATGAGCACCGGGTGACGTGTGGAAGTGTTGCTCTATATTGGACACCTGAAACTACTATTACACTGTGTCTTCACTCAGTGGAATTTAAATTAAAAGATAACATAAGGTTAATGAGACTTACCTACCGGGTTTTCGGTAGTGTTCAATCACTTCACTAGGTTGGAAAAATAACCATGAAATTTTTAAAAAAGCATGTATGATATGTGGGACAGTTTGTGCCCTTACCTTGGCCTCTGGGTCCAGCAGGACTCGGAACATGGGTCCCAGCTCCTTCTTCTAGAAGGTCGTGAGACGAGCATTTCATGGATCCACGTCCTAATTGAATGCAGCTCCCGTGCTTCTGAATTTCTGTTAGGGTTCCTTGTCGGAAACAAGCCTGGATCTGGAACACACCATCGACTGCATCTATGAGGTGATGTCGTGGGACCCCGGAATCCACAAGTCCTTTAGTAAAATACGTCTTGTGCAAACACTGTCCGGGAAGGGGTGGAATGAAACACGGGAACAGCCCAGAAAATGCAAAGGCCTGTGCAGCTCAGCGACCAGCTTGACCAGGGAAGCCACCCGGCGCCCCCTCCTCAGCAGTCAGTACAACAAGGCAGCTTCTCTCTGGCGACTCAGGAGATGCCAAGTTGCTGCTAAGCTTCCAAGGTCTCCCCTGGGGAGGGTGGCAGAACCTGCTGGAAGTGCAGCTCTGCTCTCTGTACTCAGGCACCAGCAGAGGTCTGAGTCCTCTGAGAGCAATGAAAGCGCTTCCTGCTCTGAGGTGCCCTGAGTCAGAAAAGCAGATGGTGCGCCCACTGCTGGCTATCACTGCCAAGCAGAGGAACCCGCCCCTCGGGGGTCTGTGGTGCTTGAGCTCTCTCTGCTGGCCACCATGGGAATTCCTTCAATGTGGAAGGCCCTGGTTGCTCAGCTGAGAGACCGAAGGTGCTCTGGGCAACTAAGCCTGTTCTCCTCGTTGGGAAGATTTTAGTGACAGGGCCTGGGACACAAAATCTTTTCCTTATCTTTCTTGTGAGTGAAGAATGAAACCGAATTTATTAAAGTAACGACATCATTGGTAATGTTTTAAGCAATATTCACAGAAAAATAGACCTCCGATTTACACATGCTGAACAAGAAGTAATTTTGTTTACCACCAAAATACTTAGGTTAGATAAAGAATGGACACCTTTGAGAGAGAGAGATACCGGCGTCCAGCGATGGAGTGAATGAGTCCTAGGGATACAAGGGACAGCCAATGGAATGGAGTCAATCCTGTAACAATATTGTTGCATGCTTTCACAGGATAGCTACACTTGTGGTTGAGTACAACATAGAGACAAATGGAATGACTACAATGTATGCCTAAAACTAACACAACGAATGTGTGAACAATATTTCAATTAAAAAGAGACATCCTTTACACTATCTTTAATTTCTTCTTCTTTGCCACTAAACTATCCTTCCTGGGGCGCTTGGGTGGCTTAGTCGGTGAAGCGTCCGACTTTGAGTCAAGTCAGGATTTGGCAGTCCATGAGTTTGAGCCCTGCATCAGGCTCTGTCCTGAGAGCTCAGAGCCTTGAGCCTGCCTCATATTCCATGTCTCCCACTCTATCCCCCTCCCCAGATCGGGTTCTCTCAAAAAAAGAAATATTAAAAGAAAATATTAAAAATGAAAAATCATTCCTCATTGAGAATCTGCGAATTTCCATTCATACCAGATTCTCTAGCATCACCTTCTTGGTGTTGAAAGCTTATCTGAAAAGTCACGAATAATATCTTTTTTTTTTTAATTTTTTTCAACATTTTTATTTATTTCTGGGACAGAGAGAGACAGAGCAATGAACGGGGGAGGGGGCAGAGAGAGAGGGAGACACAGGAGTCGGAAACAGGCTCCAGCTCCGAGCCATCAGCCCAGAGCCTGACGCGGGGCTCGAACTCACGGACCGTGAGATCGTGACCTGGCTGAAGTCGGACGCTTAACCGACTGCGCCACCCAGGCGCCCCACGAATAATATTTTGATGATACATTTGTGACAACGTCAGAATGCAACTTACAGGGAGCTACACATCAGTTGTGAATTTACAGTGTGTATCCTTGGCTAATATTTACACTGAAATGTGCTTTAGGATACGGATGGATGAAATAATGTCCATCCGTCATATAGGTCAATTGCCCATAGGACTATTATGCCTTCAATTAGTAATTGCCATCTCTTCAGAACTAAAGAAAGCTGGGTCAAGAAAATGTCTTTGAATTTCATGTAAGAGAAGACTAGGGTGTTGAAAGGGTCCACCTACCTTCTGGATTCCTCAGATTGGTTGTGGAGAGGAGGATAGCAACCTATGATTTGGATGCACACCGCTAGTCCCAGAGGGAGGATGTGTACCTTATTGTCAAATATAGATATATATTTTTACCAATATTACTAGTCCACCCTCTGCCAGGTCCAGACTGCAGGACCTGGGGGCAACGCAATGCCCGATGCCTGGGTTCAGAACTTGAGGAAGGCAGGCTGGCGGGGGAGGGGGGAAATCCAACAGAGCCTGGGGCAGTGAGGGAGATGGCCCTGGGACACCTCCCCACAGGGCAGGCTATGGAGTTTACCTGCCAACGAGCGGCACACTCTCCCTCAAGACATCCCTCTCCATGACAGAACGTGAGGCTGAACCTCACAATTCCAGAAGAAATGAGGGCTACCCATCTTTTCAATTCCAATGGCCTCTGCAGAACTTGGGCCCAGGGATGTTGGAGTCTTGGGGCCATGAACCCTGATTCCCATGATAGAAGCCCTTTGTGCCCCAGCACTCAGAGACACTTCCTACATCCCCTCTCCCCCTGGCCCATCTACCGTGTCCACATACCCGGACCAGGTCTCTACTTTCCTTCTTGTACTTCCTCTTTGTCTCTGTTTCTCTCTAACCACATCTCTCTCTATTTCTTCCTTTCACTCTCTAGGGAGTGGTGTATTATACGGTGCTCAACTTTGTTCTTATACATGGGAATATCCAATTTTCCTAGCACCAGTTATTCAAAAGACTACTCTTCTCCACTGTGTATTATTGACTCCCTTGTCGAATACTAGGTGACTGTAATGCATGGGTTTAGTTTGGGCTCTCAATTTCTGTTCCATTGTCTTGTGTGTGTGCTTATGCCAGTGACATCATTGATTTCTTTGTGTTAGAATGACGCTTGAAATCAAGAAGGGGGGATGCTTCCTGTTTTATCCTTTCTTGCGTTGGCTACATGGGGTCTTTTTGTGGTTCCAAATAAATTTTAGGTTATGATTTTCTAATTGCATAATATTGCATCGGAGTCTTGATAGAGATTGCACTGAATCTCTAGATGGCTTTGGGTAATATGGACATTGTACTGTAGTAATTCCTCCGAAAGTTTGACATGGGATGGCTTTTCACTGACTTGTGTGTTCTCCCCTTTCTTTCACCCAAATTGAATTTCTTCCATTCCTGCACACAGGTTTTATAGTTTTCTGTAGAGAGATTTTCATTTCCTTGGCTAACGGTATTGCTATAATTTTTATTGTTTTTGATGCTATAAATGGGATTGTTTTCTTTACTTCTTCTCAGATAATTGGGTTAGTGTATAGGAATGATACAGAATTTGATATGGTGACTTTATACTTTGGAACTTCACTGCATTTCTTGATTAGATATTAACAGGTTCTTTTATATTAAACTTTTTATTTCAGTCCTTTACCTAGTTAGAAAAAAAACAACATATTATTTGGGAATAGCTGACACACTATGTTACATTAGTTCATATGAAAAACATAGTCATTGGCAAATGTATACATTCTGCTACGCTAACACAGGTGTAGCTGTCATCTGTCACCATGCATCCCTACTCCAGTACCATTCTCTATGTGCCCTATGCTATATCTTCTATCTGTGATTCATTCATTGCATAACCAGAAGCCTGCATCATCAATCCCCTTCACATATCTAGGAATCCTTGTCTTGTGCTGATCTTAGCGGAAAATCGTTCACAATCTCACTACTGAGTATGACATTAGCTGTGGGCTTCACATACATGGCCTTCGTTATGTTGAGATCTGACCCATCTACACAGAATTTTAAAGAGATTTTTACCACAAATGGATACCAAAGTTTCTCAGAACGCTTGTTCTGTGTCTATTGACATCCTCACATGAGTTTCCTTTTCCTTTTTAACATGTATTTATTTAGAGCAGTTTAAACGTATATATGTGTTTTTTTTGTACTCATTTTTCAAGTTTTTATTTAAATTCCAGTGGTTAACATGGCAGTGTAATGTTAGCTTCAGGTAAGGAATGTAGTCATCCATCACTTACATACAACACCCAGTGATCCTCACTACTAGTGCCCTCCATAGCCCATCACCCATTGAACCCATCCCCCTATGCCACCTCCCTGGAGACATCCCTGGACCGAACCCTAAGCAAGCTATGGCTCTCCCCCATGGGGACCCCAATTGCAACGTTTGACAACACCACGCGCCTGGGGTCCATACGCGGTGCAGGCTGACTGGCAAGGAACCTGGAAGCTCACCATGTCGTTTCCCAGGCCTGGCTGCAGCTCCCGAGAGGATTCCGGAGGCCTCCTCGACCAGGGGCTTTTCGACGTGTGTGGTCTTGGCAGCCAAAGAGGGACCCTGACCGGCACCGTCCCTTGTGCCCTCAACTCAGCCCTTTGGGGAGACCACTGCCCTGCTGTGAGTTCAGGCGCCTGGAACCTCCTGGGACCTAACACTAACCCTAACCCTACCACGACCCAGGACCATCCACCGGAACCTAAGCCTGCCTCGACACCTAATCCTGCATTGGAACCGCCTCCTGGCATGGGCCCTCACTTCAGCCCTCGAGGGAGATCACGAGACCGGAGTCGCTTCGGCCCTGGCGATGTCCCTGGACTGAACCCTAACCCTAGCTAAGGCTCTCTCCTCATGGGGACCCAATTCCAAGTTCGGACAGCATAACGCACCTGGGGTCCAGAAGTGGTGCAGGCTGACTCGGCATGGAACTTGCAATCTCACCATGTCGTTTCCCAGGCCCGGCTGCAGCTCCCGAGAGGATTCCGGAGGCCTCCTCGACCAGGGTCTTATCGACGTGTGTGGCCTTGACAGCCAACGAGGGACCCTGACCGGCACGATCCCTTGTGCCCTCAACTCAGCCCTTCAGGGAGACCACTGCCCTGCTTTGGGAAAGGCGCCTGGAACTTCCTGGGACCTAACCCTAACCCTAACCCTACCCCGAACCAGGATCCTCCACCGAAACCTAAGCCAGCTCGATCCCTATTCCTGCATTTGAGACGCCTTCTGGAATGGGCCCTCACTTCAGTCCTCGAGGGAGATCACGAGACCGGAGTCGCTTCAGCCCTGGCGACGTCCCTGGACCGAACCCTAACCCTAGTTAAGGCTCTCTCCGCATGGGGACCCAATTCAACGTAGGACAGCATCACGAGCCTGGGGACCAGAAGCGGTGCAGGCTGACTTGCCAAGGTACCTGGAAGCTCACCATGTCGTTTCCCAGGCCCAGATGCAGCTCCCGAGAGGATTCCGGAGGCCTCCTCGACCAGGGGCTTATCGACGTGTGTGGCCTTGGCAGCCAAAGAGGTATCCTGCCCGGCACCGTCCTTTATGCCCGCAACTAAGCCCTTCGGAAAGAACACTGCCCTGCTGTGAGTTCGGCGTCTGGAACCTCTTGGGACTTAACCCTAACCCTAACCCTTCCCCGAACGTTACCCTCCACTGAAACCTAAGCTTGCCTCATTCCCTTATCCTGCATTTGAGCAGCCTCCTGGCCATGGGCCCTCACTTCAGCCCTCGAGGGAGATCACGAGACCGGAGTCGCTTCGGCCCTGGCGACGTCCCTGGACCGAACCCTAACCCTAGCTAAAGGCACTCTCCTCATGGGGACCAAATTCCAAGGTCGGAGAGCATCACGCGCATAGGGAACAGAAGCGGTGCAGGCTGGACTTGCCAAGGAACTTGGAATCTCACCATGTCGTTTCCCAGGCCCGGCTGCAGCTCCCGAGAGGATTCCGGAGGCCTCCTCGACCAAGGGGCTTTTCGGCGTGTGTGGACTTGGCAGCCAAAAAGGGACCCTGACCGGCACCGTCCCTTGTGCCCTCCACTCAGCCCTTCGGGGAGACCACTGCCCTGCTGTGAGTTCAGCGCCTGGAACGTCCTTGGACCTAACCCTAACACTAACCCTACTCCGAACCAGGACCCTCCACCGAAACCTAAGCCTTGCCTCGACACCTAATCCTGCATTTGATCCGCCTCCTGACATGGGCCCTCATCTAAGCCCTCGAGGGAGATCACGAGACCGGAGTTGCTTCGGCCCTGCCGACATCCTGGACCAAACCCTAACCCTAGCTATGGCTCCCTCCTCATGAGGACCCAATTCCAAGGTCGGACAGCATCACGCGCCTGGGTCCAGACGCGGTGCAGGCTGACTCGGCATGGACCTTGGAATCTCACCATGTCGATTCCCAGGCCTGGCTGCAGCTCCCGAGAGGATTCCGGAGGCCTCCTCGACCAGGGGCTTATCGACGTGTGTGGCCTTGACAGCCAAAGAGGGTCCCTGACCGGCACGGTCCCTTGTGCCCTCAACTCAGCCCCTTCGGGAGACCACTGCCCGGCTGTGGGTTCGGCGCCTGGAACCTCCTGGGACCTAACCCTAACCCTAACCCTACCCCGAAAAAGGACCCTCCACCAAAACCGAAGCCAGCCTGGATCCCTATTCTGCATTTGAGCTGCCGTGTGGCATGGGCCCTCATTTCAGGCCTCGAGGGAGATCACCAGACCGAGTCGCTTTGGCCCTGGCGACGTCCCTGGACCGAACCCTAACTCTAGATAAGGCTCTCTCCGCATGGGGACCCAATCCAAGGTAGGACAGCATCACGAGCCTGGGGTCCAGAAGCGGGCAGGCTGACTTGCAAGGAACCTGGAAGCTCACCATGTCGTTTGCCAGGCCGGCTGCAGCTCCCGAGAGGATTCCGGAGGCCTCCTCGACCAGGGGCTTATCGACGTGTGTGGTCTTGCAGCCAAAGAGTGACCCTGACCGGCACCGTCCCTTGTGCCCTCAACTCAGCCCTTCGGGGAGACCACTGCCTTGCTGTGAGTTCAGCGCCTGGAACCTCCTGGGACCTAACCCTAACCCTAACCCTACCCCGAACCCGGACCCTCCCCCGAAACCTAAGCCTGCCTCGACACCTAATCCTGCATTTGAGCCGCCTTCTGGCATGGGCCCTCACTTCAGCCCTTGAGGGAGATCACGAGACCGGAGTCGCTTCGGCCCTGGCGACGTCCCTGGACCGAGCCCTAACCCCAGCTAAGGCTCTCTCCTCATGGGGACCCAATTCCAAGGTCGGACAGCATCATGCGCCTGGGGTCCAGTAGCGGTGCATGCTGACGCGGCATTGAACTTGGAATCTCACATGTCGTTTCCAGGCCCGGCAGCAGCTCCAGAGAGGTTCCGGAGGCCTCCTCGACCAGGGGCTTATCGACGTGTGTGGCCTTGACAGCCAAAGAGGGACCCTAACCGGCACGGTCCCTTGTGCTTCAACTCAACCCTTCGGGGAGACCACTGCCCTGCTGTGAGTTTCAGCGCCTGGAACCTCCTGGGACCTAACCCTAACCCTAAACCTACCCGAACCAGGACCCCTCCACCGAAACCTAAGCCAGCCTCGATCCCTAATCCTGCATTTGAGCCGCTTCCTGGCATGGGCCCTCACTTCAGCCCTCGAGGGATATCACGAGACCAGAGTCGCTTTGGCCCTGGCGACTTCGCTGGACCGAACCTTAACCCTAGCTAAGGCTCTCTCCGCATGGGGACCCAATTCCAAGGTCGGACCAGCATCACGCGCCTGGTGTCCAGAAGCGGTGCAGGCTGACTCGTCAAGGAACCTGGAAGCTCACCATGACGTTTCCCAGGCCCGGCTGCAGCTCCTGAGAGGATTCCGGAGGCCTCCTCGACCAGGGGCTTATCGACGTGTGTGGCCTTGCAGCCAAGAGGGATCCTGACCGGCACCACACTTTGTGCCCGCAACTAAGCCCTTCGGAAGAACACTGCCCTGCTGTTAGTTCGGCGTCTGGAACCTCTTGGGACCTAACCCTAACCCTAAACCTTCGGCGAACCGTTACCCTCCACTGAAACCTAAGCTTGCCTCGTTCCCTTATCCTGCAGTTGAGCCGCCTTCTGCATGGGCCCTCACTTCAGACCTCGAGGGAGATCACGAGAGCGGAGTCGCTTCGGCCCTGGCAATCGTCCCTGGACCGAACCCTAACCCTAGCTAAGGCTCTCTCCTCATGGGGACCCAATTCCAAGATCGGACAGCATCACGCGCATAGGGAACAGAAGCGGTGCAGCTGACTCGGCAAGGAACCTGGAAGCTCACCATGTCGTTTCCCAGGCCCGGCTGCAGCTCCCGAGAGGACTCCGGAGGCCTCCTCGATCAGGGGCCTTATCGACGTGTGTGGTCCTTGGCAGCCAAAGAGGGACCCTGACCGGCACCGTCCCTTGTGCCCTCAACTCAGCCCTTCGGGGAGACAACTGCCTTGCTGTGAGTTCAGCGCCTGGAACCTCCTGGGACCTAACCCTAACCCTAACCCTACCCCGAACCAGACCCTCCACGAAACCTAAGCCAGCCTCCGACACCTAATCCTGCATTTGAGCCGCCTCCTGGCATGGGCCCTCACTTCAGCCCTTGAGGGAGATCACGAGACCGGAGTCGCTTCGGCCCTGGCGAAGTCCCTGGACCGAACCCTAACCCTAGCTAAGGCTCTCTCCTCATGGGGACCCAATTCCAAGGTCGACAGCATCATGCGCCTGGGGTCCAGAAGCGGTGCATGCTGACTCGGCATTGAACTTGGAATCTCACCATGTCGTTTCCCAGGCCCGGCTGCAGCTCCAGAGAGGATTCCGGAGGCCTCCTCGACCAGGGGCTTATCGATCATCTGTGGCCTTGACAGCCAAGAGGGACCCTGACCGCACGGTCCCTTGTGCTCAACTCAACCCTTCGGGGAGACCACTACCCTGTTGTGAGTTCAGCGCCTGGAACCTCCGGGACCCAACCCTAACCCTAAACCTACCCCAACCAGGACCCTCCACCGACACCTAAGCCTGCCCTGATACCTAATCCTGCATTTGAGCCGCCTCCTGGCATGGGCCCTCACTTCAGCCCCAGAGGGAGATCACGAGACCGGAGTCGCTTCGGCCCTGGCGACGTCCCTGGACTGAACCCTAACCCCTAGATAAGGCTCTCTCCGCATGGGGACCCAATTCCAAGGTAGGACAGCATCACGAGCCTGGGGTCCAGAAGCGGAGCAGGCTGACTTGCCAAGGAACCTGGAAGCTCACCATGTCGTTCCCATGCCCGGCTGCAGCTCCCGAGAGGATTCCGGAGGCCACCCCGACCAGGGGCTTATCGACGTGTGTGGCCTTGGCAGCCAAAGAGGGATCCTGACTGGCACCGTCCTTTGTGCCCGCAACTAAGCCCTTCGGGAACAACACTGCCCTGCTGTGAGTTGGGCGTCTGGAACCTCTTTGGACTTAACCCTAACCCTAACCCTTCCCCGAACCGTTACCCTCCACTGAAACAAAGCCTGCCACGTTCCCTTATCCTGCATTTGAGCCGCCTTCTGGCATGGGCCCTCACTTCAGCCCTCGAGGGAGATCACGAGACCGGAGTCGCTTCGGCCCAGGCGTCGTCCCTGGACCGAACCCTAACCCTAGCTAAGGCTCTCCTCCTCATGGGGACTCAATTCCAAGGTCGGACACAGCATCACGCGAATAGGGAACAGAAGCGTGCAGGCTGACTCGGCAAGGAACCTGGAAGCTCACCATGTCGTTTCCCAGGCCCGGCTGCAGCTCCCGAGAGGATTCCGGAGGCCTCCTCGACCAGGGGCTTATCGACGCGTGTGGTCTTGGCAGCCAAAGAGGGACCCTGACAGGCACCGTCCCTTGTGCCCTCAACTCAGCCCTTCGGGGAGACCACTGCCCTTCTGTGAGTTCAGCGCCTGGAACCTCCTGGGACCTAAACCTAACCCTAACCCTACCCCGAACCGTTAGCCTCCACCGAAACGTAAGCCTGACTCGTTCCCTTATCCTGCATTTGAGCCGCCTCCTGGCATGGGCCCTCACTTCAGCCCTCGAGGGAGATCACGAGACAGGTGTCGCTTCGGCCCTGGCGACGTCCCTGACCGAACCCTAACCCTAGCTAAGGCTCTCTCCTCATGGGGACCCAATTCCAAGGTCGTACAGCATCACGCGCATAGGGAACAGAAGCGGTGCAGGCTGACTTGCCAAGGAACCTGGAATCTCACCATGTCGTTTCCCATGCCCGGCTGCAGCTCCCGAGAGGATTCCGGAGGCCCTCCTCCCCAGGGGCTTTTCGTCGTGTGTGGTCTTGGCAGCCAAAGAGGGACCCTGACCGGCACCGTCCCTTGTTCCCTCAACTCGGCCCTTCTGGGAAACCACTGCCCTGCTGTGAGTTCAGCGCCTGGAACCTCCTGGGGACCTAACCCTTACCCTAACCCTACCCCCGAACCAGGACCCTCCACCGAAACCTAAGCCTGCCTCGACACCTAATCCTGCATTTGATCCGCCTCCTGACATGGGCCCTTATCTAGGCCCTCGAGGGAGATCACGAGACCAGAGTCGCTTCGGCCCTGGCGACATCCCTGGACCAAACCCTAACCCTAGCTATGGCTCTCTCCTCATGGGGACCCAATTCCAAGGTCGGACAGCATCACGCGCCTGGGGTCCAGAAGCGGTGCACGCTGACTCGGCATGGAACTTGGAATCTCACCATGTCGTTTCCCAGGCCCGGCTGCAGCTCCGAGAGGATTCCGGAGGCCTCCTCGACCAGGGGCTTATCGACGTGGGTGGCCTTGAGCCAAAGAGGTACCCTGACCGGCACCGTCCCTTGTGCCCTCAACTCAGCCTTCGGGAGCCCACTGCCTTGCTGTGAGTTCAGCGCCTGGGAACCCTCCTGGGACCCTAACCGTAACACTAACCCTACCCCGAACCCGGACCCTCCCCCGAAACCTAAGCCTGCCTCGACACCTAATCCTGCATTTGAGCCGCCTCCTGGCATGGGCCCTCACTTCAGCCCTTGAGGGAGATCACGAGACCGGAGTCGCTTCGGCCCTGGCGACGTCGCTGGACCGAACCCTAACCCTAGCTAAGGCTCTCTCCTCATGGGGACCCAATTCCAAGGTCGGACAGCATCATGCGCCTGGGGTCCAGAAGCGGTGCAGGCTGACTCGGCATGGACCTTGCAATCTCACCATGTCGTTTCCCAGGCCCGGCTGCAGCTCCCGAGAGGATTCCGGAGGCCTCCTCGACCAGGGTCTTATCGACGTGTGTGGCCTTGACAGCCAACGAGGGACCCTGACCGGCACAATCCCTTGTGCCCTCAACTCAGCCCTTCGGGGAGACCACTGCCCTGCTTTGGGAAAGGCGCCTGGAACTTCCTGGGACCTAACCCTAACCCTAACCCTACCCCGAACCAGGACGCTCCACCGAAACCTAAGCCAGCCTCGATCCCTATTCCTGCATTTGAGACGCCTTCTGGAATGGGCCCTCACTTCAGTCCTCGAGGGAGATCACGAGACCGGAGTCGCTTCGGCCCTGGCGACGTCCCTGGACCGAACCCTAACCCTAGTTAAGGCTCTCTCCGCATGGGGACCCAATTCCAACGTAGGACAGCATCACGAGCCTGGGGTCCAGAAACGGTGCAGGCTGACTTGCCAAGGAACCTGGAAGCTCACCATGTCGTTTCCCAGGCCCGGCTGCAGCTCCCGAGAGGATTCCGGAGGCCTCCTCGACCAGGGTCTTATCGACGCGTGTGGTCTTGGCAGCCAAAGAGGGACCCTGAGGGGCACCGTCCCTTGTGCCCTCAACTCAGCCCTTCGGGGAGACCACTGCCCTGCTGTGAGTTCAGCGCCTGGAACCTCCTGGGACCTAACCCTAACCCTAACCCTACCCCGAACCGTTAGCCTCCACCAACACGTAAGCCTGCCTCGTTCCCTTATCCTGCATTTGAGCCGCCTTCTGGCATGGGCCCTCACTTCAGCCCCCGAGGGAGATCACGAGAGCGGAGTCGCTTCGGCCCTGGCATCGTCCCTGGACCGAACCCTAACCCTAGCTAAGGCTCTCTCCTCATGGGGACCCAATTCCAAGGACGGACAGCATCACGCGCATAGGGAACAGAAGCGGTGCAGGCTGACTCGGCAAGGAACATGGAAGCAAACCATGTCGTTTCCCAGGCCGGCTGCAGCTCCCGAGAGGATTCCGGAGGCCTCCTCGACCAGGGGCTTATCGACGTGTGTGGTGTTGGCAGCCAAAAAGGGACCCTGAGCGGCACCGTCCCTTCTGCCCTCAACTCAGGCCTTCGGGGAGACCACTGCCCTGCTGTGAGTTCAGCGCCTGGAACCTCATGGGACCTAACACTATCCCTAACCCTACCCGAACCAGGACCCTCTACCGAAACCGAAGCCTGCCTCGATCCCTAATCCTGCATTTGAGCCGCCTACTGGCATGGGTGCTCACTTCAGCCCTCGAGGGAGATCACGAGACCGGAGTCGCGTCGGCCCTGGTGACATCCCTGGACCAAACCTTAACCCTAGCTATGGCTCTCTCCTCATGAGGACCCAATTCCAAGGTTGGACAGCATCACGCGCCTGGGGTCCAGAAGCGGTGCAGGCTGACTCGGCATGGAACTTGGAATCTCACCATGTCGTTTCCCAGGCCCGGCTGCAGCTCCCGAGAGGATTCCGGAGGCCTCATCGACCAGGGGCTTATCGAGGTGTGTGGCCTTGAGCCAAAGAGGGACCCTGACCGGCACCGTCCCTTGTGCGCTCAACTCAGCCCTTCGGGGAGACCACTGCCCTGCTGTGAGTTCGGCGCCTGGAATCTCCTGGGTCCTACCCCTAAACCTAAACCTAACCAGAACCGTTACCCTCCACCGAAACCTAAGCCTGCCTCGATCCCTAATCCTGCATTTGAGCCGCCTCCTGGCATGGGCCCTCACTTCAGCCCTCGAGGGAGATCACGAGACCAGAGTCGCTTTGGCCCTGGCGACTTCGCTGGACCGAACCTTAACCCTAGCTAAGGCTCTCTCCGCATGGGGACCCAATTCCAAGGTCGGACAGCATCACGCGCCTGGTGTCCAGAAGCGGTGCAGGCTGACTCGTCAAGGAACCTGGAAGCTCACCATGTCGTTTCCCAGGCCCGGCTGCAGCTCCTGAGAGGATTCCGGAGGCCTCCTCGACCAGGGGCTTATCGACGTGTGTGGCCTTGGCAGCCAAAGAGGGATCCTGACCGGCACCGCCCTTTGTGCCCGCAACTAAGCCCTTCGGGAAGAACACTGCCCTGCTGTTAGTTCGGCGTCTGGAACCTCTTGGGACCTAACCCTAACCCTAAATCTTCGGCGAACCGTTACCCTCCACTGAAACCTAAGCTTGCCTCGTTCCCTTATCCTGCAGTTGAGCCGCCTTCTGGCATGGGCCCTCACTTCAGACCTCGAGGGAGATCACGAGAGCGGAGTCGCTTCGGCCCTGGCATCGTCCCTGGACCGAACCCTAACCCTAGCTAAGGCTCTCTCCTCATGGGGACCCAATTCCGAGATCGGACAGCATCACGCGCATAGGGAACAGAAGCGGTGCAGGCTGACTCGGCAAGGAACCTGGAAGCTCACCATGTCGTTTCCCAGGCCCGGCTGCAGCTCCCGAGAGGACTCCGGAGGCCTCCTCGACCAGGGGCTTATCGACGTGTGTGGCCTTGAGCCAAAGAGGTACCCTGACCGGCACCGTCCCTTGTGCCCTCAACTCAGCCCTTCGGGGAGACCACTGCCTTGCTGTGAGTTCAGCGCCTGGAACCTCCTGGGACCTAACCGTAACACTAACCCTACCCCGAACCCGGACCCTCCCCCGAAACCTAAGCCTGCCTCGACACCTAATCCTGCATTTGAGCCGCCTCCTGGCATGGGCCCTCACTTCAGCCCTTGAGGGAGATCACGAGACCGGAGTCGCTTCGGCCCTGGCGACGTCGCTGGACCGAACCCTAACCCTAGCTAAGGCTCTCTCCTCATGGGGACCCAATTCCAAGGTCGGACAGCATCATGCGCCTGGGGTCCAGAAGCGGTGCAGGCTGACTCGGCATGGACCTTGCAATCTCACCATGTCGTTTCCCAGGCCCGGCTGCAGCTCCCGAGAGGATTCCGGAGGCCTCCTCGACCAGGGTCTTATCGACGTGTGTGGCCTTGACAGCCAACGAGGGACCCTGACCGGCACAATCCCTTGTGCCCTCAACTCAGCCCTTCGGGGAGACCACTGCCCTGCTTTGGGAAAGGCGCCTGGAACTTCCTGGGACCTAACCCTAACCCTAACCCTACCCCGAACCAGGACGCTCCACCGAAACCTAAGCCAGCCTCGATCCCTATTCCTGCATTTGAGACGCCTTCTGGAATGGGCCCTCACTTCAGTCCTCGAGGGAGATCATGAGACCGGAGTCGCTTCGGCCCTGGCGACGTCCCTGGACTGAACCCTAACCCTAGTTAAGGCTCTCTCCGCATGGGGACCCAATTCCAACGTAGGACAGCATCACGAGCCTGGGGTCCAGAAACGGTGCAGGCTGACTTGCCAAGGAACCTGGAAGCTCACCATGTCGTTTCCCAGGCCCGGCTGCAGCTCCCGAGAGGATTCCGGAGGCCTCCTCGACCAGGGTCTTATCGACGCGTGTGGTCTTGGCAGCGAAAGAGGGACCCTGAGGGGCACCGTCCCTTGT
Organism: Prionailurus viverrinus; assembly: GCF_022837055.1. Taxonomy (NCBI): domain Eukaryota; kingdom Metazoa; phylum Chordata; class Mammalia; order Carnivora; family Felidae; genus Prionailurus; species Prionailurus viverrinus. The sequence continues at coordinate 1,647,497 of NW_025927618.1, forward strand.
GCCCTCAACTCAGCCCTTCGGGGAGACCACTGCCCTGCTGTGAGTTCAGCGCCTGGAACCTCCTGGGACCTAACCCTAACCCTAACCCTACCCCGAACCGTTAGCCTCCACCAACACGTAAGCCTGCCTCGTTCCCTTATCCTGCATTTGAGCCGCCTTCTGGCATGGGCCCTCACTTCAGCCCCCGAGGGAGATCACGAGAGCGGAGTCGCTTCGGCCCTGGCATCGTCCCTGGACCGAACCCTAACCCTAGCTAAGGCTCTCTCCTCATGGGGACCCAATTCCAAGGACGGACAGCATCACGCGCATAGGGAACAGAAGCGGTGCAGGCTGACTCGGCAAGGAACATGGAAGCAAACCATGTCGTTTCCCAGGCCGGCTGCAGCTCCCGAGAGGATTCCGGAGGCCTCCTCGACCAGGGGCTTATCGACGTGTGTGGTGTTGGCAGCCAAAAAGGGACCCTGAGCGGCACCGTCCCTTCTGCCCTCAACTCAGGCCTTCGGGGAGACCACTGCCCTGCTGTGAGTTCAGCGCCTGGAACCTCATGGGACCTAACACTATCCCTAACCCTACCCGAACCAGGACCCTCTACCGAAACCGAAGCCTGCCTCGATCCCTAATCCTGCATTTGAGCCGCCTACTGGCATGGGTGCTCACTTCAGCCCTCGAGGGAGATCACGAGACCGGAGTCGCGTCGGCCCTGGTGACATCCCTGGACCAAACCTTAACCCTAGCTATGGCTCTCTCCTCATGAGGACCCAATTCCAAGGTTGGACAGCATCACGCGCCTGGGGTCCAGAAGCGGTGCAGGCTGACTCGGCATGGAACTTGGAATCTCACCATGTCGTTTCCCAGGCCCGGCTGCAGCTCCCGAGAGGATTCCGGAGGCCTCATCGACCAGGGGCTTATCGAGGTGTGTGGCCTTGAGCCAAAGAGGGACCCTGACCGGCACCGTCCCTTGTGCGCTCAACTCAGCCCTTCGGGGAGACCACTGCCCTGCTGTGAGTTCGGCGCCTGGAATCTCCTGGGTCCTACCCCTAAACCTAAACCTAACCAGAACCGTTACCCTCCACCGAAACCTAAGCCTGCCTCGATCCCTAATCCTGCATTTGAGCCGCCTCCTGGCATGGGCCCTCACTTCAGCCCTCGAGGGAGATCACGAGACCAGAGTCGCTTTGGCCCTGGCGACTTCGCTGGACCGAACCTTAACCCTAGCTAAGGCTCTCTCCGCATGGGGACCCAATTCCAAGGTCGGACAGCATCACGCGCCTGGTGTCCAGAAGCGGTGCAGGCTGACTCGTCAAGGAACCTGGAAGCTCACCATGTCGTTTCCCAGGCCCGGCTGCAGCTCCTGAGAGGATTCCGGAGGCCTCCTCGACCAGGGGCTTATCGACGTGTGTGGCCTTGGCAGCCAAAGAGGGATCCTGACCGGCACCGCCCTTTGTGCCCGCAACTAAGCCCTTCGGGAAGAACACTGCCCTGCTGTTAGTTCGGCGTCTGGAACCTCTTGGGACCTAACCCTAACCCTAAACCTTCGGCGAACCGTTACCCTCCACTGAAACCTAAGCTTGCCTCGTTCCCTTATCCTGCAGTTGAGCCGCCTTCTGGCATGGGCCCTCACTTCAGACCTCGAGGGAGATCACGAGAGCTGAGTCGCTTCGGCCCTGGCATCGTCCCTGGACCGAACCCTAACCCTAGCTAAGGCTCTCTCCTCATGGGGACCCAATTCCAAGATCGGACAGCATCACGCGCATAGGGAACAGAAGCGGTGCAGGCTGACTCGGCAAGGAACCTGGAAGCTCACCATGTCGTTTCCCAGGCCCGGCTGCAGCTCCCGAGAGGATTCCGGAGGCCTCCTCGACCAGGGGCTTTTCGACGTGTGTGGTCTTGGCAGCCAAAGAGGGACCCTGACCGGCACCGTCCCTTGTGCCCTCAACTCAGCCCTTCGGGGAGACCACTGCCCTGCTGTGAGTTCAGCGCCTGGAACCTCCTGGGACCTAACCCTAACCCTAACCCTACCACGAACCAGGACCATCCCCCGGAACCTAAGCCTGCCTCGACACCTAATCCTGCATTTGAGCCGCCTCCTGGCATGGGCCCTCACTTCAGCCCTCGAGGGAGATCACGAGACCAGAGTCGCTTCGGCCCTGGTGACGTCCCTGGACTGAACCCTAACCCTAGCTAAGGCTCTCTCCTCATGGGGACCCAATTCCAAGGTCGGACAGCATCACGCGCCTGGGGTCCAGAAGCGGTGCAGGCTGACTCGGCATGGAACGTGGAATCTCACCATTTCGTTTCCCAGGCCCGGCTGCAGCTCAAGAGAGGATTCCGGAGGCCTCCTCAACCAGGGGCTTATCGACGTGTGTGGCCTTGACAGCCAAAGAGGGTCCCTGACCGGCACGGTCCCTTGTGCCCTCAATTCAGCCCTTCGGGAAGACCACTGCCCGGCTGTGGGTTCGGCGCCTGGAACCTCCTGGGACCTAACCCTAACTCTAACGCTACCCACATAAAGGACCCTCCACCGAAACCTAAGCCAGGCTCGATCCCTATTCCTGCATTTGAGCTGCCGTCTGGCATGGGCCCTCATTTCAGGCCTCGAAGGAGATCACCAGACCGGAGTCACTTCGGCCCTGGTGACGTCCCTGGACTGAACCCTAATCCTAGATAAGGCTCTCTCAGCATGGGGACCCAATTCCAAGGTAGGACAGCATCACGAGCCTGGTGTCCAGAAGCGGGGCAGGCTGACTTGCCAAGGAACCTGGAAGCTCACCATGTCGTTTCCCAGGCCCGGCTGCAGCTCCCGAGAGGATTCCGGAGGCCTCCTCGACCAGGGGCTTATTGCCATGTGTGGTCTTGGCAGCCAAAGAGGGACCCTGACCGGCACCGTCCCTTGTGCCCTCAACTCAGCCCTTCGGGGAGACCACTGCCCTGCTGTGAGTTCAGCGCCTGGAACCTCCTGGGACCTAACCCTAACCCTAACCCTACCCCGAACCAGGACCCTCCACCGAAACCTAAGTTGCCTCGACACCTAATCCTGCATTTGAGCCGCCTCCTGGCATGGGCCCTCACTTCAGCCCTCGAGGGAGATCACGAGACCAGAGTCGCTTCTGCCCTGGCGACGTCCCTGGACCGAACCCTAACCCTAGCTAAAGCTCTCTCCTCATGGGGACCCAATTCCAAGGTCGGACAGCATCACGAGCCTGGGGTCCAGAAGCAGTGCAGGCTGACTCGGCATGGAACTTGGAATCTCACCATGTCGTTTCCCAGGCCCGGCTGCAGCTCCCGAGAGGATTCCGGAGGTCTCCTCGACCAGGGGCTTATCGACGTGTGTGGCCTTGACACCAAAGAGGGACCCTGACCGGCACGGTCCCTTGTGCCCTCAACTCAGCCCTTCGGGGAGACCACTGCCCTGCTGTGGGTTCGGCGCCTGGAACCACCTGGGACCTAACCCTAACCCTAACCCTACCCCGAACCAGGACCCTCCACCGAAACCTAAGCCTGCCTCATTCCCTTATCCTGCATTTGAGCCGCCTTCTGATATGGGCCCTCACTTCAGCCCTCGAAGGAGATCACGAGACCGGAGTCGCTTCGGCCTGGCGTCGTCCCTGGACTGAACGCTAACCCTAGCTAAGGCTCTCTCAGCATGGGGACCCAATTCCAAGGTAGGAGAGCATCACGAGCCTGGGGTCCAGAAGCGGGGCAGGCTGACTTGCCAAGGAACCTGGAAGCTCACCATGTCGTTTCCCAGGCCCGCCTGCAGCTCCCGAGAGGATTCAGGAGGCCTCCTCGACCAGGGGCTTTAGGACGTGTGTGGTCTTGGCAGCCAAAGAGGGACCCTGACCGGCACCGTCCCTTGTGCCCACAACTCAGCCCTTCGGGGAGACCACTGCCCTGCTGTCAGTTCAGCGCCTGGAACCTCTTGGGACCTAACCCTAACCCTAACCCTACCACGATCCAGGACCATCCACCGGAACCTAAGCCTGCCTAGACACCTAATCCTGCATTTGAGCCGCCTCCTGGCATGGGCCCTCACTTCAGACCTCGAGGGATATCACGAGACCGGAGTCGCTACGGCCCTGGCGACGTCCCTGGACTTAACCCTAACCCTAGCTAAGGCTCTCTCCTCATGGGGACCCAATTCCAAGGTCGGACAGCATCACGCGCCTGGGGTCCAGAAGCGGTGCAGGCTGACACGGCATAGAACTTAGAATCTCACCATGTCGATTCCCAGACTCGGCTGCAGCTCCAGAGAGGATTCCGGAGGCCTCCTCGACCAGGGGCTTATCGACGTGTGTGGCCTTGACAGCCAAAGAGGGTCCCTGACCGGCACGGTCCCTTGTGCCCTCAACTCAGCCCTTCGGGGAGACCACTGCCCGGGTGTGGGTTCGGCGCCTGGAACCTCCTGGGAACTAACCCTAACCCTAAACCTACCTCGAGAAAGGACCCTCCACCGAAACCTAAGCCAGCCTCGATCCCTATTCCTGCATTTGAGCTGCCGTCTGGCATGGGCCCTCATTTCAGGCCTCGAAGGAGATCACCAGACCGGAGTCACTTCGGCCCTGGTGACGTCCCTGGACTGAACCCTAACCCTAGATAAGGCTCTCCAGCATGGGGACCTAATTCCAAGGTAGGACAGCATCACGAGCCTGGGGTCCAGAAGCGGGGCAGGCTGACTTGCCAAGGAACCTGGAAGCTCACCATGTCGTTTCCCAGGCCCGGCTGCAGCTCCTGAGAGGATTCCGGAGGCCTCCTCGACCAGGGGCTTATTGCCGTGTGTGGTCTTGGCAGCCAAAGAGGGACCCTGACCGGCACCGTCCCTTGTGTCCTCAACTCAGCCCTTCGGGGAGACCACTGCCCTGCTGTGAGTTCAGCGCCTGGAACCTCCTGGGACCTAACCCTAACCCTAACCCTACCCCGAACCAGGACCCTCCACCGAAACCTAAGCCTGCCTCGACACCTAATCCTGCATTTGAGCCGCCTCCTGGCATGGGCCCTCACTTCAGCCCTCGAGGGAGATCACGAGACCAGAGTCGCTTCGGCCCTGGCGACGTCCCTGGACAGAACCCTAACCCTAGCTAAAGTTCTCTCCTCATGGGGACCCAATTCCAAGGTCGGACAGCATCACGCGCCTGGGGTCCAGAAGCAGTGCAGGCTGACTCGGCATGGAACTTGGAATCTCACCATGTCGTTTCCCAGGCCCGGCTGCAGCTCCCGAGAGGATTCCGGAGGTCTCCTCGACCAGGGGCTTATCGACGCGTGTGGCCTTGACAGCCAAAGAGGGACCCTGACCGGCACGGTCCCTTGTGCCCTCAACTCAGCCCTTCGGGGAGACCACTGCCCTGCTGTGGGTTCGGCGCCTGGAACCTCCTGGGACCTAACCCTAACCCTAACCCTACCCCGCACCAGGACCCTCCACCGAAACCTAAGCCTGCCTCATTCCCTTATCCTGCATTTGAGCCGCCTTCTGATATGGGCCCTCACTTCAGCCCTCGAAGGAGATCACAAAACCGGAGTCGCTTCGGCCCTTGCGTCGTCCCTGGACCGAACCCTAACCCTAGCTAAGGCTCTCTCCTCATGGGGACCCAATTCCAATGTCGGACAGCATCACGCGCATAGGGAACAGAAGCGGTGCAGGCTGACTCGGCAAGGAACCTGGAAGCTCACCATGTCGTTTCCCAGGCCCGGCTGCAGCTCCCGAGAGGATTCCGGAGGCCTCCTCGACCAGGGGCTTTTCGACGTGTGTGGTCTTGGCAGCCAAAGAGGGACCCTGACCGGCACCGTCCCTTGTGCCCTCAACTCAGCCCTTCGGGGAGACCACTGCCCTGCTGTGAGTTCAGCGCCTGGAACGTCCTGGGACCTAACCCTAACCCTAACCCTACCACGAACCAGGACCATCCCCCGGAACCTAAGCCTGCCTCGACACCTAATCCTGCATTTGAGCCGCCTCCTGGCATGGGCCCTCACTTCAGCCCTCGAGGGAGATCACGAGACCAGAGTCGCTTCGGCCCTGGCGACGTCCCTGGACTGAACCCTAACCCTAGCTAAGGCTCTCTCCTCATGGGGACCCAATTCCAAGTTCGGACAGCATCACGCACCTGGGGTCCAGAAGCGGTGCAGGCTGACTCGGCATGGAACTTGGAATCTCACCATGTCGTTTCCCAGGCCCGGCTGCAGCTCAAGAGAGGATTCCGGAGGCCTCCTCGACCAGGGGCTTATCGACGTGTGTGGCCTTGACAGCCAAAGAGGGTCCCTGACCGGCACGGTCCCTTGTGCCCTCAACTCAGCCCTTCGGGAAGACCACTGCCCGGCTGTGGGTTCGGCGCCTGGAACCTCCTGGGACCTAACCCTAACCCTAACCCTACCCAGAAAAAGGACCCTCCACCGAAACCTAAGCCAGGCTCGATCCCTATTCCTGCATTTGAGCTGCCGTCTGGCATGGGCCCTCATTTCAGGCCTCGAAGGAGATCAGCAGACCGGAGTCACTTCGGCCCTGGTGACGTCCCTGGACTGAACCCTAACCCTAGATAAGGCTCTCTCAGCATGGGGACCCAATTCCAAGGTAGGACAGCATCACGAGCCTGGGGTCCAGAAGCGGGGCAGGCTGACTTGCCAAGGAACCTGGAAGCTCACCATGTCGTTTCCCAGGCCCGGCTGCAGCTCCTGAGAGGATTCCGGAGGCCTCCTCGACCAGGGGCTTATTGCCATGTGTGGTCTTGGCAGCCAAAGAGGGACCCTGACCGGCACCGTCCCTTGTGCCCTCAACTCAGCCCTTCGGGGAGACCACGGCCCTGCTGTGAGTTCAGCGCCTGGAACCTCCTGGGACCTAACCCTAACCCTAATCCTACCCCGAACCAGGACCCTCCACCGAAACCTAAGCCTGCCTCGACACCTAATCCTGCATTTGAGCCGCCTCCTGGCATGGGCCCTCACTTCAGCCCTCGAGGGAGATCACGAGACCAGAGTCGCTTCGGCCCTGGCGACGTCCCTGGACCGAACCCTAACCCTAGCTAAAGCTCTCTCCTCATGGGGACCCAATTCCAAGGTCGGACAGCATCACACGCCTGGGGTCCAGAAGCAGTGCAGGCTGACTCGGCATGGAACTTGGAATCTCACCATGTCGTTTCCCTGGCCCGGCTGCAGCTCCCGAGAGGATTCCGGAGGTCTCCTCGACCAGGGGCTTATCGACGCGTGTGGCCTTGACAGCCAAAGAGGGACCCTGACCGGCACGGTCCCTTGTGCCCTCAACTCAGCCCTTCGGGGAGACCACTGCCCTGCTGTGGGTTCGGCGCCTGGAACCTCCTGGGACCTAACCCTAACCCTAACCCTTCCCCGAACCAGGACCCTCCACCGAAACCTAAGCCTGCCTCATTCCCTTATCCTGCATTTGAGCCGCCTTCTGATATGGGCCCTCACTTCAGCCCTCGAAGGAGATCACAAAACCGGAGTCGCTTCGGCCCTTGCGTCGTCCTTGGACCGAACCCTAACCCTAGCTAAGGCTCTCTCCTCATGGGGACCCAATTCCAATGTCGGACAGCATCACGCGCATAGGGAACAGAAGCGGTGCAGGCTGACTCGGCAAGGAACCTGGAATCTCACCATGTCGTTTCCCAGGCCCGGCTGCAGCTCCCGAGAGGATTCCGGAGGCCTCCTCGACCAGGGGCTTTTCGACGTGTGTGGTCTTGGCAGCCAAAGAGGGACCCTGACCGGCACCGTCCCTTGTGCCCTCAACTCAGCCCTTCGGGGAGACCACTGCCCTGCTGTGAGTTCAGCGCCTGGAACGTCCTGGGACCTAACCCTAACCCTAACCCTACCACGAACCAGGACCATCCCCCGGAACCTAAGCCTGCCTCGACACCTAATCCTGCATTTGAGCCGCCTCCTGGCATGGGCCCTCACTTCAGCCCTCGAGGGAGATCACGAGACCAGAGTCGCTTCGGCCCTGGCGACGTCCCTGGACTGAACCCTAACCCTAGCTAAGGCTCTCTCCTCATGGGGACCCAATTCCAAGGTCGGACAGCATCACGCGCCTGGGGTCCAGAAGCGGTGCAGGCTGACTCGGCATGGAACTTGGAATCTCACCATGTCGTTTCCCAGGCCCGGCTGCAGCTCAAGAGAGGATTCCGGAGGCCTCCTCGACCAGGGGCTTATCGACGTGTGTGGCCTTGACAGCCAAAGAGGGTCCCTGACCGGCACGGTCCCTTGTGCCCTCAACTCAGCCCTTCGGGAAGACCACTGCCCGGCTGTGGGTTCGGCGCCTGGAACCTCCTGGGACCTAACCCTAACCCTAACCCTACCCAGAAAAAGGACCCTCCACCGAAACCTAAGCCAGGCTCGATCCCTATTCCTGCATTTGAGCTGCCGTCTGGCATGGGCCCTCATTTCAGGCCTCGAAGGAGATCAGCAGACCGGAGTCACTTCGGCCCTGGTGACGTCCCTGGACTGAACCCTAACCCTAGATAAGGCTCTCTCAGCATGGGGACCCAATTCCAAGGTAGGACAGCATCACGAGCCTGGGGTCCAGAAGCGGGGCAGGCTGACTTGCCAAGGAACCTGGAAGCTCACCATGTCGTTTCCCAGGCCCGGCTGCAGCTCCTGAGAGGATTCCGGAGGCCTCCTCGACCAGGGGCTTATTGCCATGTGTGGTCTTGGCAGCCAAAGAGGGTCCCTGACCGGCACCGTCCCTTGTGCCCTCAACTCAGCCCTTCGGGGAGACCACTGCCCTGCTGTGAGTTCAGCGCCTGGAACCTCCTGGGACCTAACCCTAACCCTAATCCTACCCCGAACCAGGACCCTCCACCGAAACCTAAGCCTGCCTCGACACCTAATCCTGCATTTGAGCCGCCTCCTGGCATGGGCCCTCACTTCAGCCCTCGAGGGAGATCACGAGACCAGAGTCGCTTCGGCCCTGGCGACGTCCCTGGACCGAACCCTAACCCTAGCTAAAGCTCTCTCCTCATGGGGACCCAATTCCAAGGTCGGACAGCATCACGCGCCTGGGGTCCAGAAGCAGTGCAGGCTGACTCGGCATGGAACTTGGAATCTCACCATGTCGTTTCCCAGGCCCGGCTGCAGCTCCCGAGAGGATTCCGGAGGTCTCCTCGACCAGGGGCTTATCGACGCGTGTGGCTTGACAGCCAAAGAGGGACCCTGACCGGCACGGTCCCTTGTGCCCTCAACTCAGCCCTTCGGGGAGACCACTGCACTGCTGTGGGTTCGGCGCCTGGAACCTCCTGGGACCTAACCCTAACCCCAACCCTACCCCGAACCAGGACCCTCCACCGAAACCTAAGCCTGCCTCATTCCCTTATCCTGCATTTGAGCCGCCTTCTGATATGGGCCCTCACTTCAGCCCTCGAAGGAGATCACAAAACCGGAGTCGCTTCGGCCCTTGCGTCGTCCCTGGACCGAACCCTAACCCTAGCTAAGGCTCTCTCCTCATGGGGACCCAATTCCAATGTCGGACAGCATCACGCGCATAGGGAACAGAAGCGGTGCAGGCTGACTCGGCAAGGAACCTGGAATCTCACCATGTCGTTTCCCAGGCCCGGCTGCAGCTCCCGAGAGGATTCCGGAGGCTTCCTCGACCAGGGGCTTTTCGACGTGTGTGGTCTTGGCAGCCAAAGAGGGACCCTGACCGGCACCGTCCCGTGTGCCCTCAACTCAGCCCTTCGGGGAGACCACTGCCCTGCTGTGAGTTCAGCGCCTGGAACCTCCTGGGACCTAACCCTAACGCTAACCCCACCACGAACCAGGACCATCCCTGGGAACCTAAGCCTGCCTCGACCCCTAATCCTGCATTTGAGCCGCCTCCTGGCATGGGCCCTCACTTCAGCCCTCGAGGGAGATCACGAGACCAGAGTCGCTTCGGCCCTGGCGACGTCCCTGGACTGAACCCTAACCCTAGCTAAGGCTCTCTCCTCATGGGGACCCAATTCCAAGGTCGGACAGCATCACGCGCCTGGGGTCCAGAAGCGGTGCAGGCTGACTCGGCATGGAACTTGGAATCACACCATGTCGTTTCCCAGGCCCGGCTGCAGCTCAAGAGAGGATTCCGGAGGCCTCCTCGACCAGGGCTTATCGACGTGTGTGGCCTTGACAGCCAAAGAGGGTCCCTGACCGGCACGGTCCCTTGTGCCCTCAACTCAGCCCTTCGGGAAGACCACTGCCCGGCTGTGGGTTCGGCGCCTGGAACCTCCTGGGACCTAACCCTAACCCTAACCCTACCCAGAAAAAGGACCCTCCACCGAAACCTAAGCCAGGCTCGATCCCTATTCCTGCATTTGAGCTGCCGTCTGGCATGGGCCCTCATTTCAGGCCTCGAAGGAGATCAGCAGACCGGAGTCACTTCGGCCCTGGTGACGTCCCTGGACTGAACCCTAACCCTAGATAAGGCTCTCTCAGCATGGGGACCCAATTCCAAGGTAGGACAGCATCACGAGCCTGGGGTCCAGAAGCGGGGCAGGCTGACTTGCCAAGGAACCTGGAAGCTCACCATGTCATTTCCCAGGCCCGGCTGCAGCTCCTGAGAGGATTCCGGAGGCCTCCTCGACCAGGGGCTTATTGCCATGTGTGGTCTTGGCTGCCAAAGAGGGACCCTGACCGGCACCGTCCCTTGTGCCCTCAACTCAGCCAGCCCTTCGGGGAGACCACTGCCCTGCTGTGAGTTCAGCGCCTGGAACCGCCTGGAACCTAACCCTAACCCTAACACTACCCCGAACCAGGACCCTCCACCGAAACCTAAGCCTGCCTCGACACCTAATCCTGCATTTGAGCCGCCTCCTGCATGGGCCCTCACTTCAGCCCTCGAGGGAGATCACGAGACCAGAGTCGCTTCGGCCCTGGCGACGTCCCTGGACCGAACCCTAACCCTAGCTAAAGCTCTCTCCTCATGGGGACCCAATTCCAAGGTCGGACAGCATCACGCGCCTGGGGTCCAGAAGCAGTGCAGGCTGACTCGGCATGGAACCTGGAATCTCACCATGTCGTTTCCCAGGCCCGGCTGCAGCTCCCGAGAGGATTCCGGAGGTCTCCTCGACCAGGGGCTTATCGACGTGTGTGGCCTTGACAGCCATAGAGGGACCCTGACCGGCACGGTCCCTTGTGCCCTCAACTCAGCCCTTCGTGGAGACCACTGCCCTGCTGTGGGTTCGGCGCATGGAACCTCCTGGGACCTAGACCTAACCCTAACCCTACCCCGAACCAGGACCCTCCACCGAAACCTAAGCCTGCCTCATTCCCTTATCCTGCATTTGAGCCGCCTTCTGATATGGGCCTCACTTCAGCCCTCGAAGGAGATCACAAAACCGGAGTCGCTTCGGCCCTTGCGTCGTACCTGGACCGAACCCTAACCCTAGCTAAGGCTCTCTCCTCATGGGGACCCAATTCCAATGTCGGACAGCATCACGCGCATAGGGAACAGAAGCGGTGCAGGCTGACTCGGCAAGGAACCTAGAAGCTCACCATGTCGTTTCCCAGGCCCGGCTGCAGCTCCCGAGAGGATTCCGGAGGCCTCCTCGACCAGGGGCTTTTCGACGTGTGTGGTCTTGGCAGCCAAAGAGGGACCCTGACCGGCACCGTCCCTTGTGCCCTCAACTCAGCCCTTCGGGGAGACCACTGCCCTGCTGTGAGTTCAGCGCCTGGAACCTCCTGGGTCCTAACCCTAACCCTAACCCTACCACGAACCAGGACCATCCCTGGGAACCTAAGCCTGCCTCGACACCTAATCCTGCATTTGAGCCGCCTCCTGGCATGGGCCCTCACTTCAGCCCTCGAGGGAGATCACGAGACCAGAGTCGCTTCGGCCCTGGCGACGTCCTGGACTGAACCCTAACCCTAGCTAAGGCTCTCTCCTCATGGGGACCCAATTCCAAGGTCGGACAGCATCACGCGCCTGGGGTCCAGAAGCGGTGCAGCTGACTCGGCATGGAACTTGGAATCTCACCATGTCGTTTCCCAGGCCCGGCTGCAGCTCAAGAGAGGATTCCGGAGGCCTCCTCGACCACGGGCTTATCGACGTGTGTGGCCTTGACAGCCAAAGAGGGTCCCTGACCGGCACGGTCCCTTGTGCCCTCAACTCAGCCCTTCAGGAAGACCACTGCCCGGCTGTGGGTTCGGCGCCTGGAACCTCCTGGGACCTAACCCTAACACTAACCCTATCCAGAAAAAGGACCCTCCACCGAAACCTAAGCCAGGCTCGATCCCTATTCCTGCATTTGAGCTGCCGTCTGGCATGGGCCCTCATTTCAGGCCTCGAAGGAGATCAGCAGACCGGAGTCACTTCGGACCTGGTGACGTCCCTGGACTGAACCCTAACCTTAGATAAGGCTCTCTCCGCATGGGGACCCAATTCCAAGGTAGGACAGCATCACGAGCCTGGGGTCCAGAAGCGGGGCAGGCTGACTTGCCAAGGAACCTGGAAGCTCACCATGTCGTTTCCCAGGCCCGGCTACAGCTCCTGAGAGGATTCCGGAGGCCTCCTCGACCAGGGGCTTATCGACGTGTGTGGCCTTGGCAGCCAAAGAGGGATCCTGACCGGCACCGTCTTTTGTGCCCGCAACTAAGCCCTTCGGGAAGAACACTGCCCTGCTGTGAGTTCGGCGTCTGGAACCTCTTGGAACCTAACCCTAACCCTAACCCCTTCCCCGAACCGTTACCTCCACTGAAACCTAGCCTGCCTCGTTCCCTTATCCTGCATTTGAGCCGCCTTCTGGCATGGGCCCTCACTTCAGCCCTCGAGGGAGATCACGAGACCGGAGTCGCTACGGCCCTGGCATCGTCCCTGGACCGAACCCTAACCCTAGCTAAGGCTCTCTCCTGTTGGGGACCCAATTCCAAGGTCGGACAGCATCACGCGCATAGGGAACACAAGCGGTGCAGGCTGACTCGGCAAGGAACATGGAAGCTCACCATGTCGTTTCCCAGGCCCGGCTGCAGCTCCCGAGAGGCTTCCGGAGCCTCCTCGACCAGGGGCTTATCGACGAGTGTGGTCTTGCAACCAAAGAGGGACCCTGACCGGCACCGTCCCATGTGCCCTCAATTCAGCCCTTCGGGGAGACCACTGCCCTGCTGTGAGTTCAGCGCCTGGAACCTCCTGGGACCTAACCCTAACCCTAACCCTACCCCGAACCAGGACCCTCCACCGAAACCTAAGCCTGCCTCGACACCTAATCCTGCATTTGAGCCGCCTCCTGGCATGGGCCCTCACTTCAGCCCTCGAGGGAGATCACGAGACCGGAGTCGCTTCAGCCCTGGCGACGTCCCTGGACCGAACCCTAACCATAGCTAAGGCTCTCTGCTCATGGGGACACAATTCCAAGGTCGGACAGCATCATGAGCCTGGGGTCCAGAGGCGGTGCAGGCTGACTCGGCATGGAACTTGGAATCTCACCATGTCGTTTCCCAGGCCCGGCTGCAGCTCCCTAGAGGATTCCGGAGGCCTCCTCGACCAGGGTCTTATCGACGTGTGTGGCCTTGACAGCCAAAGAGGGACCCTGATCGGCACGGTCCCCTGTGCCCTCAACTCAGCCCTTCGGGGAGACCACTGCCCTGCTTTGGGAAAAGCGCCTGGAATCTCCTGGGACCTAATCCTAACCCTAACCCTACCCCGTACCAGGACCCTCCACCGAAACCTAAGCCAGCCTCGATCCCTATTTCCTGCATTTGAGCCGCTTTCTGGAATGGGCCCTCACTTCAGTCCTCGAGGGAGATCACGAGACCCGAGTCGCTTCGGCCCTGGCGACGTCCCAGGACCGAACCCTAACCCTAGTTAAGGCTCTCTCCGCATGGGACCCAATTCCTACGTAGGACAGCATCACGAGCCTGGGGTCCAGAAGCGGGGCAGGCTGACTTGCCCAGAAACCTGGAAGCTCACCATGTCGTTTCCAGGCCCGGCTGCAGCTCACGAGAGGATTCCGGAGGCCTCCTCGACCAGGGGCTTATTGCCATGTGTGGTCTTGGCAGCCAAAGAGGGACCCTGACCGGCACCGTCCCTTGTGCCCTCAACTCAGCCCTTCGGGGAGACCACTGCCCTGCTGTGGGTTCGGCGCCTGGAACCTCCTGGGACCTAACCCTAACCCTAACCCTACCCCGAACCAGGACCCTCCACCGAAACCTAAGCCTGCCTCGACACCTAATCCTGCATTTGAGCCGCCTCCTGGCATGGGCCCTCACTTCAGCCCTCGAGGGAGATCACGAGACCAGAGTCGCTTCGGCCCTGGCGACGTCCCTGGACCGATCCCTAACCCTAGCTAAAGCTCTCTCCTCATGGGGACCCAATTCCAAGGTCGGACAGCATCACGCGCCTGGGGTCCAGAAGCAGTGCAGGCTGACTCGGCATGGAACTTGGAATCTCACCATGTCGTTTCCCAGGCCCGGCTGCAGCTCCCGAGAGGATTCCGGAGGTCTCCTCGACCAGGGGCTTATCGACGTGTGTGGCCTTGACAGCCAAAGAGGGACCCTGACCGGCACGGTCCCTTGTGCCCTCAACTCAGCCCTTCGGGGAGACCACTGCCCTGCTGTGGGTTCGGCGCCTGGAACCTCCTGGGACCTAACCCTAACCCTAACCCTACCCCGAACCAGGACCCTCCACCGGAACCTAAGCCTGCCTCATTCCCTTATCCTGCATTTGAGCCGCCTTCTGATATGGGCCCTCACTTCAGCCCTCGAAGGAGTTCACAAAATCGGAGTCGCTTCGGCCCTGGCGACGTCCCTGGACCGAACCCTAACCCTAGCTAAGGCTCTCTCCTCATGGGGACCCAATTCCAATGTCGGACAGCATCACGCGCATAGGGAACAGAAGAAGTGCAGGCTGACTCGGCAAGGAACCTGGAAGCTCACCATGTCGTTTCCCAGGCCCGTCTGCAGCTCCCGAGAGGATTCCGGAGGCCTCCTCGACCAGGGGCTGTTCGACGTGTGTGGTCTTGGCAGCCAAAGAGGGACCCTGACCGGCACCGTCCCGTGTGCCCTCAACTCAGCCCTTCGGGAGACCACTGCCCTGCTGTGAGTTCAGCGCCTGGAACGTCCTGGGACCTAACCCTAACCCTAACCCTACCACGAACCAGGACCATCCCTGGGAACCTAAGCCTGCCTCGACACCTAATCCTGCATTTGAGCCGCCTCCTGGCATGGGCCCTCACTTCAGCCCTCGAGGGAGATCACGAGACCAGAGTCGCTTCGGCCCTGGCGACGTCCCTGTACTGAACCCTAACCCTAGCTAAGGCTCTCTCCTCATGGGGACCCAATTCCAAGGTCGGACAGCATCACGAGCCTGGGGTCCAGAAGCGGTGCAGGCTGACTCGGCATGGAACTTGGAATCTCACCATGTCGTTTCCCAGGCCCGGCTGCAGCTCAAGAGAGGATTCCGGAGGCCTCCTCGACCAGGGGCTTATCGACGTGTGTGGCCTTGACAGCCAAAGAGGGTCCCTGACCGGCACGGTCCCTTGTGCCCTCAACTCAGCCCTTCGGGAAGACCACTGCCCGGCTGTGGGTTCGGCGCCTGGAACCTCCTGGGACCTAACCCTAACCCTAACCCTACCCAGAAAAAGGACCCTCCACCGAAACCTAAGCCAGGCTCGATCCCTATTCCTGCATTTGAGATGCCGTCTGGCATGGGCCCTCATTTCAGGCCTCGAAGGAGATCAACAGACCGGAGTCACTTCGGCCATGGTGACGTCCCTGGACTGAACCCTAACCCTAGATAAGGTTCTCTCAGCATGGGGACCCAATTCCAAGGTAGGACAGCATCACGAGCCTGGGGTCCAGAAGCGGGGCAGGCTGACTTGCCAAGGAACCTGGAAGCTCACCATGTCGTTTCCCAGGCCCGGCTGCAGCTCCTGAGAGGATTCCGGAGGCCTCCTCGACCAGGGCTTATTGCCATGTGTGGTCTTGGCAGCCAAAGAGGGACCCTGACCGGCACCGTCCCTTGTGCCCTCAACTCAGCCCTTCTGGGAGACCACTGCCCTGCTGTGAGTTCAGCGCCTGGAACCTCCTGGGACCTAACCCTAACCCTA
The DNA here is from genome assembly GCF_022837055.1 of Prionailurus viverrinus. NCBI lineage: Eukaryota > Metazoa > Chordata > Mammalia > Carnivora > Felidae > Prionailurus > Prionailurus viverrinus. The sequence continues at coordinate 1,663,504 of NW_025927618.1, forward strand.
ACCCTACCCCGAACCAGGACCCTCCACCGAAACCTAAGCCTGCCTCGACACCTAATCCTGCATTTGAGCCGCCTCCTGGCATGGGCCCTCACTTCAGCCCTCGAGGGAGATCACGAGACCAGAGTCGCTTCGGCCCTGGCGACGTCCCTGGACCGAACCCTAACCCTAGCTAAAGCTCTCTCCTCATGGGGACCCAATTCCAAGGTCGGACAGCATCACGCGCCTGGGGTCCAGAAGCAGTGCAGGCTGACTCGGCATGGACCTTGCAATCTCACCATGTCGTTTCCCAGGCCCGGCTGCAGCTCCTGAGAGGATTCCGGAGTTCTCCTCGACCAGGGGCTTATCGACGTGTGTGGCCTTGACAGCCAAAGAGGGACCCTGACCGGCACGGTCCCTTGTGCCGTCAACTCAGCCCTTCGGGGAGACCACTGCCCTGCTGTGGGTTCGGCGCCAGGAACCTCCTGGGACCTAACCCTAACCCTAACCCTACCCCGAACCAGGACCCTCCACCGAAACCTAAGCCTGCCTCATTCCCTTATCCTGCATTTGAGCCGCCTTCTGATATGGGCCCTCACTTCAGCCCTCGAAGGAGATCACAAAACCGGAGTCGCTTCGGCCCTTGCGTCGTCCCTGGACCGAACCCTAACCCTAGCTAAGGCTCTCTCCTCATGGGGACCCAATTCCAATGTCGGACAGCATCACGCGCATAGGGAACAGAAGCGGTGCAGGCTGACTCGGCAAGGAACCTAGAAGCTCACCATGTCGTTTCCCAGGCCCGGCTGCAGCTCCAGAGAGGATTCCGGAGGCCTCCTCGACCAGGGGCTTTTCGACGTGTGTGGTCTTGGCAGCCAAAGAGGGACCCTGACCGGCACCGTCCCTTGTGCCCTCAACTCAGCCCTTCGGGGAGACCACTGCCCTGCTGTGAGTTCAGCGCCTGGAACCTCCTGGGTCCTAACCCTAACCCTAACCCTACCACGAACCAGGACCATCCCTGGGAACCTAAGCCTGCCTCGACACCTAATCCTGCATTTGAGCCGCCTCCTGGCATGGGCCCTCATTTCAGCCCTCGAGGGAGATCACGAGACCAGAGTCGCTTCGGCCCTGGCGACGTCCCTGGACTGAACCCTAACCCTAGCTAAGGCTCTCTCCTCATGGGGACCCAATTCCAAGGTCGGACAGCATCACGCGCCTGGGGTCCAGAAGCGGTGCAGGCTGACTCGGCATGGAACTTGGAATCTCACCATGTCGTTTCCCAGGCCCGGCTGCAGCTCAAGAGAGGATTCCGGAGGCCTCCTCGACCACGGGCTTATCGACGTGTGTGGCCTTGACAGCCAAAGAGGGTCCCTGACCGGCACGGTCCCTTGTGCCCTCAACTCAGCCCTTCGGGAAGACCACTGCCCGGCTGTGGGTTCGGCGCCTGGAACCTCCTGGGACCTAACCCTAACACTAACCCTATCCAGAAAAAGGACCCTCCACCGAAACCTAAGCCAGGCTCGATCCCTATTCCTGCATTTGAGCTGCCGTCTGGCATGGGCCCTCATTTCAGGCCTCGAAGGAGATCAGCAGACCGGAGTCACTTCGGCCCTGGTGACGTCCCTGGACTGAACCCTAACCCTAGATAAGGCTCTCTCCGCATGGGGACCCAATTCCAAGGTAGGACAGCATCACGAGCCTGGGGTCCAGAAGCGGGGCAGGCTGACTTGCCAAGGAACCTGGAAGCTCACCAAGTCGTTTCCCAGGCCCGGCTGCAGCTCCTGAGAGGATTCCGGAGGCCTCCTCGACCAGGGGCTTATCGACGTGTGTGGCCTTGGCAGCCAAAGAGGGATCCTGACCGGCACCGTCTTTTGTGCCCGCAACTAAGCCCTTCGGGAAGAACACTGCCCTGCTGTGAGTTCGGCGTCTGGAACCTCTTGGAACCTAACCCTAACCCTAACCCTTCCCCGAACCGTTACCTCCACTGAAACCTAGCCTGCCTCGTTCCCTTATCCTGCATTTGAGCCGCCTTCTGGCATGGGCCCTCACTTCAGCCCTCGAGGGAGATCACGAGACCGGAGTCGCTACGGCCCTGGCATCGTCCCTGGACCGAACCCTAACCCTAGCTAAGGCTCTCTCCTGTTGGGGACCCAATTCCAAGGTCGGACAGCATCACGCGCATAGGGAACAGAAGCGGTGCAGGCTGACTCGGCAAGGAACATGGAAGCTCACCATGTCGTTTCCCAAGCCCGGCTGCAGCTCCCGAGAGGCTTCCGGAGCCTCCTCGGCCAGGGGCTTATCGACGAGTGTGGTCTCGGCAACCAAAGAGGGACCCTGACCGGCACCGTCCCTTGTGCCCTCAATTCAGCCCTTCGGGGAGACCACTGCCCTGCTGTGAGTTCAGCGCCTGGAACCTCCTGGGACCTAACCCTAACCCTAACCCTACCCCGAACCAGGACCCTCCACCGAAACCTAAGCCTGCCTCGACACCTAATCCTGCATTTGAGCCGCCTCCTGGCATGGGCCCTCACTTCAGCCCTCGAGGGAGATCACGAGACCGGAGTCGCTTTAGCCCTGGCGACGTCCCTGGACCGAACCCTAACCATAGCTAAGGCTCTCTGCTCATGGGGACACAATTCCAAGGTCGGACAGCATCATGCGCCTGGGGTCCAGAGGCGGTGCAGGCTGACTCGGCATGGAACTTGGAATCTCACCATGTCGTTTCCCTGGCCCGGCTGCAGCTCCCGAGAGGATTCCGGAGGTCTCCTCGACCAGGGGCTTATCGACGCGTGTGGCCTTGACAGCCAAAGAGGGACCCTGACCGGCACGGTCCCTTGTGCCCTCAACTCAGCCCTTCGGGGAGACCACTGCCCTGCTGTGGGTTCGGCGCCTGGAACCTCCTGGGACCTAACCCTAACCCTAACCCTTCCCCGAACCAGGACCCTCCACCGAAACCTAAGCCTGCCTCATTCCCTTATCCTGCATTTGAGCCGCCTTCTGATATGGGCCCTCACTTCAGCCCTCGAAGGAGATCACAAAACCGGAGTCGCTTCGGCCCTTGCGTCGTCCTTGGACCGAACCCTAACCCTAGCTAAGGCTCTCTCCTCATGGGGACCCAATTCCAATGTCGGACAGCATCACGCGCATAGGGAACAGAAGCGGTGCAGGCTGACTCGGCAAGGAACCTGGAATCTCACCATGTCGTTTCCCAGGCCCGGCTGCAGCTCCCGAGAGGATTCCGGAGGCCTCCTCGACCAGGGGCTTTTCGACGTGTGTGGTCTTGGCAGCCAAAGAGGGACCCTGACCGGCACCGTCCCTTGTGCCCTCAACTCAGCCCTTCGGGGAGACCACTGCCCTGCTGTGAGTTCAGCGCCTGGAACGTCCTGGGACCTAACCCTAACCCTAACCCTACCACGAACCAGGACCATCCCCCGGAACCTAAGCCTGCCTCGACACCTAATCCTGCATTTGAGCCGCCTCCTGGCATGGGCCCTCACTTCAGCCCTCGAGGGAGATCACGAGACCAGAGTCGCTTCGGCCCTGGCGACGTCCCTGGACTGAACCCTAACCCTAGCTAAGGCTCTCTCCTCATGGGGACCCAATTCCAAGGTCGGACAGCATCACGCGCCTGGGGTCCAGAAGCGGTGCAGGCTGACTCGGCATGGAACTTGGAATCTCACCATGTCGTTTCCCAGGCCCGGCTGCAGCTCAAGAGAGGATTCCGGAGGCCTCCTCGACCAGGGGCTTATCGACGTGTGTGGCCTTGACAGCCAAAGAGGGTCCCTGACCGGCACGGTCCCTTGTGCCCTCAACTCAGCCCTTCGGGAAGACCACTGCCCGGCTGTGGGTTCGGCGCCTGGAACCTCCTGGGACCTAACCCTAACCCTAACCCTACCCAGAAAAAGGACCCTCCACCGAAACCTAAGCCAGGCTCGATCCCTATTCCTGCATTTGAGCTGCCGTCTGGCATGGGCCCTCATTTCAGGCCTCGAAGGAGATCAGCAGACCGGAGTCACTTCGGCCCTGGTGACGTCCCTGGACTGAACCCTAACCCTAGATAAGGCTCTCTCAGCATGGGGACCCAATTCCAAGGTAGGACAGCATCACGAGCCTGGGGTCCAGAAGCGGGGCAGGCTGACTTGCCAAGGAACCTGGAAGCTCACCATGTCGTTTCCCAGGCCCGGCTGCAGCTCCTGAGAGGATTCCGGAGGCCTCCTCGACCAGGGGCTTATTGCCATGTGTGGTCTTGGCAGCCAAAGAGGGTCCCTGACCGGCACCGTCCCTTGTGCCCTCAACTCAGCCCTTCGGGGAGACCACTGCCCTGCTGTGAGTTCAGCGCCTGGAACCTCCTGGGACCTAACCCTAACCCTAATCCTACCCCGAACCAGGACCCTCCACCGAAACCTAAGCCTGCCTCGACACCTAATCCTGCATTTGAGCCGCCTCCTGGCATGGGCCCTCACTTCAGCCCTCGAGGGAGATCACGAGACCAGAGTCGCTTCGGCCCTGGCGACGTCCCTGGACCGAACCCTAACCCTAGCTAAAGCTCTCTCCTCATGGGGACCCAATTCCAAGGTCGGACAGCATCACGCGCCTGGGGTCCAGAAGCAGTGCAGGCTGACTCGGCATGGAACTTGGAATCTCACCATGTCGTTTCCCAGGCCCGGCTGCAGCTCCCGAGAGGATTCCGGAGGTCTCCTCGACCAGGGGCTTATCGACGCGTGTGGCTTGACAGCCAAAGAGGGACCCTGACCGGCACGGTCCCTTGTGCCCTCAACTCAGCCCTTCGGGGAGACCACTGCACTGCTGTGGGTTCGGCGCCTGGAACCTCCTGGGACCTAACCCTAACCCCAACCCTACCCCGAACCAGGACCCTCCACCGAAACCTAAGCCTGCCTCATTCCCTTATCCTGCATTTGAGCCGCCTTCTGATATGGGCCCTCACTTCAGCCCTCGAAGGAGATCACAAAACCGGAGTCGCTTCGGCCCTTGCGTCGTCCCTGGACCGAACCCTAACCCTAGCTAAGGCTCTCTCCTCATGGGGACCCAATTCCAATGTCGGACAGCATCACGCGCATAGGGAACAGAAGCGGTGCAGGCTGACTCGGCAAGGAACCTGGAATCTCACCATGTCGTTTCCCAGGCCCGGCTGCAGCTCCCGAGAGGATTCCGGAGGCTTCCTCGACCAGGGGCTTTTCGACGTGTGTGGTCTTGGCAGCCAAAGAGGGACCCTGACCGGCACCGTCCCGTGTGCCCTCAACTCAGCCCTTCGGGGAGACCACTGCCCTGCTGTGAGTTCAGCGCCTGGAACCTCCTGGGACCTAACCCTAACGCTAACCCCACCACGAACCAGGACCATCCCTGGGAACCTAAGCCTGCCTCGACCCCTAATCCTGCATTTGAGCCGCCTCCTGGCATGGGCCCTCACTTCAGCCCTCGAGGGAGATCACGAGACCAGAGTCGCTTCGGCCCTGGCGACGTCCCTGGACTGAACCCTAACCCTAGCTAAGGCTCTCTCCTCATGGGGACCCAATTCCAAGGTCGGACAGCATCACGCGCCTGGGGTCCAGAAGCGGTGCAGGCTGACTCGGCATGGAACTTGGAATCACACCATGTCGTTTCCCAGGCCCGGCTGCAGCTCAAGAGAGGATTCCGGAGGCCTCCTCGACCAGGGGCTTATCGACGTGTGTGGCCTTGACAGCCAAAGAGGGTCCCTGACCGGCACGGTCCCTTGTGCCCTCAACTCAGCCCTTCGGGAAGACCACTGCCCGGCTGTGGGTTCGGCGCCTGGAACCTCCTGGGACCTAACCCTAACCCTAACCCTACCCAGAAAAAGGACCCTCCACCGAAACCTAAGCCAGGCTCGATCCCTATTCCTGCATTTGAGCTGCCGTCTGGCATGGGCCCTCATTTCAGGCCTCGAAGGAGATCAGCAGACCGGAGTCACTTCGGCCCTGGTGACGTCCCTGGACTGAACCCTAACCCTAGATAAGGCTCTCTCAGCATGGGGACCCAATTCCAAGGTAGGACAGCATCACGAGCCTGGGGTCCAGAAGCGGGGCAGGCTGACTTGCCAAGGAACCTGGAAGCTCACCATGTCATTTCCCAGGCCCGGCTGCAGCTCCTGAGAGGATTCCGGAGGCCTCCTCGACCAGGGGCTTATTGCCATGTGTGGTCTTGGCTGCCAAAGAGGGACCCTGACCGGCACCGTCCCTTGTGCCCTCAACTCAGCCCTTCGGGGAGACCACTGCCCTGCTGTGAGTTCAGCGCCTGGAACCGCCTGGAACCTAACCCTAACCCTAACACTACCCCGAACCAGGACCCTCCACCGAAACCTAAGCCTGCCTCGACACCTAATCCTGCATTTGAGCCGCCTCCTGGCATGGGCCCTCACTTCAGCCCTCGAGGGAGATCACGAGACCAGAGTCGCTTCGGCCCTGGCGACGTCCCTGGACCGAACCCTAACCCTAGCTAAAGCTCTCTCCTCATGGGGACCCAATTCCAAGGTCGGACAGCATCACGCGCCTGGGGTCCAGAAGCAGTGCAGGCTGACTCGGCATGGAACCTGGAATCTCACCATGTCGTTTCCCAGGCCCGGCTGCAGCTCCCGAGAGGATTCCGGAGGTCTCCTCGACCAGGGGCTTATCGACGTGTGTGGCCTTGACAGCCATAGAGGGACCCTGACCGGCACGGTCCCTTGTGCCCTCAACTCAGCCCTTCGTGGAGACCACTGCCCTGCTGTGGGTTCGGCGCATGGAACCTCCTGGGACCTAGACCTAACCCTAACCCTACCCCGAACCAGGACCCTCCACCGAAACCTAAGCCTGCCTCATTCCCTTATCCTGCATTTGAGCCGCCTTCTGATATGGGCCCTCACTTCAGCCCTCGAAGGAGATCACAAAACCGGAGTCGCTTCGGCCCTTGCGTCGTACCTGGACCGAACCCTAACCCTAGCTAAGGCTCTCTCCTCATGGGGACCCAATTCCAATGTCGGACAGCATCACGCGCATAGGGAACAGAAGCGGTGCAGGCTGACTCGGCAAGGAACCTAGAAGCTCACCATGTCGTTTCCCAGGCCCGGCTGCAGCTCCAGAGAGGATTCCGGAGGCCTCCTCGACCAGGGGCTTTTCGACGTGTGTGGTCTTGGCAGCCAAAGAGGGACCCTGACCGGCACCGTCCCTTGTGCCCTCAACTCAGCCCTTCGGGGAGACCACTGCCCTGCTGTGAGTTCAGCGCCTGGAACCTCCTGGGTCCTAACCCTAACCCTAACCCTACCACGAACCAGGACCATCCCTGGGAACCTAAGCCTGCCTCGACACCTAATCCTGCATTTGAGCCGCCTCCTGGCATGGGCCCTCACTTCAGCCCTCGAGGGAGATCACGAGACCAGAGTCGCTTCGGCCCTGGCGACGTCCCTGGACTGAACCCTAACCCTAGCTAAGGCTCTCTCCTCATGGGGACCCAATTCCAAGGTCGGACAGCATCACGCGCCTGGGGTCCAGAAGCGGTGCAGCTGACTCGGCATGGAACTTGGAATCTCACCATGTCGTTTCCCAGGCCCGGCTGCAGCTCAAGAGAGGATTCCGGAGGCCTCCTCGACCACGGGCTTATCGACGTGTGTGGCCTTGACAGCCAAAGAGGGTCCCTGACCGGCACGGTCCCTTGTGCCCTCAACTCAGCCCTTCAGGAAGACCACTGCCCGGCTGTGGGTTCGGCGCCTGGAACCTCCTGGGACCTAACCCTAACACTAACCCTATCCAGAAAAAGGACCCTCCACCGAAACCTAAGCCAGGCTCGATCCCTATTCCTGCATTTGAGCTGCCGTCTGGCATGGGCCCTCATTTCAGGCCTCGAAGGAGATCAGCAGACCGGAGTCACTTCGGACCTGGTGACGTCCCTGGACTGAACCCTAACCTTAGATAAGGCTCTCTCCGCATGGGGACCCAATTCCAAGGTAGGACAGCATCACGAGCCTGGGGTCCAGAAGCGGGGCAGGCTGACTTGCCAAGGAACCTGGAAGCTCACCATGTCGTTTCCCAGGCCCGGCTACAGCTCCTGAGAGGATTCCGGAGGCCTCCTCGACCAGGGGCTTATCGACGTGTGTGGCCTTGGCAGCCAAAGAGGGATCCTGACCGGCACCGTCTTTTGTGCCCGCAACTAAGCCCTTCGGGAAGAACACTGCCCTGCTGTGAGTTCGGCGTCTGGAACCTCTTGGAACCTAACCCTAACCCTAACCCTTCCCCGAACCGTTACCTCCACTGAAACCTAGCCTGCCTCGTTCCCTTATCCTGCATTTGAGCCGCCTTCTGGCATGGGCCCTCACTTCAGCCCTCGAGGGAGATCACGAGACCGGAGTCGCTACGGCCCTGGCATCGTCCCTGGACCGAACCCTAACCCTAGCTAAGGCTCTCTCCTGTTGGGGACCCAATTCCAAGGTCGGACAGCATCACGCGCATAGGGAACACAAGCGGTGCAGGCTGACTCGGCAAGGAACATGGAAGCTCACCATGTCGTTTCCCAGGCCCGGCTGCAGCTCCCGAGAGGCTTCCGGAGCCTCCTCGACCAGGGGCTTATCGACGAGTGTGGTCTTGCAACCAAAGAGGGACCCTGACCGGCACCGTCCCATGTGCCCTCAATTCAGCCCTTCGGGGAGACCACTGCCCTGCTGTGAGTTCAGCGCCTGGAACCTCCTGGGACCTAACCCTAACCCTAACCCTACCCCGAACCAGGACCCTCCACCGAAACCTAAGCCTGCCTCGACACCTAATCCTGCATTTGAGCCGCCTCCTGGCATGGGCCCTCACTTCAGCCCTCGAGGGAGATCACGAGACCGGAGTCGCTTCAGCCCTGGCGACGTCCCTGGACCGAACCCTAACCATAGCTAAGGCTCTCTGCTCATGGGGACACAATTCCAAGGTCGGACAGCATCATGAGCCTGGGGTCCAGAGGCGGTGCAGGCTGACTCGGCATGGAACTTGGAATCTCACCATGTCGTTTCCCAGGCCCGGCTGCAGCTCCCTAGAGGATTCCGGAGGCCTCCTCGACCAGGGTCTTATCGACGTGTGTGGCCTTGACAGCCAAAGAGGGACCCTGATCGGCACGGTCCCCTGTGCCCTCAACTCAGCCCTTCGGGGAGACCACTGCCCTGCTTTGGGAAAAGCGCCTGGAATCTCCTGGGACCTAATCCTAACCCTAACCCTACCCCGTACCAGGACCCTCCACCGAAACCTAAGCCAGCCTCGATCCCTATTCCTGCATTTGAGCCGCTTTCTGGAATGGGCCCTCACTTCAGTCCTCGAGGGAGATCACGAGACCCGAGTCGCTTCGGCCCTGGCGACGTCCCAGGACCGAACCCTAACCCTAGTTAAGGCTCTCTCCGCATGGGACCCAATTCCTACGTAGGACAGCATCACGAGCCTGGGGTCCAGAAGCGGGGCAGGCTGACTTGCCCAGAAACCTGGAAGCTCACCATGTCGTTTCCCAGGCCCGGCTGCAGCTCACGAGAGGATTCCGGAGGCCTCCTCGACCAGGGGCTTATTGCCATGTGTGGTCTTGGCAGCCAAAGAGGGACCCTGACCGGCACCGTCCCTTGTGCCCTCAACTCAGCCCTTCGGGGAGACCACTGCCCTGCTGTGGGTTCGGCGCCTGGAACCTCCTGGGACCTAACCCTAACCCTAACCCTACCCCGAACCAGGACCCTCCACCGAAACCTAAGCCTGCCTCGACACCTAATCCTGCATTTGAGCCGCCTCCTGGCATGGGCCCTCACTTCAGCCCTCGAGGGAGATCACGAGACCAGAGTCGCTTCGGCCCTGGCGACGTCCCTGGACCGATCCCTAACCCTAGCTAAAGCTCTCTCCTCATGGGGACCCAATTCCAAGGTCGGACAGCATCACGCGCCTGGGGTCCAGAAGCAGTGCAGGCTGACTCGGCATGGAACTTGGAATCTCACCATGTCGTTTCCCAGGCCCGGCTGCAGCTCCCGAGAGGATTCCGGAGGTCTCCTCGACCAGGGGCTTATCGACGTGTGTGGCCTTGACAGCCAAAGAGGGACCCTGACCGGCACGGTCCCTTGTGCCCTCAACTCAGCCCTTCGGGGAGACCACTGCCCTGCTGTGGGTTCGGCGCCTGGAACCTCCTGGGACCTAACCCTAACCCTAACCCTACCCCGAACCAGGACCCTCCACCGGAACCTAAGCCTGCCTCATTCCCTTATCCTGCATTTGAGCCGCCTTCTGATATGGGCCCTCACTTCAGCCCTCGAAGGAGTTCACAAAATCGGAGTCGCTTCGGCCCTGGCGACGTCCCTGGACCGAACCCTAACCCTAGCTAAGGCTCTCTCCTCATGGGGACCCAATTCCAATGTCGGACAGCATCACGCGCATAGGGAACAGAAGAGGTGCAGGCTGACTCGGCAAGGAACCTGGAAGCTCACCATGTCGTTTCCCAGGCCCGTCTGCAGCTCCCGAGAGGATTCCGGAGGCCTCCTCGACCAGGGGCTGTTCGACGTGTGTGGTCTTGGCAGCCAAAGAGGGACCCTGACCGGCACCGTCCCGTGTGCCCTCAACTCAGCCCTTCGGGGAGACCACTGCCCTGCTGTGAGTTCAGCGCCTGGAACGTCCTGGGACCTAACCCTAACCCTAACCCTACCACGAACCAGGACCATCCCTGGGAACCTAAGCCTGCCTCGACACCTAATCCTGCATTTGAGCCGCCTCCTGGCATGGGCCCTCACTTCAGCCCTCGAGGGAGATCACGAGACCAGAGTCGCTTCGGCCCTGGCGACGTCCCTGTACTGAACCCTAACCCTAGCTAAGGCTCTCTCCTCATGGGGACCCAATTCCAAGGTCGGACAGCATCACGAGCCTGGGGTCCAGAAGCGGTGCAGGCTGACTCGGCATGGAACTTGGAATCTCACCATGTCGTTTCCCAGGCCCGGCTGCAGCTCAAGAGAGGATTCCGGAGGCCTCCTCGACCAGGGGCTTATCGACGTGTGTGGCCTTGACAGCCAAAGAGGGTCCCTGACCGGCACGGTCCCTTGTGCCCTCAACTCAGCCCTTCGGGAAGACCACTGCCCGGCTGTGGGTTCGGCGCCTGGAACCTCCTGGGACCTAACCCTAACCCTAACCCTACCCAGAAAAAGGACCCTCCACCGAAACCTAAGCCAGGCTCGATCCCTATTCCTGCATTTGAGATGCCGTCTGGCATGGGCCCTCATTTCAGGCCTCGAAGGAGATCAACAGACCGGAGTCACTTCGGCCATGGTGACGTCCCTGGACTGAACCCTAACCCTAGATAAGGTTCTCTCAGCATGGGGACCCAATTCCAAGGTAGGACAGCATCACGAGCCTGGGGTCCAGAAGCGGGGCAGGCTGACTTGCCAAGGAACCTGGAAGCTCACCATGTCGTTTCCCAGGCCCGGCTGCAGCTCCTGAGAGGATTCCGGAGGCCTCCTCGACCAGGGGCTTATTGCCATGTGTGGTCTTGGCAGCCAAAGAGGGACCCTGACCGGCACCGTCCCTTGTGCCCTCAACTCAGCCCTTCTGGGAGACCACTGCCCTGCTGTGAGTTCAGCGCCTGGAACCTCCTGGGACCTAACCCTAACCCTAACCCTACCCCGAACCAGGACCCTCCACCGAAACCTAAGCCTGCCTCGACACCTAATCCTGCATTTGAGCCGCCTCCTGGCATGGGCCCTCACTTCAGCCCTCGAGGGAGATCACGAGACCAGAGTCGCTTCGGCCCTGGCGACGTCCCTGGACCGAACCCTAACCCTAGCTAAAGCTCTCTCCTCATGGGGACCCAATTCCAAGGTCGGACAGCATCACGCGCCTGGGGTCCAGAAGCAGTGCAGGCTGACTCGGCATGGACCTTGCAATCTCACCATGTCGTTTCCCAGGCCCGGCTGCAGCTCCTGAGAGGATTCCGGAGTTCTCCTCGACCAGGGGCTTATCGACGTGTGTGGCCTTGACAGCCAAAGAGGGACCCTGACCGGCACGGTCCCTTGTGCCGTCAACTCAGCCCTTCGGGGAGACCACTGCCCTGCTGTGGGTTCGGCGCCAGGAACCTCCTGGGACCTAACCCTAACCCTAACCCTACCCCGAACCAGGACCCTCCACCGAAACCTAAGCCTGCCTCATTCCCTTATCCTGCATTTGAGCCGCCTTCTGATATGGGCCCTCACTTCAGCCCTCGAAGGAGATCACAAAACCGGAGTCGCTTCGGCCCTTGCGTCGTCCCTGGACCGAACCCTAACCCTAGCTAAGGCTCTCTCCTCATGGGGACCCAATTCCAATGTCGGACAGCATCACGCGCATAGGGAACAGAAGCGGTGCAGGCTGACTCGGCAAGGAACCTAGAAGCTCACCATGTCGTTTCCCAGGCCCGGCTGCAGCTCCAGAGAGGATTCCGGAGGCCTCCTCGACCAGGGGCTTTTCGACGTGTGTGGTCTTGGCAGCCAAAGAGGGACCCTGACCGGCACCGTCCCTTGTGCCCTCAACTCAGCCCTTCGGGGAGACCACTGCCCTGCTGTGAGTTCAGCGCCTGGAACCTCCTGGGTCCTAACCCTAACCCTAACCCTACCACGAACCAGGACCATCCCTGGGAACCTAAGCCTGCCTCGACACCTAATCCTGCATTTGAGCCGCCTCCTGGCATGGGCCCTCATTTCAGCCCTCGAGGGAGATCACGAGACCAGAGTCGCTTCGGCCCTGGCGACGTCCCTGGACTGAACCCTAACCCTAGCTAAGGCTCTCTCCTCATGGGGACCCAATTCCAAGGTCGGACAGCATCACGCGCCTGGGGTCCAGAAGCGGTGCAGGCTGACTCGGCATGGAACTTGGAATCTCACCATGTCGTTTCCCAGGCCCGGCTGCAGCTCAAGAGAGGATTCCGGAGGCCTCCTCGACCACGGGCTTATCGACGTGTGTGGCCTTGACAGCCAAAGAGGGTCCCTGACCGGCACGGTCCCTTGTGCCCTCAACTCAGCCCTTCGGGAAGACCACTGCCCGGCTGTGGGTTCGGCGCCTGGAACCTCCTGGGACCTAACCCTAACACTAACCCTATCCAGAAAAAGGACCCTCCACCGAAACCTAAGCCAGGCTCGATCCCTATTCCTGCATTTGAGCTGCCGTCTGGCATGGGCCCTCATTTCAGGCCTCGAAGGAGATCAGCAGACCGGAGTCACTTCGGCCCTGGTGACGTCCCTGGACTGAACCCTAACCCTAGATAAGGCTCTCTCCGCATGGGGACCCAATTCCAAGGTAGGACAGCATCACGAGCCTGGGGTCCAGAAGCGGGGCAGGCTGACTTGCCAAGGAACCTGGAAGCTCACCAAGTCGTTTCCCAGGCCCGGCTGCAGCTCCTGAGAGGATTCCGGAGGCCTCCTCGACCAGGGGCTTATCGACGTGTGTGGCCTTGGCAGCCAAAGAGGGATCCTGACCGGCACCGTCTTTTGTGCCCGCAACTAAGCCCTTCGGGAAGAACACTGCCCTGCTGTGAGTTCGGCGTCTGGAACCTCTTGGAACCTAACCCTAACCCTAACCCTTCCCCGAACCGTTACCTCCACTGAAACCTAGCCTGCCTCGTTCCCTTATCCTGCATTTGAGCCGCCTTCTGGCATGGGCCCTCACTTCAGCCCTCGAGGGAGATCACGAGACCGGAGTCGCTACGGCCCTGGCATCGTCCCTGGACCGAACCCTAACCCTAGCTAAGGCTCTCTCCTGTTGGGGACCCAATTCCAAGGTCGGACAGCATCACGCGCATAGGGAACAGAAGCGGTGCAGGCTGACTCGGCAAGGAACATGGAAGCTCACCATGTCGTTTCCCAAGCCCGGCTGCAGCTCCCGAGAGGCTTCCGGAGCCTCCTCGGCCAGGGGCTTATCGACGAGTGTGGTCTCGGCAACCAAAGAGGGACCCTGACCGGCACCGTCCCTTGTGCCCTCAATTCAGCCCTTCGGGGAGACCACTGCCCTGCTGTGAGTTCAGCGCCTGGAACCTCCTGGGACCTAACCCTAACCCTAACCCTACCCCGAACCAGGACCCTCCACCGAAACCTAAGCCTGCCTCGACACCTAATCCTGCATTTGAGCCGCCTCCTGGCATGGGCCCTCACTTCAGCCCTCGAGGGAGATCACGAGACCGGAGTCGCTTTAGCCCTGGCGACGTCCCTGGACCGAACCCTAACCATAGCTAAGGCTCTCTGCTCATGGGGACACAATTCCAAGGTCGGACAGCATCATGCGCCTGGGGTCCAGAGGCGGTGCAGGCTGACTCGGCATGGAACTTGGAATCTCACCATGTCGTTTCCCAGGCCCGGCTGCAGCTCCCGAGAGGATTCCGGAGGCCTCCTCGACCAGGGTCTTATCGACGTGTGTGGCCTTGACAGCCAGGGAGGGACCCTGATCGGCACGGTCCCTTGTGCCCTCAACTCAGCCCTTCGGGGAGACCACTGCCCTGCTTTGGGAAAAGCGCCTGGAATCTCCTGGGACCTAATCCTAACCCTAACCCTACCCCGTACCAGGACCCTCCACCGAAACCTAAGCCAGCCTCGATGCCTATTCCTGCATTTGAGCCGCTTTCTGGAATGGGCCCTCACTTCAGTCCTCGAGGGAGATCACGAGACCCGAGTCGCTTCGGCCCTGGCGACGTCCCAGGACCGAACCCTAACCCTAGTTAAGGCTCTCTCCGCATGGGACCCAATTCCTCCGTAGGACAGCATCACGAGCCTGGGGTCCAGAAGCGGGGCAGGCTGACTTGCCCAGAAACCTGGAAGCTCACCATGTCGTTTCCCAGGCCCGGCTGCAGCTCCCGAGAGGATTCCGGAGGCCTCCTCGACCAGGGGCTTTTCGACGTGTGTGGTCTTGGCAGCCAAAGAGGGACCCTGACCGGCACCGTCCCTTGTGCCCTCAACTCAGCCCTTCGGGGAGACCACTGCCCTGCTGTGAGTTCAGCGCCTGGAACGTCCTGGGACCTAACCCTAACCCTAACCCTACCACGAACCAGGACCATCCCCCGGAACCTAAGCCTGCCTCGACACCTAATCCTGCATTTGAGCCGCCTCCTGGCATGGGCCCTCACTTCAGCCCTCGAGGGAGATCACGAGACCAGAGTCGCTTCGGCCCTGGCGACGTCCCTGGACTGAACCCTAACCCTAGCTAAGGCTCTCTCCTCATGGGGACCCAATTCCAAGGTCGGACAGCATCACGAGCCTGGGGTCCAGAAGCGGTGCAGGCTGACTCGGCATGGAACTTGGAATCTCACCATGTCGTTTCCCAGGCCCGGCTGCAGCTCAAGAGAGGATTCCGGAGGCCTCCTCGACCAGGGGCTTATCGACGTGTGTGGCCTTGACAGCCAAAGAGGGTCCCTGACCGGCACGGTCCCTTGTGCCCTCAACTCAGCCCTTCGGGAAGACCACTGCCCGGCTGTGGGTTCGGCGCCTGGAACCTCCTGGGACCTAACCCTAACCCTAACCCTACCCAGAAAAAGGACCCTCCACCGAAACCTAAGCCAGGCTCGATCCCTATTCCTGCATTTGAGCTGCCGTCTGGCATGGGCCCTCATTTCAGGCCTCGAAGGAGATCAGCAGACCGGAGTCACTTCGGCCATGGTGACGTCCCTGGACTGAACCCTAACCCTAGATAAGGCTCTCTCCGCATGGGGACCCAATTCCAAGGTAGGACAGCATCACGAGCCTGGGGTCCAGAATCGGGGCAGGCTGACTTGCCAAGGAACCTGGAAGCTCACCATGTCGTTTCCCAGGCCCGGCTGCAGCTCCTGAGAGGATTCCGGAGGCCTCCTCGACCAGGGGCTTATTGCCATGTGTGGTCTTGGCAGCCAAAGAGGGACCCTGACCGGCACCGTCCCTTGTGCCCTCAACTCAGCCCTTCGGGGAGACCACTGCCCTGCTGTGAGTTCAGCGCCTGGAACCTCCTGGGACCTAACCCTAACCCTAACCCTACCCCGAACCAGGACCCTCCACCGAAACCTAAGCCTGCCTCGACACCTAATCCTGCATTTGAGCCGCCTCCTGGCATGGGCCCTCACTTCAGCCCTCGAGGGAGATCACGAGACCAGAGTCGCTTCGGCCCTGGCGACGTCCCTGGACCGAACCCTAACCCTAGCTAAAGCTCTCTCCTCATGGGGACCCAATTCCAAGGTCGGACAGCATCACGCGCCTGGGGTCCAGAAGCAGTGCAGGCTGACTCGGCATGGAACTTGGAATCTCACCATGTCGTTTCCCAGGCCCGGCTGCAGCTCCCGAGAGGATTCCGGAGTTCTCCTCGACCAGGGGCTTATCGACGTGTGTGGCCTTGACAGCCAAAGAGGGACCCTGACCGGCACGGTCCCTTGTGCCCTCAACTCAGCCCTTCGGGGAGACCACTGCCCTGCTGTGGGTTCGGCGCCTGGAACCTCCTGGGACCTAACCCTAACCCTAACCCTACCCCGAACCAGGACCCTCCACCGAAACCTAAGCCTGCCTCATTCCCTTATCCTGCATTTGAGCCGCCTTCTGATATGGGCCCTCACCTCAAGCTCGAAGGATATCACAAAACCGGAGTCGCTTCGGCCCTTGCGTCGTCCCTGGACCGAACCCTAACCCTAGCTAAGGCTCTCTCCTCATGGGGACCCAATTCCAATGTCGGACAGCATCACGCGCATAGGGAACAGAAGCGGTGCAGGCTGACTCGGCAAGGAACCTAGAAGCTCACCATGTCGTTTCCCAGGCCCGGCTGCAGCTCCCGAGAGGATTCCGGAGGCCTCCTCGACCAGGGGCTTTTCGACGTGTGTGGTCTTGGCAGCCAAAGAGGGACCCTGACCGGCACCGTCCCGTGTGCCCTCAACTCAGCCCTTCGGGGAGACCACTGCCCTGCTGTGAGTTCAGCGCCTGGAACCTCCTGGGTCCTAACCCTAACCCTAACCCTACCACGAACCAGGACCATCCCCCCGAACCTAAGCCTGCCTCGACACCTAATCCTGCATTTGAGCCGCCTCCTGGCATGGGCCCTCACTTCAGCCCTCGAGGGAGATCACGAGACCAGAGTCGCTTCGGCCCTGGCGACGTCCCTGGACTGAACTCTAACCCTAGCTAAGCCTCTCTCCTCATGGGGACCCAATTCCAAGGTCGGACAGCATCACGCGCCTGGGGTCCAGAAGCGGTGCAGGCTGACTCGGCATGGAACTTGGAATCACACCATGTCGTTTCCCAGGCCCGGCTGCAGCTCAAGAGAGGATTCCGGAGGCCTCCTCGACCAGGGGCTTATCGACGTGTGTGGCCTTGACAGCCAAAGAGGGTCCCTGACCGGCACGGTCCCTTGTGCCCTCAACTCAGCCCTTCGGGAAGACCACTGCCCGGCTGTGGGTTCGGCGCCTGGAACCTCCTGGGACCTAACCCTAACCCTAACCCTACCCAGAAAAAGGACCCTCCACCGAAACCTAAGCCAGGCTCGATCCCTATTCCTGCATTTGAGCTGCCGTCTGGCATGGGCCCTCATTTCAGGCCTCGAAGGAGATCAGCAGACCGGAGTCACTTCGGCCCTGGTGACGTCCCTGGACTGAACCCTAACCCTAGATAAGGCTCTCTCAGCATGGGGACCCAATTCCAAGGTAGGACAGCATCACGAGCCTGGGGTCCAGAAGCGGGGCAGGCTGACTTGCCAAGGAACCTGGAAGCTCACCATGTCATTTCCCAGGCCCGGCTGCAGCTCCTGAGAGGATTCCGGAGGCCTCCTCGACCAGGGGCTTATTGCCATGTGTGGTCTTGGCTGCCAAAGAGGGACCCTGACCGGCACCGTCCCTTGTGCCCTCAACTCAGCCCTTCGGGGAGACCACTGCCCTGCTGTGAGTTCAGCGCCTGGAACCGCCTGGAACCTAACCCTAACCCTAACACTACCCCGAACCAGGACCCTCCACCGAAACCTAAGCCTGCCTCGACACCTAATCCTGCATTTGAGCCGCCTCCTGGCATGGGCCCTCACTTCAGCCCTCGAGGGAGATCACGAGACCAGAGTCGCTTCGGCCCTGGCGACGTCCCTGGACCGAACCCTAACCCTAGCTAAAGCTCTCTCCTCATGGGGACCCAATTCCAAGGTCGGACAGCATCACGCGCCTGGGGTCCAGAAGCAGTGCAGGCTGACTCGGCATGGAACCTGGAATCTCACCATGTCGTTTCCCAGGCCCGGCTGCAGCTCCCGAGAGGATTCCGGAGGTCTCCTCGACCAGGGGCTTATCGACGTGTGTGGCCTTGACAGCCATAGAGGGACCCTGACCGGCACGGTCCCTTGTGCCCTCAACTCAGCCCTTCGTGGAGACCACTGCCCTGCTGTGGGTTCGGCGCATGGAACCTCCTGGGACCTAGACCTAACCCTAACCCTACCCCGAACCAGGACCCTCCACCGAAACCTAAGCCTGCCTCATTCCCTTATCCTGCATTTGAGCCGCCTTCTGATATGGGCCCTCACTTCAGCCCTCGAAGGAGATCACAAAACCGGAGTCGCTTCGGCCCTTGCGTCGTACCTGGACCGAACCCTAACCCTAGCTAAGGCTCTCTCCTCATGGGGACCCAATTCCAATGTCGGACAGCATCACGCGCATAGGGAACAGAAGCGGTGCAGGCTGACTCGGCAAGGAACCTAGAAGCTCACCATGTCGTTTCCCAGGCCCGGCTGCAGCTCCAGAGAGGATTCCGGAGGCCTCCTCGACCAGGGGCTTTTCGACGTGTGTGGTCTTGGCAGCCAAAGAGGGACCCTGACCGGCACCGTCCCTTGTGCCCTCAACTCAGCCCTTCGGGGAGACCACTGCCCTGCTGTGAGTTCAGCGCCTGGAACCTCCTGGGTCCTAACCCTAACCCTAACCCTACCACGAACCAGGACCATCCCTGGGAACCTAAGCCTGCCTCGACACCTAATCCTGCATTTGAGCCGCCTCCTGGCATGGGCCCTCACTTCAGCCCTCGAGGGAGATCACGAGACCAGAGTCGCTTCGGCCCTGGCGACGTCCCTGGACTGAACCCTAACCCTAGCTAAGGCTCTCTCCTCATGGGGACCCAATTCCAAGGTCGGACAGCATCACGCGCCTGGGGTCCAGAAGCGGTGCAGCTGACTCGGCATGGAACTTGGAATCTCACCATGTCGTTTCCCAGGCCCGGCTGCAGCTCAAGAGAGGATTCCGGAGGCCTCCTCGACCACGGGCTTATCGACGTGTGTGGCCTTGACAGCCAAAGAGGGTCCCTGACCGGCACGGTCCCTTGTGCCCTCAACTCAGCCCTTCAGGAAGACCACTGCCCGGCTGTGGGTTCGGCGCCTGGAACCTCCTGGGACCTAACCCTAACACTAACCCTATCCAGAAAAAGGACCCTCCACCGAAACCTAAGCCAGGCTCGATCCCTATTCCTGCATTTGAGCTGCCGTCTGGCATGGGCCCTCATTTCAGGCCTCGAAGGAGATCAGCAGACCGGAGTCACTTCGGACCTGGTGACGTCCCTGGACTGAACCCTAACCTTAGATAAGGCTCTCTCCGCATGGGGACCCAATTCCAAGGTAGGACAGCATCACGAGCCTGGGGTCCAGAAGCGGGGCAGGCTGACTTGCCAAGGAACCTGGAAGCTCACCATGTCGTTTCCCAGGCCCGGCTACAGCTCCTGAGAGGATTCCGGAGGCCTCCTCGACCAGGGGCTTATCGACGTGTGTGGCCTTGGCAGCCAAAGAGGGATCCTGACCGGCACCGTCTTTTGTGCCCGCAACTAAGCCCTTCGGGAAGAACACTGCCCTGCTGTGAGTTCGGCGTCTGGAACCTCTTGGAACCTAACCCTAACCCTAACCCTTCCCCGAACCGTTACCTCCACTGAAACCTAGCCTGCCTCGTTCCCTTATCCTGCATTTGAGCCGCCTTCTGGCATGGGCCCTCACTTCAGCCCTCGAGGGAGATCACGAGACCGGAGTCGCTACGGCCCTGGCATCGTCCCTGGACCGAACCCTAACCCTAGCTAAGGCTCTCTCCTGTTGGGGACCCAATTCCAAGGTCGGACAGCATCACGCGCATAGGGAACACAAGCGGTGCAGGCTGACTCGGCAAGGAACATGGAAGCTCACCATGTCGTTTCCCAGGCCCGGCTGCAGCTCCCGAGAGGCTTCCGGAGCCTCCTCGACCAGGGGCTTATCGACGAGTGTGGTCTTGCAACCAAAGAGGGACCCTGACCGGCACCGTCCCATGTGCCCTCAATTCAGCCCTTCGGGGAGACCACTGCCCTGCTGTGAGTTCAGCGCCTGGAACCTCCTGGGACCTAACCCTAACCCTAACCCTACCCCGAACCAGGACCCTCCACCGAAACCTAAGCCTGCCTCGACACCTAATCCTGCATTTGAGCCGCCTCCTGGCATGGGCCCTCACTTCAGCCCTCGAGGGAGATCACGAGACCGGAGTCGCTTCAGCCCTGGCGACGTCCCTGGACCGAACCCTAACCATAGCTAAGGCTCTCTGCTCATGGGGACACAATTCCAAGGTCGGACAGCATCATGAGCCTGGGGTCCAGAGGCGGTGCAGGCTGACTCGGCATGGAACTTGGAATCTCACCATGTCGTTTCCCAGGCCCGGCTGCAGCTCCCTAGAGGATTCCGGAGGCCTCCTCGACCAGGGTCTTATCGACGTGTGTGGCCTTGACAGCCAAAGAGGGACCCTGATCGGCACGGTCCCCTGTGCCCTCAACTCAGCCCTTCGGGGAGACCACTGCCCTGCTTTGGGAAAAGCGCCTGGAATCTCCTGGGACCTAATCCTAACCCTAACCCTACCCCGTACCAGGACCCTCCACCGAAACCTAAGCCAGCCTCGATCCCTATTCCTGCATTTGAGCCGCTTTCTGGAATGGGCCCTCACTTCAGTCCTCGAGGGAGATCACGAGACCCGAGTCGCTTCGGCCCTGGCGACGTCCCAGGACCGAACCCTAACCCTAGTTAAGGCTCTCTCCGCATGGGACCCAATTCCTACGTAGGACAGCATCACGAGCCTGGGGTCCAGAAGCGGGGCAGGCTGACTTGCCCAGAAACCTGGAAGCTCACCATGTCGTTTCCCAGGCCCGGCTGCAGCTCACGAGAGGATTCCGGAGGCCTCCTCGACCAGGGGCTTATTGCCATGTGTGGTCTTGGCAGCCAAAGAGGGACCCTGACCGGCACCGTCCCTTGTGCCCTCAACTCAGCCCTTCGGGGAGACCACTGCCCTGCTGTGGGTTCGGCGCCTGGAACCTCCTGGGACCTAACCCTAACCCTAACCCTACCCCGAACCAGGACCCTCCACCGAAACCTAAGCCTGCCTCGACACCTAATCCTGCATTTGAGCCGCCTCCTGGCATGGGCCCTCACTTCAGCCCTCGAGGGAGATCACGAGACCAGAGTCGCTTCGGCCCTGGCGACGTCCCTGGACCGATCCCTAACCCTAGCTAAAGCTCTCTCCTCATGGGGACCCAATTCCAAGGTCGGACAGCATCACGCGCCTGGGGTCCAGAAGCAGTGCAGGCTGACTCGGCATGGAACTTGGAATCTCACCATGTCGTTTCCCAGGCCCGGCTGCAGCTCCCGAGAGGATTCCGGAGGTCTCCTCGACCAGGGGCTTATCGACGTGTGTGGCCTTGACAGCCAAAGAGGGACCCTGACCGGCACGGTCCCTTGTGCCCTCAACTCAGCCCTTCGGGGAGACCACTGCCCTGCTGTGGGTTCGGCGCCTGGAACCTCCTGGGACCTAACCCTAACCCTAACCCTACCCCGAACCAGGACCCTCCACCGGAACCTAAGCCTGCCTCATTCCCTTATCCTGCATTTGAGCCGCCTTCTGATATGGGCCCTCACTTCAGCCCTCGAAGGAGTTCACAAAATCGGAGTCGCTTCGGCCCTGGCGACGTCCCTGGACCGAACCCTAACCCTAGCTAAGGCTCTCTCCTCATGGGGACCCAATTCCAATGTCGGACAGCATCACGCGCATAGGGAACAGAAGAGGTGCAGGCTGACTCGGCAAGGAACCTGGAAGCTCACCATGTCGTTTCCCAGGCCCGTCTGCAGCTCCCGAGAGGATTCCGGAGGCCTCCTCGACCAGGGGCTGTTCGACGTGTGTGGTCTTGGCAGCCAAAGAGGGACCCTGACCGGCACCGTCCCGTGTGCCCTCAACTCAGCCCTTCGGGGAGACCACTGCCCTGCTGTGAGTTCAGCGCCTGGAACGTCCTGGGACCTAACCCTAACCCTAACCCTACCACGAACCAGGACCATCCCTGGGAACCTAAGCCTGCCTCGACACCTAATCCTGCATTTGAGCCGCCTCCTGGCATGGGCCCTCACTTCAGCCCTCGAGGGAGATCACGAGACCAGAGTCGCTTCGGCCCTGGCGACGTCCCTGTACTGAACCCTAACCCTAGCTAAGGCTCTCTCCTCATGGGGACCCAATTCCAAGGTCGGACAGCATCACGAGCCTGGGGTCCAGAAGCGGTGCAGGCTGACTCGGCATGGAACTTGGAATCTCACCATGTCGTTTCCCAGGCCCGGCTGCAGCTCAAGAGAGGATTCCGGAGGCCTCCTCGACCAGGGGCTTATCGACGTGTGTGGCCTTGACAGCCAAAGAGGGTCCCTGACCGGCACGGTCCCTTGTGCCCTCAACTCAGCCCTTCGGGAAGACCACTGCCCGGCTGTGGGTTCGGCGCCTGGAACCTCCTGGGACCTAACCCTAACCCTAACCCTACCCAGAAAAAGGACCCTCCACCGAAACCTAAGCCAGGCTCGATCCCTATTCCTGCATTTGAGATGCCGTCTGGCATGGGCCCTCATTTCAGGCCTCGAAGGAGATCAACAGACCGGAGTCACTTCGGCCATGGTGACGTCCCTGGACTGAACCCTAACCCTAGATAAGGTTCTCTCAGCATGGGGACCCAATTCCAAGGTAGGACAGCATCACGAGCCTGGGGTCCAGAAGCGGGGCAGGCTGACTTGCCAAGGAACCTGGAAGCTCACCATGTCGTTTCCCAGGCCCGGCTGCAGCTCCTGAGAGGATTCCGGAGGCCTCCTCGACCAGGGCTTATTGCCATGTGTGGTCTTGGCAGCCAAAGAGGGACCCTGACCGGCACCGTCCCTTGTGCCCTCAACTCAGCCCTTCTGGGAGACCACTGCCCTGCTGTGAGTTCAGCGCCTGGAACCTCCTGGGACCTAACCCTAACCCTAACCCTACCCCGAACCAGGACCCTCCACCGAAACCTAAGCCTGCCTCGACACCTAATCCTGCATTTGAGCCGCCTCCTGGCATGGGCCCTCACTTCAGCCCTCGAGGGAGATCACGAGACCAGAGTCGCTTCGGCCCTGGCGACGTCCCTGGACCGAACCCTAACCCTAGCTAAAGCTCTCTCCTCATGGGGACCCAATTCCAAGGTCGGACAGCATCACGCGCCTGGGGTCCAGAAGCAGTGCAGGCTGACTCGGCATGGACCTTGCAATCTCACCATGTCGTTTCCCAGGCCCGGCTGCAGCTCCTGAGAGGATTCCGGAGTTCTCCTCGACCAGGGGCTTATCGACGTGTGTGGCCTTGACAGCCAAAGAGGGACCCTGACCGGCACGGTCCCTTGTGCCGTCAACTCAGCCCTTCGGGGAGACCACTGCCCTGCTGTGGGTTCGGCGCCAGGAACCTCCTGGGACCTAACCCTAACCCTAACCCTACCCCGAACCAGGACCCTCCACCGAAACCTAAGCCTGCCTCATTCCCTTATCCTGCATTTGAGCCGCCTTCTGATATGGGCCCTCACTTCAGCCCTCGAAGGAGATCACAAAACCGGAGTCGCTTCGGCCCTTGCGTCGTCCCTGGACCGAACCCTAACCCTAGCTAAGGCTCTCTCCTCATGGGGACCCAATTCCAATGTCGGACAGCATCACGCGCATAGGGAACAGAAGCGGTGCAGGCTGACTCGGCAAGGAACCTAGAAGCTCACCATGTCGTTTCCCAGGCCCGGCTGCAGCTCCAGAGAGGATTCCGGAGGCCTCCTCGACCAGGGGCTTTTCGACGTGTGTGGTCTTGGCAGCCAAAGAGGGACCCTGACCGGCACCGTCCCTTGTGCCCTCAACTCAGCCCTTCGGGGAGACCACTGCCCTGCTGTGAGTTCAGCGCCTGGAACCTCCTGGGTCCTAACCCTAACCCTAACCCTACCACGAACCAGGACCATCCCTGGGAACCTAAGCCTGCCTCGACACCTAATCCTGCATTTGAGCCGCCTCCTGGCATGGGCCCTCATTTCAGCCCTCGAGGGAGATCACGAGACCAGAGTCGCTTCGGCCCTGGCGACGTCCCTGGACTGAACCCTAACCCTAGCTAAGGCTCTCTCCTCATGGGGACCCAATTCCAAGGTCGGACAGCATCACGCGCCTGGGGTCCAGAAGCGGTGCAGGCTGACTCGGCATGGAACTTGGAATCTCACCATGTCGTTTCCCAGGCCCGGCTGCAGCTCAAGAGAGGATTCCGGAGGCCTCCTCGACCACGGGCTTATCGACGTGTGTGGCCTTGACAGCCAAAGAGGGTCCCTGACCGGCACGGTCCCTTGTGCCCTCAACTCAGCCCTTCGGGAAGACCACTGCCCGGCTGTGGGTTCGGCGCCTGGAACCTCCTGGGACCTAACCCTAACACTAACCCTATCCAGAAAAAGGACCCTCCACCGAAACCTAAGCCAGGCTCGATCCCTATTCCTGCATTTGAGCTGCCGTCTGGCATGGGCCCTCATTTCAGGCCTCGAAGGAGATCAGCAGACCGGAGTCACTTCGGCCCTGGTGACGTCCCTGGACTGAACCCTAACCCTAGATAAGGCTCTCTCCGCATGGGGACCCAATTCCAAGGTAGGACAGCATCACGAGCCTGGGGTCCAGAAGCGGGGCAGGCTGACTTGCCAAGGAACCTGGAAGCTCACCAAGTCGTTTCCCAGGCCCGGCTGCAGCTCCTGAGAGGATTCCGGAGGCCTCCTCGACCAGGGGCTTATCGACGTGTGTGGCCTTGGCAGCCAAAGAGGGATCCTGACCGGCACCGTCTTTTGTGCCCGCAACTAAGCCCTTCGGGAAGAACACTGCCCTGCTGTGAGTTCGGCGTCTGGAACCTCTTGGAACCTAACCCTAACCCTAACCCTTCCCCGAACCGTTACCTCCACTGAAACCTAGCCTGCCTCGTTCCCTTATCCTGCATTTGAGCCGCCTTCTGGCATGGGCCCTCACTTCAGCCCTCGAGGGAGATCACGAGACCGGAGTCGCTACGGCCCTGGCATCGTCCCTGGACCGAACCCTAACCCTAGCTAAGGCTCTCTCCTGTTGGGGACCCAATTCCAAGGTCGGACAGCATCACGCGCATAGGGAACAGAAGCGGTGCAGGCTGACTCGGCAAGGAACATGGAAGCTCACCATGTCGTTTCCCAAGCCCGGCTGCAGCTCCCGAGAGGCTTCCGGAGCCTCCTCGGCCAGGGGCTTATCGACGAGTGTGGTCTCGGCAACCAAAGAGGGACCCTGACCGGCACCGTCCCTTGTGCCCTCAATTCAGCCCTTCGGGGAGACCACTGCCCTGCTGTGAGTTCAGCGCCTGGAACCTCCTGGGACCTAACCCTAACCCTAACCCTACCCCGAACCAGGACCCTCCACCGAAACCTAAGCCTGCCTCGACACCTAATCCTGCATTTGAGCCGCCTCCTGGCATGGGCCCTCACTTCAGCCCTCGAGGGAGATCACGAGACCGGAGTCGCTTTAGCCCTGGCGACGTCCCTGGACCGAACCCTAACCATAGCTAAGGCTCTCTGCTCATGGGGACACAATTCCAAGGTCGGACAGCATCATGCGCCTGGGGTCCAGAGGCGGTGCAGGCTGACTCGGCATGGAACTTGGAATCTCACCATGTCGTTTCCCAGGCCCGGCTGCAGCTCCCGAGAGGATTCCGGAGGCCTCCTCGACCAGGGTCTTATCGACGTGTGTGGCCTTGACAGCCAGGGAGGGACCCTGATCGGCACGGTCCCTTGTGCCCTCAACTCAGCCCTTCGGGGAGACCACTGCCCTGCTTTGGGAAAAGCGCCTGGAATCTCCTGGGACCTAATCCTAACCCTAACCCTACCCCGTACCAGGACCCTCCACCGAAACCTAAGCCAGCCTCGATGCCTATTCCTGCATTTGAGCCGCTTTCTGGAATGGGCCCTCACTTCAGTCCTCGAGGGAGATCACGAGACCCGAGTCGCTTCGGCCCTGGCGACGTCCCAGGACCGAACCCTAACCCTAGTTAAGGCTCTCTCCGCATGGGACCCAATTCCTCCGTAGGACAGCATCACGAGCCTGGGGTCCAGAAGCGGGGCAGGCTGACTTGCCCAGAAACCTGGAAGCTCACCATGTCGTTTCCCAGGCCCGGCTGCAGCTCCCGAGAGGATTCCGGAGGCCTCCTCGACCAGGGGCTTTTCGACGTGTGTGGTCTTGGCAGCCAAAGAGGGACCCTGACCGGCACCGTCCCTTGTGCCCTCAACTCAGCCCTTCGGGGAGACCACTGCCCTGCTGTGAGTTCAGCGCCTGGAACGTCCTGGGACCTAACCCTAACCCTAACCCTACCACGAACCAGGACCATCCCCCGGAACCTAAGCCTGCCTCGACACCTAATCCTGCATTTGAGCCGCCTCCTGGCATGGGCCCTCACTTCAGCCCTCGAGGGAGATCACGAGACCAGAGTCGCTTCGGCCCTGGCGACGTCCCTGGACTGAACCCTAACCCTAGCTAAGGCTCTCTCCTCATGGGGACCCAATTCCAAGGTCGGACAGCATCACGAGCCTGGGGTCCAGAAGCGGTGCAGGCTGACTCGGCATGGAACTTGGAATCTCACCATGTCGTTTCCCAGGCCCGGCTGCAGCTCAAGAGAGGATTCCGGAGGCCTCCTCGACCAGGGGCTTATCGACGTGTGTGGCCTTGACAGCCAAAGAGGGTCCCTGACCGGCACGGTCCCTTGTGCCCTCAACTCAGCCCTTCGGGAAGACCACTGCCCGGCTGTGGGTTCGGCGCCTGGAACCTCCTGGGACCTAACCCTAACCCTAACCCTACCCAGAAAAAGGACCCTCCACCGAAACCTAAGCCAGGCTCGATCCCTATTCCTGCATTTGAGCTGCCGTCTGGCATGGGCCCTCATTTCAGGCCTCGAAGGAGATCAGCAGACCGGAGTCACTTCGGCCATGGTGACGTCCCTGGACTGAACCCTAACCCTAGATAAGGCTCTCTCCGCATGGGGACCCAATTCCAAGGTAGGACAGCATCACGAGCCTGGGGTCCAGAATCGGGGCAGGCTGACTTGCCAAGGAACCTGGAAGCTCACCATGTCGTTTCCCAGGCCCGGCTGCAGCTCCTGAGAGGATTCCGGAGGCCTCCTCGACCAGGGGCTTATTGCCATGTGTGGTCTTGGCAGCCAAAGAGGGACCCTGACCGGCACCGTCCCTTGTGCCCTCAACTCAGCCCTTCGGGGAGACCACTGCCCTGCTGTGAGTTCAGCGCCTGGAACCTCCTGGGACCTAACCCTAACCCTAACCCTACCCCGAACCAGGACCCTCCACCGAAACCTAAGCCTGCCTCGACACCTAATCCTGCATTTGAGCCGCCTCCTGGCATGGGCCCTCACTTCAGCCCTCGAGGGAGATCACGAGACCAGAGTCGCTTCGGCCCTGGCGACGTCCCTGGACCGAACCCTAACCCTAGCTAAAGCTCTCTCCTCATGGGGACCCAATTCCAAGGTCGGACAGCATCACGCGCCTGGGGTCCAGAAGCAGTGCAGGCTGACTCGGCATGGAACTTGGAATCTCACCATGTCGTTTCCCAGGCCCGGCTGCAGCTCCCGAGAGGATTCCGGAGTTCTCCTCGACCAGGGGCTTATCGACGTGTGTGGCCTTGACAGCCAAAGAGGGACCCTGACCGGCACGGTCCCTTGTGCCCTCAACTCAGCCCTTCGGGGAGACCACTGCCCTGCTGTGGGTTCGGCGCCTGGAACCTCCTGGGACCTAACCCTAACCCTAACCCTACCCCGAACCAGGACCCTCCAACGAAACCTAAGCCTGCCTCATTCCCTTATCCTGCATTTGAGCCGCCTTCTGATATGGGCCCTCACCTCAAGCTCGAAGGATATCACAAAACCGGAGTCGCTTCGGCCCTTGCGTCGTCCCTGGACCGAACCCTAACCCTAGCTAAGGCTCTCTCCTCATGGGGACCCAATTCCAATGTCGGACAGCATCACGCGCATAGGGAACAGAAGCGGTGCAGGCTGACTCGGCAAGGAACCTAGAAGCTCACCATGTCGTTTCCCAGGCCCGGCTGCAGCTCCCGAGAGGATTCCGGAGGCCTCCTCGACCAGGGGCTTTTCGACGTGTGTGGTCTTGGCAGCCAAAGAGGGACCCTGACCGGCACCGTCCCTTGTGCCCTCAACTCAGCCCTTCGGGGAGACCACTGCCCTGCTGTGAGTTCAGCGCCTGGAACCTCCTGGGTCCTAACCCTAACCCTAACCCTACCACGAACCAGGACCATCCCCCCGAACCTAAGCCTGCCTCGACACCTAATCCTGCATTTGAGCCGCCTCCTGGCATGGGCCCTCACTTCAGCCCTCGAGGGAGATCACGAGACCAGAGTCGCTTCGGCCCTGGCGACGTCCCTGGACTGAACTCTAACCCTAGCTAAGCCTCTCTCCTCATGGGGACCCAATTCCAAGGTCGGACAGCATCACGCGCCTGGGGTCCAGAAGCGGTGCAGGCTGACTCGGCATGGAACTTGGAATCTCACCATGTCGTTTCCCAGGCTCGGCTGCAGCTCAAGAGAGGATTCCGGAGGCCTCCTCGACCAGGGGCTTATCGACGTGTGTGGCCTTGACAGCCAAAGAGGGTCCCTGACCGGCACGGTCCCTTGTGCCCTCAACTCAGCCCTTCGGGAAGACCACTGCCCGGCTGTGGGTTCGGCGCCTGGAACCTCCTGGGACCTAACCCTAACCCTAACCCTACCCAGAAAAAGGACCCTCCACCGAAACCTAAGCCAGGCTCGATCCCTATTCCTGCATTTGAGCTGCCGTCTGGCATGGGCCCTCATTTCAGGCCTCGAAGGAGATCACCAGACCGGAGTCACTTCGGCCCTGGTGACGTCCCTGGACTGAACCCTAACCCTAGATAAGGCTCTCTCAGCATGGGGACCCAATTCCAAGGTAGGACAGCATCACGAGCCTGGGGTCCAGAAGCGGGGCAGGCTGACTTGCCAAGGAACCTGGAAGCTCACCATGTCGTTTCCCAGGCCCGGCTGCAGCTCCCGAGAGGATTCCGGAGGCCTCCTCGACCAGGGGCTTATTGCCATGTGTGGTCTTGGCAGCCAAAGAGGGACCCTGACCGGCACCGTCCCTTGTGCCCTCAACTCACCCTTCGGGGAGACCACTGCCCTGCTGTGAGTTCAGCGCCTGGAACCTCCTGGGACCTAACCCTAACCCTAACCCTACCCCGAACCAGGACCCTCCACCGAAACCTAAGCCTGCCTCAACATCTAATCCTGCATTTGAGCCGCCTCCTGGCATGGGCCCTCACTTCAGCCCTCGAGGGAGATCACGAGACCGTAGTCGCTTCGGCCCTGGCGACGTCCCTGGACCGAACCCTAATATTAGCTAAAGCTCTCTCCTCATGGGGACCCAATTCCAAGGTCGGACAGCATCACGCGCCTGGGGTCCAGAAGCAGTGCAGGCTGACTCGGCATGGAACTTGGAATCTCACCATGTCGTTTCCCAGGCCCGGCTGCAGCTCCCGAGAGGATTCCGGAGGTCTCCTCGACCAGGGGCTTATCGACGTGTGTGGCCTTGACAGCCAAAGAGGGTCCCTGACCGGCACGGTCCCTTGTGCCCTCAAATCAGCCCTTTGGGGAGACCACTGCCCGGCTGTGGGTTCGGCACCTGGAACCTCCTGGGACCTAACCCTAACCCTAACCCTACCCCGAACCAGGACCCTCCACCGAAACCTAAGCCAGCCTCGATCCCTATTCCTGCATTTGAGCCGCCGTCTGGCAAGGGCCGTCATTTCAGGCCTTGAGGGAGATCACCAGACCGGAGTCGCTTCGGCCCTGGCGACGTCCCTGGACCGAACCCTAACCCTAGATAAGGCTCTCTATGCATGGGGACCCAATTTCAAGGTAGGACAGCATCACGAGCCTGGGGTCCAGAAGCGGGGCAGGCTGACTTGCCAAGGAACCTGGAAGCTCACCATGTCGTTTCCCAGGCCCGGCTGCAGGTCCCGAGAGGATTCCGGAGGCCTCCTCGACCAGGGGCTTATCGACGTGTGTGGCCTTGGCAGCCAAAGAGGGATCCTGACCGGCACCGTCCTTTGTGCCCACAACTAAGCCTTTCGGAAAGAACACTGCCCTGCTGTGAGTTCTGCGTCTGGAACCTCTTGGGACCTAACCCTAACCCTAACCCTTCCCCGAACCGTTACCCTCCACTGACACCTAAGCCTGCCTCGTTCCCTTATCCAGCATTTGAGCCGCCTTCTGACATGCGCCCTCACTTCAGCCCTCGAGGGAGATCACGAGAGCGGAGTCGCTTCGGCCCTGGCATCGTCCCTGGCCCGAACCCTAACCCTAGCTAAGGCTCTCTCCTCTTGGGGACCCAATTCCAAGGTCGGACAGCATCAGGCGCATAGGGAACAGAAGCGGTGCAGGCTGACTCGGCAAGGAACATGGAAGCTCACCATGTCGTTTCCCAGGCCCGGCTGCAGCTCCCGAGAGGATTCCGGAGGCCTCTTCGACCAGGGGCTTATCGACGTGTGTGGTCTGGCAGCCAAAGAGGGACCCTACCGGCACCGTCCCTTGTGCCTTCTACTCAGCCCTTCGGGGAGACCACTGCCCTGCTGTGAGTTCGGCGCCCGGAACCTCCTGGGTCCTACCCCTAAGCCTAAACCTAACCTGAACCGTTACCCTCCACCGAAACCTAAGCCAGCCTCAATCCCTATTCCTGCATCTGAGCCGCCGTCTGGCATGGGCCCTCATTTCAGGCCTCTAGGGAGATCACCAGACCGGAGTCGCTTCGGCCCTGGCGACGTTCCTGGACCGAACCCTAACCCTAGATAAGGCTCTCTATGCATGGGGACCCATTTACAAGGTAGGACAGCATCACGAGCCTGGGGTCCAGAAGCGGGGCAGGCTGACTTGCCAAGGAACATGGAAGCTCACCATGTCGTTTCCCAGGCCCGGCTGCAGCTCCCGAGAGGATTCCGGAGGCCTCCTCGACCAGGGGCTTATCGACGTGTGTGGCCTTGGCAGCCAAAGAGGGATGCTGACCGGCACCGTCCTTTGTGCCCGCAAATAAGCCCTTCGGAAAGAACACTGCCCGGCTGTGAGTTCTGCGTCTGGAACCTCTTGGGACCTAACCCTAACCCTAACCCTTCCCCGAACCGTTACCCTCCACTGACACCTAAGCCTGCCTCGTTCCCTTAACCTGCATTTGAGCCGCCTGGACCTGGCGACGTTCCTGGACCGAACCCTAACCCTAGATAAGGCTCTCTATGCATGGGGACCCATTTACAAGGTAGGACAGCATCACGAGCCTGGGGTCCAGAAGCGGGGCAGGCTGACTTGCCAAGGAACATGGAAGCTCACCATGTCGTTTCCCAGGCCCGGCTGCAGCTCAAGAGAGGATTCCGGAGGCCTCCTCGACCAGGGGCTTTTCGACGTGTGTGGTCTTGGCAGCCAAAGAGGGACCCTGACCGGCACCGTCCTTTGTGCCCTCAACTCAGCCCTTCGGGGAGACCACTGCCCTGCTGTGAGTTCAGCGCCTGGAACCTCCTGGGACCTAACCCTAACCCTAACCCTACCACGAACCAGGACCATCCCCCGGAACCTAAGCCTGCCTCGACACCTAATCCTGCATTTGATCCGCCTCCTGACATGGGCCCTTATCTAGGCCTTCGAGGGAGATCACGAGACCAGAGTCGCTTCGGCCCTGGCGACATCCCTGGACCAAACCCTAACCCTAGCTTTGGCTCTCTCCTCATGGGGACCCAATTCCAAGGTCGGACAGCATCACGCGCCTGGGGTCCAGAAGCGGTGCAGGCTGACTCGGCATGGAACTTGGAATCTCACCTTGTCGTTTCCCAGGCCCGGCTGCAGCTCCCGAGAGGATTCCGGAGGCCTCCTCGACCAGGGGCTTATCGACGCGTGTGGTCTTGGCAGCCAAAGAGGGATGCTGACAGGCACCGTCCCTTGTGCCCTCAACTCAGCCCTTCGGGGAGACCACTGCCCTTCTGTGAGTTCAGCGCCTGGAACCTCCTGGGACCTAAACCTAACCCTAACCCTACCCCGAACCGTTAGCCTCCACCGAAACGTAAGCCTGCCTCGTTCCCTTATCCTGCATTTGAGCCGCCTCCTGGCATGGGCCCTCACTTCAGCCCTCGAGGGAGATCACCAGACAGGTGTCGCTTCGGCACTGGCGACGTCCCTGACCGAACCCTAACCCTAGCTAAGGCTCTCTCCTCATGGGGACCCAATTCCAAGGTCGGACAGCATCACGCGCATAGGGAACAGAAGCGGTGCAGGCTGACTTGCCAAGGAACCTGGAATCTCACCATGTCGTTTCCCATGCCCGGCTGCAGCTCCCGAGAGGATTCCGGAGGCCTCCTCCCCAGGGGCTTTTCGTCGTGTGTGGTCTTGGCAGCCAAAGAGGGACCCTGACCGGCACCGTCCCTTGTTCCCTCAACTCAGCCCTTCTGGGAGACCACTGCCCTGCTGTGAGTTCAGCGCCTGGAACCTCCTGGACCTAACCCTTACCCTAACCCTACCCCGAACCAGGACCCTCCACCGAAACCTAAGCCTGCCTCGACACCTAATCCTGCATTTGATCCGCCTACTGACATGGGCCCTTATCTAGGCCCTCGAGGGAGATCACGAGACCAGAGTCGCTTCGGCCCTGGCGACATCCCTGGACCAAACCCTAACCCTAGCTATGGCTCTCTCCTCATGGGGACCCAATTCCAAGGTCGGACAGCATCACGCGCCTGGGGTCCAGAAGCGGTGCAGGCTGACTCGGCATGGAACTTGGAATCTCACCATGTCGTTTCCCAGGCCCGGCTGCAGCTCCCGAGAGGATTCCGGAGGCCTCATCGACCAGGGGCTTATCGACGTGTGTGGCCTTGAGCCAAAGAGGTACCCTGACCGGCACCGTCCCTTGTGCCCTCAACTCAGTCCTTCGGGGAGACCACTGCCCTGCTGTGAGTTCGGCGCCTGGAATCTCCTGGGTCCTACCCCTAAACCTAAACCTAACCCGAACCGTTACCCTCCACCGAAACCTAAGCCTGCCTCGATCCCTAATCCTGCATTTGAGCCGCCTCCTGGCATGGGCCCTCACTTCAGCCCTCGAGGGAGATCACGAGACCAGAGTCGCTTTGGCCCTGGCGACTTCACTGGACCGAACCTTAACCCTAGCTAAGCCTCTCTCCTCATGGGGACCCAATTCAAAGGTCTGACAGCATCTCGCACCTGGGACCAGAAGCGTTGCAGGCTGACTCGGCAAGGAACCTGGAAGATCACCATGGCTTTTCCCAAGCTCGGCTGCAGCTCCCGAGAGGATTCCGGAAGCTCCTCCATCAGGGGCCGATCGACGTGTGTGGCCTTGGCAGCCAAAGACGGATCCTGACCGGCACCGTCACTTGTGCACTCAACTCAGCCCTTCGCCTAGACCACCACCCTGCTGTGGGTTCGGCGCCTGGAGGATCTGGGAGCTAACCCTAACCCTAACCCTACCACGAACCGGGACCCTCCACTGAAACTTAAGCCTGTCTCGATCCCTAACCCTGCAGTTGAGCCGCCTTCTGGCATGGGCCCTCACTTCAGTCCTCGAGGAAGATCACGAGACCGGAGTCGCTACGGCCTTGGCAACGTCCCAGGACCGAACTCTAACCCTAGCTAAGGCTTTCTCCCCATGGGGACCCAATTCCAACGTCTGACAACACCACGCGCCTGGCGTCCCGAAATGGTCAGGCTAAGTCGGCATGGAACCTGGAAACTCACCATGTCATTTCTCAGGCCCAGCTGTAGCTGCCCAAGAGGATTCCTGAGGCTCCTCCATCAGGGCCGATCGACGTGTGTGGCATTGGCAGCCAAAGAGGGATCCTGACCGGCACCGTCCCTTGTGATCTCAACTCAGCCCTTCAAGGAAACCACGACCCTGCTGTGGGTTCTGCGCCTGGAGCTCCTGGGAGCTAACCCTAACCCTAACCTACCCCAATCCTGGACCCTCCACCGAAACCTAAGCCTGCCTCGATCACTACCCATGCAATTGAACCACCTTCTGGCATGGGCCCTGACTTCAGCCCTCGAGGGAGATCACGAGACTAGAGTCGCCACTGACCTGGTGACGTCCCTTACCGAACCCTAACCCTAGCTAAGGCTCTACCCCATCAGGACCCAATTTTACCGTCTGAAATCACCATGCGCCTGGGGTCCAGATGCGGTGTAAGCTGACTCGGCATGGAACCTGGAAGCTCACCATGTCGTTTCCCAGTCCCGGCGCCAGCTGCCCGAGTGGATTCTGGAGGCCTCCTCGATCAGGGGATGTGTTGCCTTGGCAGACCAAGACGGATCCTGACGGGCACCCTCCCTTGTGTCCTCAACCTAGCCCTTCAGGGAGACCACTGTATTTCTGTGGGTTCGTCGTCTGGAGCTCCTGGGATTTAAACTTCACCCTAAACCTACCCTCTGGAGGTTTCTACAGCTATCCTCAAATCCTAACCCTCTCAGCCATCCTCAAATCTCAGCCATCCTCAAATCTCAGCCATCCTCAAATCCTAACCATCTCAGCCATCCTCAAATCCTAACCTTCTACTTGAGCCGCCCCATTGCATGGGCCCTCATTTCAGGCCTTGAGAGAGATTTCGGGCTCAGTGTGCCTTCGGCCCTGGTGACGTCCCTGGACCAAACCCTTATCCTAGGTAAGGCTCTCTCTCCGTGGGGACCCAATCCCTACGTCTGACAACACCATACGCCTTGGGACATGAAGGGTTGCATGGTCACTTGGTATGGTATCTGGAAGCTCACCATATCGTTTCCCATGCCTGTTGCAGCTGCCAGAGAGGATTCCTGAGTCTTCCCCGACCAGGCGCTCATAGAGTTGTGTGGCCTTGGAAGAACAGAGTCTGACCCTGCCCGGAACTCTCCCTTGTGCCCTGAACTCAGTCCTTCGTGGAGACCACGTGTGTGTTCTGGCTTCAGCACTTGGGGGCTCCTGGGACGTAACCCCAATCCTACCCTTAACCGGACCCTCATCCAAATCCTAAGCTGGACTTGAACCCTATCCCTTCATTTTAACCTCACCTTCACATGAGCCCTCACTTCATCTCTCGAGGGAGATCTCGAGACTGGAGTTACTTCAATCCTGGCTACGTCCCTGGTCCAAACACTAACCGTAGCTAAGTCTCTCTCCTCTTGTGGACCCAATCCCAAGGTCTGGCAACACCACGCACCTGGGGTTCCAGAAGCGACGCAGTGTCCCTCGGCATGGTGCCGGGAACCTCACAATGTCATTCTGCAGGCCCGGCTGCAGTTGTCTGAGAGAATTCCTGAGGCCTACCACCAGTGGCCCATAGATTTGCGTGGCCAGGAAGCCAAAGACTGAACCTTACCAGCCCTCTCCCCTGTGCCCTCAACTTACCCCATTCGGGTGACCACTGCCCTGCTGTGGGTTCAGTACCTGGAGCCTCTTGGGTCCTAACCCAAACCCTACCCCTAACCGGAAACCTCAACCGAATCCTAACCCGATCTTGAAACCTAATCAAACAATTGACGCCCACTGTCTCCTGGTCCCTTACTTCATTCCTCTAGGGAGATCACGAGACTGGAGTTGCTTTGGCCCTGGCAACGTCCTGGACCGAACCCTAACCCTAGCTCAGACTCTCTCCCAATGGGGATGTAAGCAACAAACTATAAATCGTCTATGAGAAAAATTGAAAAAAACCCAAAGAAAAGGAAAACATTCCATGCTCACGTATTAGAAGAACAAACATTGTTACGATGTCAATACTACCAAAGCAGTCGAAACACTCAATGCAATCCCTATCAAAATAACACGAGCTTTCTCCACAGAGCTAGAACAAACAACCCTACAATGTGTAAGGATCCAGAAAAGATACCAAAAAGTAAAGTCATGTTGAAAAAGAAAACAAAGGTGGAAACATGACTATTTTGGATTTATGGTGTATTAGAAAGCTGCATTCATCAAGACAGGACGTACAGGCACAGAAACGGAGACAGACGTCAATGGAACAGAATATGGAACCCAGAAATATACCCTCAAACATATGGTGAGGAATCTTTGTTAACACAGAAAGAATATCGAATGGAATCAGAGTCTCTTCAGCAAATGATACTCGGGATACTGGACATTGAGAATGTTGAACCTGGACACTGTCCTTAAACGACACACACACACACACACACACCTCATAATGAATGAATTATCTAAATGTAATTCAGGAACATTCAAAATCCTGGAGGAGATAACAGGCAATGTACCTCCTTGATCCTGGCCACAGCAACTTCTCGCTTGTCATGTCTCCAGAAGCAAGGGCAATAGAAACCACAATGAACTATTGGGTCCTGAAGATAAAAAGCTTCTTCACAGAAGGGGACAAAATCAGCCAAACTAAAAGGCAACTGAATGAAATGGGAGAATATATTTGCAAGTGACATATCAGATAAAGGGTTAGTATCCAAAATCTATAAAAAACTGATCACACTCAACACCCAGAAACCAAATAATCCAGTGAAGAAATGGGCAAAAGACATGAAGAGACACTTTAAGAAAGATGGCATCCAGATCGGTCACACATGAAAAGATGCTCAATCTCACTGGTCATCACTGAAATACAAATGAAACCCACAATGAGATATCCCCTCACACCTATCAGAATGGCTAAAATTAACATCTCCTGAAATGACAGATGTTGGCAAGGATGCAGGGAAAGGGAACCCTTTTGCAATGCTGGTGCGAATGCAAAGCGGTGTAGCCATTCTGGACAATAGTATGGAGATTCGTCACAAAAACAAAAAATAGAACTACACTAGGACCCAGCAATTGCACTACTACGTGTTTATTCAAAAGATACACTAACGCTGACTCGAAGTGGCACGTGTACTCCAATATTTATAGCAGCATTCTCAACAATAGCTAAGTTATGCAAAGAGCCCAAATGACCACTGACAGATGAATGGATAAAGAAGATATGGTATATGCATACAGTGGACTATCACTCGGTGACCAAAAAGAATGAAATCTCGCTCTTTGCATCAACGTGGATGGAACCGGACTTTCTTAAGCTTAGCAAAATATGTCAGAGAACGACACGCATCCTATGATTTCTCTCATCTGTCGAATTTAATAAAACTGAACATAGTGCAAGGAAAGCAAAAATAAGATACATACAGAGAGGGAGTCAAATGATAAGAAACTGTTAAATAGAGGGAAGAACCTC
Source organism: Prionailurus viverrinus (assembly GCF_022837055.1). Lineage (NCBI taxonomy): Eukaryota > Metazoa > Chordata > Mammalia > Carnivora > Felidae > Prionailurus > Prionailurus viverrinus. The sequence goes on from NW_025927618.1 coordinate 1,700,951, forward strand.
AGGGTTCCTGGAGGGTTACTGAATAGGGGTATGGGCTAAATGGGTGATGGGCATTAGGGGTGGACCTTGGGATGAGTATTGGGTATATTTTGTACTTGATGGATCACTAAATTCTACTGCTGAAACTGTATTCCTCTATAAGGTAACTAACTTGGGCTTCAATTTTAAAAAGAAGAAATATTAAAAATAAGTAAAGAAATGTACCACCAGTCAAAAGAAAAGAATATTTAAATCGGGCTCTTGAGTGGAAAGGAAAGACTAAAAGTGTTACAGACAAGAAAGGATCAGAGAAAACATCAAGAAACAATGACAAAACAACTAGTAGAATGGGACTAAATGTATACCTAGCAATAATCACTCTGACTATAAATGGACTAAATGCTCCAATCCAAAGACATTGGATAGGGCGTCAGAATGGACTAAACAAACAAACAAACAAGCAACAAAAAACAATGTCTATCTAGATGCTGCCTACAAAGCCTTATTTGGACTTAAGTCTCCTGCAGATTTGTTATTTTTTTAAATTTTTTTAATGTTTATTTATTTTTGAGACAGAGAGAGACCGAGCATGAACGGGGGAGGGTCAGAGAGAGGGAGACACAGAATCTGAAACAGGCTCCAGGCTCTGAGCTGTCAACACAGAGCCCGACGCGGGGCTCGACCTCATGGACCGCGAGATCATGACCTGAGCCGAAGTCGCCCCCTTAACCGACTGAGCCACCCAGGCGCCCCAAGTCTCCTGCAGATTTGAAGTGAGGGAATGAAGAAATATTTATCATGCCAATAATGTCAAAAGAAAGCCAGTAGCCATACTTATATCATGCAAAATAAACTTTAAAACCGAGACTCTATTTTGGTACCCTTTGGGTAAATACCTAATAGTGACATTGCATGCACCCAGTATTTATAGCAGAATTATCAACAGTAGCCCAACTATGGAGAAAGCCTAAGTATCCATCAACTGAGGAAGGTGTAAAGAAGTTGTGGTGTGTGTATGTATACGTATGTATATGCATATGGACATATGTGTATGTTCATATATACATACATACGTATATACAATGAAATATAACTCAGCTTCAAGAAGAATGAAATCTTGCCATTTGCAACGATGTGGATGGAGCTCGAATGTATTATGCTACGTGAAATAGGTCAATCAGAGAAAGACACATATATGATTTCACTCATGTGGAAGTTAAGAAACAAAACACATGAAAACTTAGGAAGGAGCCAGGAAAAGAGAAGTGTGGTAACAAACCACATGAGTCTCTTAATGTTAGAGAAAAAAAAAAGTGAAAGTTGATGGAGGGAGATGGGTCAGCGCTGGGCTAGATGGAGGACGAGTATTAAGGAGAGCACTTGTTGTGATGAGCACTGGGTGTTGTATGTAAAGGATGAATCACCGAATTCTACTCCTAAACCCGAAAATGCACTGTATGTCAACTAAGACTTAAATTAAAATACATACATACATACATACATACAGCTATAACAAGAGATGAAGACAGACACTATCTGATACTAAAGGGGACAGCCACACAAGAAGATCCAATGATTGTAAATTTCGATGCACCCAACATGCGATCACCAAGTATACAAAACATTTAGCAACAACCGTAAAGGAACTCATTTATAATATGATGATGATAGTAGAGGACATTAACACATCACTCACATCAATGGACAGAACCTATAAACAGAACGTCAACAAGGAAACAATGGCTTTGAGTGACACACTGGACCAGAAGGGTTTAACAGATATATTCAGAACACTCCATACTAAAATGCCAGAGTACACATTCTTTTCAAGCATACCTGGGGCGTTCTCCAGAATTGATCACATTCTCGGTCACAAATCAGGCCTCAAGAGGTACCCAACGACAGAGAACAGACCAAGCATCTTTTCTAACCACAAAGCTAGGAAACTTGAAGTCAACCACAAAAAGAGGGCGGGGGGGGGGGGCGGGAAGGCCACAAATAAAGGGAGGTTAAGTAACATGCTTCTAAATGAATGGGTCAAACAGGAAATCAATGAGAAAATACACTGAAACAAATGAAAATGAAAATACACTGGTAAAACCCTTTGGAATGCGGCAAAAGCAGTCTATGATGGAAGTATATAGCAATACAAGCCTACCTTAAAGAGCAAGAAAACTCTCAAAGAATCCTAACTTACACCTGAAGGAATGAGAAAAAGAGCAGCAGAAGGAAGGAAATAATAGAGTTTAGGGCAGAAATAAGGAATATAGAAACCAAAAAGACACTAGACCAAATCAATGAAACCAGGGGCTGGTTCATTGAATGCAGTAATCAACTTGAAAACCTCCTAGGCATACTCTTCACAAAGAAGACAGAAAGGACCCAAATAAATGAAATCACAAATAAGAAAGGAGAAATGACAGTCAACACCACAAAAATACAATTAGAAGATAATATTATGAACAACTATATACAACAAATTGGACACTCTGAGAAAAATGGACAAATCCCTAGAAACACACACACTACCAAAACTGAAACAGGAAGATACCTAAAAGCTGAAAACAGAAAGATACCCCATCAGTAATTAAAAAAATCTCCCCCCAACACAAGAGTTCATGTCCAGATGGCTTCATGGATGAATTCTACCATCCATTCAAGGAAGAGGTAATAGGTATTCTCCTCGAATTATTACAAAAAATAAAAAAAGAAGGAAAACTTACAAATTCATCGTATGAGGCCATCATTACCCTGATACCAAAACGAGATGAAGCCTCCACTAAAACCGAAAACTGCAGTGGCGCCTGTGTGGGTCGGTCGGTTTACTGTCCACCTCTTAATTTTGGATGAGGACATTATCTTGTGGTACGTGGGTTCGAGTCCTACGTTGGGCCCTGCCATGACAGTGTGGGGCGTGGCCAGGACTCTCTCTCTCCCTGTCTCTCTGCCCCTCCCTCACTTTTATGTACACTATCTAAGGAAAAAATAAGCATTTAAAAAGATGTTTAAAAATTTTAAATAAAACTGCAGAGCAATAGCCTGATGACTATGTATGCCGAAATTCTCATTAAAATACTTTCAAATTAAAGTCAACAATACATTGATAGAATCATTTCCCATAATCAAGTGGTATATATTCCTGGGCTGCAAGCGTGTTTCCACATTCACATATCAATCAACATGATGCACCACAGTAATAGAAGAAAGGATAAGAATAATACGATGCTTTCAACAGATGCAGGGAAACTATTTGATAAAATGTCACATCCATTCATGATAAGAACCGTCAGCAAAGTACATTGAGACTCAACCTACCTGCACATAACAAAGGTCGTCTATGAAAATCCCACAGCTCATCTCATCCTCAATGGGTAAAAATTGAAAATTTTTCTTCCAATGTCAGGGACAAGATAGGAATGACCCCTCTCACCAATGTTATCCCACATAGTACGGGAAACCCTAACCATAGCACTCAGACAACAAAAAGAAATAAGAGGCATCCAAATCGGCAAGGAAGAAGTAGCACTTTCGCTGTTTGGAACTGACATGATAGGTTCTATAAAAAACATGAAAGTTTCCCTTAAAAATTGCTAGAATCGATATATGAATTCGACAGGTCACAATCTACAGAAATCAAGGAACATAGATGTATTGAATTTCTAACACAAATCATGAATTAACACAGAGAGAAAGTAAGGGATCAATCCCATTGACAGGCTCACAAATACCACAAGAAACCAGGAATCAACCTAACCAAAGAGGTGAAAGACCTGTACTCTAAAGACTATGAAACACTGATGAAATAAATGGAAGAGGACACAAAGAAATGGACATACGTTTCATGTTCATGGATGGGAAGCACAAAATACTGTTAAAATGTCTACACTCCTCAAAGCAATCTACACATATAATGAAATGAAGTGTGATAGGGATATCACACTCAAAAAAACATTTGTCACAGAACAAGAACAAATAGTCTCAACATGTGTATGGAATGACAAATGTCCCCAAACAGCCAACACAAACTTGTAGAAGAAAAGCAAAGCTGGAGACATCACAATTCCAGACTTTAGGTTATATTACAAAGCTATACTGATCAGAACAGTATGATCAGTATGTCCGTACTGAACAGTACTGACAAAACAACAACAAACAAAACAACAACAACAAACTCATACACATAGATCAATAGCATGGACACCCAGAAATAAACTCACACCTCTATGGTCAATTAATTCTCAACAAAGCAGGAAAGAACATCCAATGGAAAAAAAAGATAGTCTTGGGACACATGGGTGGCCCAGTCACGAAAGCGTGTGATGGTGGGTTCAGCTCAGGTCATGATCTCAGGGCAGTGCAGAGCATGCGTGGGATTCTCTCTCTCCATGTCTCCCTGCCCCTCTTCTGCATGCTCGCTCTCTCTCTCTCTCTCTCAAAAATAAATACATAAATTAAAAAAAAGGCTCCTCAATATATGGTTTTGGAAAAACTTGACTGCAATCTGCAAAACAAAACAAAAACAACGGACCACTGTCTTACAACATACACAAAAATAAATCCAACATGGACAAAGACCTCTATGTGAAACCTGAAACCATAAAAATCCCAGAGGATAACACGGGTAGTATCTTACTTGACATTGCCTGTACAAACGTCTTTGTAGATATATCTCTAGAGGTCAGGGAAACGCAAGCAAAAATAATGAGACTTTATAAAAATTAAAACCTTCCGTCACCAAGGAAATAATCAACAAAACGAAAACATCAACAGAATGATATCTGCAAACGACATAGGATACAGGGTTAGTGTCCAAAATATATACAGTTATACAGCACCCAAAAAATGAGAAATCTGATTAAAAATGGGCAGAAGACACGAGTGGACATTTCCCGAAGGAAGACATATACATGGCCAAGAGACACATGAAAAAATGCTCAACAATACTGATCTTCAGGGAGATACAATTCGAAAGTACAATGAGAGAACACATCACATCTGTCACAATGGCTAAAATCAATGAAGGATGACACAGCAGGTGTTGCCAAGGATGTGGGCAAAGAATAACCCTCTTGCACTGTGGGTAGGAATGCAAACTGGTGCAGCCACTCTGGAAAACCACATGGAGATGTCAAATACAAAACAAAACTGGAAATAGAAGTACCTTACAATCCAGCAACTTCACTACAAGGTATTTCCACAAAGAATACAAAATCTTCAAAGGGATACATGCACCGTGATGTTTACAGCAGCGTTTTCTACAAAAGCCAAATGACAGAAACTATCCAAGCACCCATCAACTGATGAATAAATTGAGATGTGGTCTATGGAATGTAATATGATTTAGCCGTAAAAACGTGAAATCTTGCCATTTGCCACGAGGTGGATGGAGAGAGAGAATGTTATGCTGGGTGAAATAAGCCTGTCGGAGAAAGACAAATACCCAATGATTTCACTAACACATGGCAAGAAAACAAAAGAAAGGGGCGGGGGGAGGAGACAAACGGACTCTTAACTAGGAAACAAACTGAGGAGTTCCACAGCGAGGTGAGGGAATGGGTGAAACAGCTGATGGGGATTAAGAAGTGCACCTGGGATGAGCACCGGGTGACGTGTGGAAGTGTTGCTCTATATTGGACACCTGAAACTACTATTACACTGTGTCTTCACTCAGTGGAATTTAAATTAAACGATAACATAAGGTTAATGAGACTTACCTACCGGGTTTTCGGTAGTGTTCAATCACTTCACTAGGTTGGAAAAATAACCATGAAATTTTTAAAAAAGCATGTATGATGTGTGGGACAGTTTGTGACCTTACCTTGGTCTCTGGGTCCAGCAGAACTCGGAACATGGGTCCCAGCTCCTTCTTCTAGAAGGTCGTGAGACGAGCATTGTATGGATCCACGTCCTAATTGAATGCAGCTCCCGTGCTTCTGAATTTCTGTTAGGGTTCCTTCCCGGAAACAAGCCTGGATCTGGAACAAACCATCGACTGCATCTATGAGGTGATGTCGTGGGACCCCGCAATCCACAAGTCCTTTAGCAAAATACGTCTTGTTCAAACACTGTCCGGGAAGGGGTGGAATGAAACACGGGAACAGCCCAGAAAATGCAAAGGCCTGTGCAGCTCAGCGACCAGCTTGACCAGGGAAGCCACCCAGCGCCCCCTCCTCAGCACTCATTACAACAAGGCAGCTTCTCTCTGGCGACTCAGGAGATGCCAAGTTGCTGCTAAGCTCCCAAGGTCTCCCCTGGGGCGGGTGGCAGAACCTGCTGGAAATGCAGCTCTGCTCTCTGTACTCAGGCACCAGCAGAGGCCTGTGTCCTCTGAGAGCAATCGAAGCCCTTCCTGCTCTGAGGTGCCCTGGGTCAGAAAAGCAGATGGTGCGCCCTCCGCTGGCTATCATTGCCCAGCAGAGGAACCCGGCCCTCGGGGGTCTGTGGTGCTTGAGCTCTCTCTGCTGGCCACCATGGGAATTCCTTCAATGTGGAAGGCCCTGGTTGCTCAGCTGAGAGACCGAAGGTGCTCTGGGCAACTAAGCCTGTTCTCCTCGTTGGGAAGGTCTTAGTGACAGGGCCTGGACACAAAATCTTTTCCTTCTCTTTCTTGTGAGTGAAGAATGAAACCGAATTTATTAACGTAACGACATCATTGGTAATGTTTTAAGCAATATTCACAGAAAAATAAGACCACCGATTTACACATGCTGAACAAGAGGTAATGTTGTTTACCACCAAAATACTTAGGTTAGAAAAGAATGGACACCTTTGAGAGAGAGAGAGATACCGGCGTCCAGCGATGGAGTGAATGAGTCCTAGGGATACAAGGGACAGCCAATGGAATGGAGTCAATCCTGTAACAATATTGTTGCATGCTTTCACAGGATAGCTACACTTGTGGTTGAGTACAACATAATGTAGAGCATATGGAATGACTACAATGTATGCCTAAAACTAACACAACGAATGTGTGAACAATATTTCAATTAAAAATAGACATCCTTTACACTATCTTTAATTTCTTCTTCTTTGCCACTAAACTATCTTTCCTGGGGTGCTTGGGTGGCTTAGTCGGTGAAGCGTCCGACTTTGAGTCAAGTCAGGATTTGGCAGTCCATGAGATTGAGCCCCGCATCAGCCTCTGTCCTGAGAGCTCAGAGCCTCGAGCCTGCCTCAATTCGGTGTCTCCCACTCTATCCCCCTCCCCAGCTCGGGTTCTCTCAAAAAAAGAAACATTAAAAATGAAAAATCATTCCTCATTGAGAATCTGCGAATTTCCATTCATACCAGATTCTCTAACATCACCTTCTTGGTGTTGAAAGCTTATCTGAAAAGTCACGAATAATATCTTTGATGACACATATGTGACAACGTCAGAATGCAACTTACAGGGAGCTACACATCAGTTGTGAATTTACAGTGTGTATCCTTGGCTAATATTTACACTGAAATGTGCTTTAGGGATACGGATGGATGAAATAATGTCCATCCGTCATATAGGTCAATTGCCTATAGGACTATTATGCCTTCAATTACTGATTGCCATCTCTTCAGAACTAAAAGAAAGCTGGGTCAAGAAAATGTCTTTGAATTTCATGTAAGAGAAGACTAGGGTGTTTGAAAGGGTCCACCTACCTTCTGGATTCCTCAGATTGGTTGTGGAGAGGAGGATAGCAACCTATGATTTGGATGCACACCGCTAGTCCCAGAGGGAGGATGTGTACCTTATTGTCAAATATAGATATATATATATATTTTACCAATATTACTAGTCCACCTCTGCCAGGTCCAGACTGCATGACCTGGGGGCAACGCAATACCTGATGCCTGGGTTCAGAACTTGAGGAAGGCAGGCTGGCGGGGGAGGGGGGAAATCCAACAGAGCCTGGGGCAGTGAGGGAGATGGCCCTGGGACACCTCCCCACAGGGCAGGCTATGGAGTTTACCTGCCAAAGAGCGGCACACTCTCCCTCAAGACATCCCTCTCCATGACAGAACGTGAGGCTGAACCTCACAATTCTAGAAGAAATGAGGGCTACCCATCTTTTCAATTCCAATGGCCTCTGCAGAACTTGGGCCCAGGGATGTTGGAGTCTTGGGGCCATAGAACTCTGATCCCCTGATACAAGCCCTTTTTGCCCCAGCACTCAGAGCCACTTCCTACATCCTCTCTCCCCTGGCCCATCTAACCGTGTCCACATACCCGGACCAGGTCTCTACTTTCCTTCTTGTACTTCCTCTTTGTCTCTGTTTCTCTCTAACCACATCTCTCTCTATTTCTTCCTTTCACTCTCTAGGGAGTGGTGTATTATACGGTGCTCAACTTTGTTCTTATACATGGGAATATCCAATTTTCCTAGCACCAGTTATTCAAAAGACTACTCTTCTCCACTGTGTATTATTGACTCCCTTGTCGAATACTAGGTGACTGTAACGCATGGGTTTAGTTTGGGCTCTCAATTTCTGTTCCATTGTCTTGTGTGTGTGCTTATGCCAGTGACATCATTGATTTCTTTGTGTTAGAATGACGCTTGAAATCCAGAAGGGGGATGCTTCCTGTTTTGTTCTGTCTTGCGTTGGCTACATGGGGTCTTTTTGTGGTTCCAAATAAATTTTAGGTTATGATTTTCTAATTGCATAAATATTGCATCGGAGTCTTGATAGAGATTGCACTGAATCTCTAGATGGCTTTGGGTAATATGGACATTGTACTGTAGTAATTCCTCCGAAAGTTGGACATGGGATGGCTTTTCACTGACTTGTGTGTTCTCCCCTTTCCTTCACCCAAATTGAATTTCTTCCATTCCTGCACACAGGTTTTATAGTTTTCTGTAGAGAGAGTTTCATTTCCTTGGCTAACGGTATTGCTATAATTTTTATTGTTTTTGATTGTATAAATGGGATTGTTTTCTTTACTTCTTCTCAGAGAATTGGGTTAGTGTATAGGAATGATACAGAATTTGATATGGTGACTTTATACTTTGGAACTTCACTGCATTTCTTGATTAGATATTAACAGGTTCTTTTACATTAAACTTTCTATTTCAGACCTTTACCTAGTTAAAAAAAACAACATAGTATTTGGGAATAGCTGACACACTATGTTACATTAGTTTCATATGAAAAACATAGTCATTGGCAAATGTATACATTCTGCTACGCTAACACAGGTGTAGCTGTCATCTGTCACCATGCATCCCTACTCCAGTACCATTCTCTATGTGCCCTATGCTATATCTTCTATCTGTGATTCATTCATTGCATAACCAGAAGCCTGCATCATCCAATCCCCTTCACATATCTAGGGCATCCTTGTCTTGTGCCTGATCTTAGCGGAAAATCTTTCACAATTTCACTACTGAGTATGACATTAGCTGTGGGCTTCACATACATGGCCTTCGTTATGTTGAGATCTGACCCTTCTACACAGAATTTTAAAGAGATTTTTACCACAAATGGATACCAAAGTTTCTCAGAACGCTTGTTCTGTGTCTATTGACATCCTCACATGAGTTTCCTTTTTCCTTTTTAACATGTATTTATTTAGAGCAGTTTAAACGTATTTATGTGTTTTTTTTTGTACTCATTTTTCAAGTTTTTATTTAATTCCAGTTGGTTAACATGCAGTGTAATGTTAGCTTCAGGTAAGGAATGTAGTCATCCATCACTTACATACAACACCCAGTGATCCTCACTACTAGTGCCCTCCATAGCCCATCACCCATTGAACCCATCCCCCTATGCCACCTCCCTGGCGACATCCCTGGACCGAACCCTAACCCAAGCTATGGCTCTCCCCCATGGGGACCCAATTGCAACGTTTGACAACACCACGCGCCTGGGGTCCATAAGGGGTGCAGGCTGACTCGGCATGGAACCTGGAAGCTCACCATGTTGTTTCCCAGGCCCGGCTGAAGCTACTAAGAGGATTCTGGAGGCCTCCTCGACCAGGGGCAAATCGTCGTCTGTGGCCAAGGCAGCCAAAGACAGATCCTGCACGGAACCATCCTTTGTGCCCTCAGTTCAGCCCTTTGGGGAGACCACTGTCCTGCTGAGGGTTCGGCGCCTGGAGCCTGCGGGGACCTAATCCTAAACCTAACCCTACCCCGAACCGGGACCCTCCACCGAAAAATAAGCCTGCCTCGATACCTAACCCTGGAATTGAACTGCCTTCTGGCATGGGCCCTCACTTCAGCCCTCGAGGGAGATCAGAAGACTGGAGTTGCTTTGGCACAGGCTACGTCCCTGGACCGAACCCTAACAGAGCTATGGCTCAGTCCCCATGGGGATCCAATTCCAACGTCTGAAAACCCAACGGGACTGGGGTCCAGAAGTGGTGCAACCTGACTCCGCAAGGAACCTGGAAGCTCACCATGTCGTTTCCCAGGCCTGGCTGCAGCTGCGCGAGAGGATTCCGGAGGCTTCCTCGACCAGGGGCTGATCGACGTGTGTGGTCTTGGCAGCCAAAGACGTATCCTGACCGGCACAGTCCCTTGTGCACTAAACGCAGCCCTTCGCGGATACCACTGCCCTGCTCTGTGTTCGGCGCCTGGAGACTCCTGGGACCTAACTTTAACCCTAACCCTACCCCGAACCGGGACTCTCCACCGAAACCTAACCCTGCCTCAATTCCTAACCCTGCAATTGAGCCACCTTCTGACATGGGCCCTCACTTCAGCCCTCTAGGGGGATCACGAGACTGCAGTCGCTTCGACCCTGGCGATGTCCTTGGACCAAACTCTAACTCTAGCTCATGTTCAGTCCACATGGGGACCCAATTCCAACGTCTGACAACACCACCCGCCTGGGGTCCAGAAGCGATGCAGGCTGACTCGGCAAGGAAACAGGAAGCTCAACATGTCGTTTCCCGAGCCTGGCTACCGCTGTCCGAGAGGATTGCGGAGGCCTCCTCGATCAGGTGCCAATAGACCTGTGTGGCCTTGGCAGCCAAAGAAGAATCCTGACCGGCACCGTCTCTTGTGCCCTCAACTCAGCCCTTTGCGGAGACCACTACCCTGCTGTGGGTTCGGCGCCTGGAGTTCCTGGGACGTAACCCTAAACCTAATCCTACCCCGAACCGGGAACCTCCACTGAAACCTAAGCCTACCTGGATCCCTAACCCTACGATTGAGCCGCCTTCTGGCATGGGCCCTCACTTCAGCCCTCGAGGGAGATAACGAGACTGGAGTCGCTTCCGCCCTGGCAACGTCCCTGGAAGGATCCCTAACCCTAGCTAAGGCTCTTTCCCCATGGGGACCCAATTCACAAGTCTGACAACACCACCTCCTGGATGCGGTTTTTCCGCCTCCTGGATGCGGTTTAATTCCCAAGGTTTCCAGGGATGAGCAAACCTTCACAAAGAGAGAAAGCACAGGCCAGGCCAGCCAGACTCCTTATTCTGTCGAGGAACAAAGTGCCAGCCTGGTGGCACCAGGAACCAGCACCAGCATGGCGCTGCCTGCCCCACCATCCAGACCATCCAGAGCGGGAAGCTGGCCTACGCTCCCTGCTCAGCCCCAGAACGCATCCCCAAGACCAGAGGCTGCACGCACAGCCTCAGGGAGGAACCGGCGGTGGGCCTACATCTCTCCTCTCTGTGCCTGAAGCTGCGCAGTAGGTTCTGGGTCCGTGCCTCCTTGACTTTGGCTTTCTTAGAGGCCAGCTTCTTCCGCTTCTTGGGAGGGTGGACGAGACGATGCAGAGCAGGAGGGACAAGATAGTCAGGGACATGGGCCAGGTGGGGCTTCACCACAGCAGGGTGTAAGGCAGTTCATGCCACAGCAGCTGGAGGTCAGGGGGGTTGTCTTCGAAGTATGTCTTGTGCCTCTCTGAATGCAGAAGTTCACCACTCCTGGGGTCCAGAAGCAGTGCATGCTGACTCGGCATGCAACCAGGAAGCTCAACATGTCATTTCCAGGCCCGGCTGCAGGAGCCCGAAAGGATTCCGGAGGCCTCCTCGACCACGGGAGGAACAACATGTGTGGCCGAGGCAGCCAAAGAGGGATCCTGACCGCCACCATCCCTTGTGCCCTCAACTCAGCCCATCGGGGAGATCACTGCCCTGCTGCGGGTTCGGCGCCTGGAACCTCCTGGGACCTAACCCTAACCCTAACCCTACCCCGAACGGGGACCCTCCACCAAAACCTAGGCCTGCCTCGAACCCTAATCGTGCATTTGAGCCGCCTTCTGGAATGGGCCCTCACTTCAGGCCTCGAGGGAGATCACGAGACCGGAGTCGCTTCGGCCCTGGCGACGTCCCTGGACCGAACCCTAACCCTAGCTAAGGCTCTCTCCTCATGGGGACCCAATTCCAAGGTCGGACAGCATCACGCGCCTGGGGTCCAGAAGCGGTGCAGGCTGACTCGGCATGGATCTTGGAATCTCACCATGTCGTTTCCCAGGCCCGGCTGCAGCTCCCGAGAGGATTCCGGAGGTCTCCTCGACCAGGGGCTTATCGACGTGTGTGGCCTTGAAAGCCAAAGAGGGTCCCTGACCGGCACGGTCCCTTGTGCCTTCAACTCAGCCCTTCGGGGAGACCACTGCCCGGCTGTGGGTTCGGCGCATGGAACCTCCTGGGACCTAACCCTAACCCTAACCCTACCCCGAACCAGGACCCTCACCGAAACCTAAGCCAGCCTCGATCCCTATTCCTGCATTTGAGCCGCCGTCTGGCATGGGCCCTCATTTCAGGCCTCGAGGGAGATCACCAGACCGGAGACGCTTCGGCCCTGGCGACGTCCCTGGACCGAAACCTAACCCTAGATAAGGCTGTCTATGCATGGGGACCCAATTCCAAGGTAGAACAGCATCACGAGCCTGGGGTCCAGAAGCGGGGCAGGCTGACTTGCCAAGGAACCTGGAAGCTCACCATGTCGTTTCCCAGGCCCGGCTGCAGCTCCCTAGAGGATTCCGGAGGCCTCCTCGACCAGGGGCTTATCGACGTGTGTGGCCTTGGCAGCCAAAGAGGGATCCTGACCGGCACCGTCCTTTGTGCCCGCAACTAAGCCCTTCGGAAAGAACACTGCCCTGCTGTGAGTTCTGCGTCTGGAACCTCTTGGGACCTAACCCTAACCCTAACCCTTTCCCGAACCGTTACCCTCCACTGACACCTAAGCCTGCCTCGTTCCCTTATCCTGCATTTGAGCCGCATTCTGACATGCGCCCTCACTTCAGCCCTCGAGGGAGATCACGAGAGCGGAGTCGCTTCGGCCCTGGCATCGTCCCTGGACCGAACCCTAACCCTAGCTAAGGCTCTCTCCTCTTGGGGACCCAATTCCAAGGTCGGACAGCATCACGCGCATAGGGAACAGAAGCGGTGCAGGCTGACTCGGCAAGGAACCTGGAAGCTCACCATGTCGTTTCCCAGGCCCGGCTGCAGCTCCCGAGAGGATTCCGGAGGCCTCCTCGACCAGGGGCTTATCGCCGTGTGTGGTCTGGCAGCCAAAGAGGGCCCCTACCGGCACCGTCCCTTGTGCCCTCAACTCAGCCCTTCGGGGAGACCACTGCCCTGCTGTGAGGTCAGCGCCCGGAATCTCCTGGGTCCTACCCCTAAACCTAAACCTAACCCGAACCGTTACCTTCCACCGAAACCTAAGCCTGCCTCGATCCGTAATCCTGCATTTCAGCCGCCTCCTGGCATGGGCCCTCACTTCAGCCCTCGAGGGAGATCACGAGACCGGAGTTGCTTCGGCCCTGGCGACGTCCCTGGACCGAACCCTAACCCTAGCTAAGGGTCTCTCCTCATGGGGACCCAATTCTAAGGTCGGACAGCATCACGAGCCTGGGGTCCAGAAGCGGGGCAGGCTGACTTGCCCAGGAACCTGGAAGCTCACCATGTCGTTTCCCAGGCCCGGCTGCAGCTCCCGAGAGGATTCCGGAGGCCTCCTCGACCAGGGGCTTATCGACGTGTGTGGCCTTGGCAGCCAAAGAGGGATCCTGACCGGCACCGTCCTTTGTGCCCACAACTAAGCCCTTCGGAAAGAACACTGCCCTGCTGTGAGTTCTGCGTCTGGAACCTCTTGGGACCTAACCCTAACCCTAACCCTTCCCCGAACCGTTACCCTCCACTGACACCTAAGCCTGCCTCATTCCCTTATCCTGCATTTGAGCCGCCTTCTGACATGCGCCCTCACTCAGCTCTCGAGGGAGATCATGAGAGCGGAGTCGCTTAGGCCCTGATATCGTCCCTGGACCGAACCCTAAACCTAGCTAAGGCTCTCTCCTCTTGGGGACCCAATTCCAAGGTCGCACAGCATCACGCGCATAGGGAACAGAAGCGGTGCAGGCTGACTCGGCAAGGAACCTGGAAGCTCACCATGTCGTTTCCCAGGCCCGGCTGCAGCTCCCGAGAGGATTCCGGAGCCTCCTCGACCAGGGGCTTATCGACGTGTGTGGTCTGGCAGCCAAAGAGGGACCCTACGGGCACCGTCCCTTGTGCCCTCAACTCAGCCCTTCGGGGAGACCACTGCCCTGCTGTGAGTTCGGCGCCCGGAACCTCCTGGGACCTACCCCTAAACCTAAACCTAACCTGAACCGTTACCCTCCACCGAAACCTAAGCCAGCCTCAATCCCTATTCCTGCATTTGAGCCGCCGTCTGGCATGGGCCCTCATTTCAGGCCTCGAGGGAGATCACCAGACCGGAGTCGCTTCGGCCCTGGCGACGTTCCTGGACCGAACCCTAACCCTAGATAAGGCTCTCTATGCATGGGGACCCAATTACAAGGTAGGACAGCATCACGAGCCTGGGATCCAGAAGCGGGGCAGGCTGACTTGCCAAGGAACCTGGAAGCTCACCATGTCGTTTGCCAGGCCCGGCTGCAGCTCCCGAGAGGATTCAGGAGGCCTCCTCGACCAGGGGCTTATCGACGTGTGTGGCCTTGGCAGCCAAAGAGGGATCCTGACCGGCACCGTCCTTTGTGCCCGCAACTAAGCCCTTCGGAAAGAACACTGCCCGGCTGTGAGTTCTGCGTCTGGAACCTCTTGGGACATAACCCTAACCCTAACCCTTCCCCGAACCGTTACCCTCCACTGACACCTAACCCTGCCTCGTTCCCTTATCCTGCATTTGAGCCGCCTTCTGACATGCGCCCTCACTTCAGCCCTCGAGGGAGATCACGAGAGCGGAGTCGCTTCGGCCCTGGCGACGTCCCTGGACCGAACCCTCACCCTAGCTAAAGCTCTCTCCTCATGGGGACCCAATTCCAAGGTCGGACAGCATCACGCGCCTGGGGTCCAGAAGCAGTGCAGGCTGACTCGGCATGGAACTTGGAATCTCACCATGTCGTTTTCCAGGCCCGGCTGCAGCTCCCGAGAGGATTCCGGAGGTCTCCTCGACCAGGGTCTTATCGACGTGTGTGGCCTTGACAGCCAAAGAGGGACTCTGACCGGCACGGTCCCTTGTGCCCTCAACTCAGCCCTTCGGGGAGACCACTGCCCTGCTGTGGGTTCGGCGCCTGGAACCTCCTGGGACCTAACCCTAACCCTAACCCTACCCCGAACCGTTACCCTCCACCGAAACGGAAGCCTGCCTCATTCCCTTATCCTGCATTTGAGCCGTCTTCTGATATGGGCCCTCACTTCAGCCCTCGAAGGAGATCACAAAACCGGAGTCGCTTCGGCCCTTGCGTCGTCCCTGGACCGAACCCTAACCCTAGCTAAGGCTCTCTCCTCATGGGGACCCAATTCCAATGTCGGACAGCATCACGCGCATAGGGAACAGAAGCGGTGCAGGCTGACTCGGCAAGGAACCTGGAAGCTCACCATGTCGTTTCCCAGGCCCGGCTGCAGCTCCCGAGAGGATTCAGGAGGCCTCCTCGACCAGGGGCTTTTCGACGTGTGTGGTCTTGGCAGCCAAAGAGGGACCCTGACCGGCACCGTCCCTTGTGCCCTCAACTCAGCATTTCGGGGAGACCACTGCCCTGCTGTGAGTTCAGCGCCTGGAACCTCCTGGGACCTAACCCTAACCCTAACCCTACCCCGAACCAGGACCATCCCCCGGAACCTAAGCCTGCCTCGACCCCTAATACTGCATTTGAGCCGCCTCCTGGCATGGGCCCTCACTTCAGCCCTCGAGGGAGATCACGAGACCAGAGTCGCTTCGGCCCTGGCGACGTCCCTGGACTGAACCCTAACCCTAGCTAAGGCTCTCTCCTCATGGGGACCCAATTCCAAGGTCGGACAGCATCACGCGCCTGGGGTCCAGAAGCGGTGCAGGCTGACTCGGCATGGAACTTGGAATCTCACCATGTCGTTTCCCAGGCCCGGCTGCAGCTCCAGAGAGGATTCCGGAGGCCTCCTCGACCAGGGGCTTATCGACGTGTGTGGCCTTGACAGCCAAAGAGGGTCCCTGAAATGCACGGTCCCTTGTGCCCTCAACTCAGCCCTTCGGGAAGACCACTGCCCGGCTGTGGGTTCGGCTCCTGGAACCTCCTGGGACCTAACCCTAACCCTAACCCTACCCAGAAAAAGACCCTCCACCGAAACCTAAGCCAGGCTCGATCCCTATTCCTGCATTTGAGCTGCCGTCTGGCATGGGCCCTCATTTCAGGCCTCGAAGGAGATCACCAGACCGGAGTCACTTCGGCCCTGGTGACGTCCCTGGACTGAACCCTAACCCTAGATAAGGCTCTCTCCGCATGGGGACCCAATTCCAAGGTAGGACAGCGTCACGAGCCTGGGGTCCAGAAGCGGGGCAGGCTGACTTGCCAAGGAACCTGGAAGCTCACCATGTCGTTTCCCAGGCCCGGCTGCAGCTCCCGAGAGGATTCAGGAGGCCTCCTCGACCAGGGGCTTTAGGACGTGTGTGGTCTTGGCAGCCAAAGAGGGACCCTAACCGGCACCGTCCCTTGTGCCCTCAACTCAGCCCTTCGGGGAGACCACTGCCCTGCTGTGAGTTCAGCGCCTGGAACCTCTTGGGACCTAACCCTAACCCTAACCCTACCACGATCCAGGACCATCCACCGGAACCTAAGCCTGCCTCATTCCCTTATCCTGCATTTCAGCCGCCTCCTGGCATGGGCCCTCACTTCAGACCTCGAGGGAGATCACGAGACCGGAGTCGCTACGGCCCTGGCGACGTCCCTGGACTTAACCCTAACCCTAGCTAAGGCTCTCTCCTCATGGGGACCCAATTCCAAGGTCGGACAGCATCACGCGCCTGGTGTCCAGAAGCGGTGCAGGCTGACTCGGGACGGAACTTAGAATCTCACCATGTCGATTCCCAGGCCCGGCTGCAGCTCCCGAGAGGATTCCGGAGGCCTCCATGACCAGGGGCTTATCGACGTGTGTGGCCTTGACAGCCAAAGAGGGTCCCTGACCGGCACGGTCCCTTGTGCCCTCAACTCAGCCCTTCGGGGAGACCACTGCCCGGCTGTGGGATCGGCGCCTGGAACCTCCTGGGACCTAACCCTAACCCTAAACCTACCTCGAGAAAGGATCCTCCACCGAAACCTAAGCCAGCCTCGATCCCAATTCCTGCATTTGAGCTGCCGTCTGGCATGGGCCCTCATTTCAGGCCTCGAGGGAGATCACCAGACCGGAGTCGCATAGGCCCTGGCGACGTCCCTGGACAGAACCCTAACTCTAGATAAGGCTCTCTCTGCATGGGGACCCATTCCAAGGTAGGACAGCATCACGAGCCTGGGGTCCAGAAGCGGGGAAGGCTGACTTGCCAAGGAACCTGGAAGCTCACCATGTCGTTTCCCAGGCCCGGCTGCAGCTCCTGAGAGGATTCCGGAGGCCTCCTCGACCAGGGGCTTATCGACGTGTGTGGCCTTGGCAGCCAAAGAGGGATCCTGACCGGCACCGTCCTTTGTGCCCGCCACTAAGCCCTTCGGGGAGACCACTGCCCTGCTGTGGGTTCGGCGCCTGGAACCTCCTGGGACCTAACCCTAACCCTACCCCGAACCAGGACCCTCCACCGAAACCTAAGCCTGCCTCATTACCTTAC
The DNA here is from genome assembly GCF_022837055.1 of Prionailurus viverrinus. Taxonomy (NCBI): domain Eukaryota; kingdom Metazoa; phylum Chordata; class Mammalia; order Carnivora; family Felidae; genus Prionailurus; species Prionailurus viverrinus. The sequence goes on from NW_025927618.1 coordinate 1,718,878, forward strand.
CCTGCATTTGAGCTGCCTTCTGATATGGGCCCTCACTTCATCCCTCGAAGGAGATCACGAGACCGGAGTCGCTTCGGCCCTGGCGTCGTCCCTGGACCGAACCCTAAACCTAGCTAAGGCTCTCTCCTCATGGGGACCCAATTCCAATGTCGGACAGCCTCACACGCATAGGGAGCAGAAGCGGTGCAGGCTGACTCGGCAAGGAACCTGGAAGCTCACCATGTCGTTTCCCAGGCCCGGCTGCAGCTCCCGAGATGATTCCGGAGGCCTCCTCGACCAGGGGCTTTTCGACGTGTGTGGTCTTGGCAGCCAAAGAGGGACCCTGACCGGCACCGTCCCTTGTGCCCTCAACTCAGCCCTTCGGGGAGACCACTGCCCTGCTGTGAGTTCAGCGCCTGGAACCTCATGTGACCTAACCCTAACCCTAACCCTACCACGAACCAGGACCATCCCCCGGAACCTAAGCCTGCCTCGACACCTAATCCTGCATTTGAGCCGCCTCCTGGCATGGGCCCTCACTTCAGCCCTCGAGGGAGATCACGAGACCAGAGTCGCTTCGGCCCTGGCAACGTCCCTGGACTCAACCCTAACCCTAGCTAAGGCTCTCTCCTAATGGGGACCCAATTCCAAGGTCGGACAGCATCACGAGCCTGGGGTCCAGAAGCGGGGCAGGCTGACTTGCCAAGGAACCTGGAAGCTCACCATGTCGTTTCCGAGGCCCGGCTGCAGCTCCTGAGAGGATTCGGGAGGCCACCTCGACCAGAGGCTTATCGACGTGTGTGGCCTTGGCAGCCAAAGAGGGACCCTGACCGGCAAGGTCCCTTGTGCCCTCAACTCAGCCCTTCGGGGAGACCACTGCCCTGCTTTGGGAAAAGCGCCTGGAATCTCCTGGGACCTAACCCTAACCCTAACCCTACCCCGAACCAGGACCCTCCACCGAAACCTAAGCCAGCCTCGATCCCTATTCCTGCATTTGAGCCGCTTTCTGGAATGGGCCCTCACTTCAGTCCTCGAGGGAGATCACGAGACCCGAGTCGCTTCGGCCCTGGCGACGTCCCAAAACCGAACCCTAACCCTAGTTAAGGCTCTCTCCGCATGGGACCCAATTCCTACGTAGGACAGCATCACGAGCCTGGGGTCCAGAAGCGGTGCAGGCTGACTTGCCCAGAAACCTGGAAGCTCACCATGTCGTTTCCCAGGCCCGGCTGCAGCTCCCGAGAGGATTCCGGAGGCCTCCTCGACCAGGGGCTTATTGCCATGTGTGGTCTTGGCAGCCAAAGAGGGACCCTGACCGGCACCGTCCCTTGTGCCCTCAACTCAGCCCTTCGGGGAGACCACTGCCCTGCTGTGAGTTCAGCGCCTGGAACCTCCTGGGACCTAACCCTAACCCTAACCCTACCCCGAACCAGGACCCTCCACCGAAACCTAAGCCTGCCTCGACACCTAATCCTGCATTTGAGCCGCCTCCTGGCATGGGCCCTCACTTCAGCCCTCGAGGGAGATCAGGAGACCATAGTCGCTTCGGCCCTGGCGACGTCCCTGGACCGAACCCTAACCCTAGCTAAAGCTCTCTCCTCATGGGGACCCAATTCCAAGGTCGGACAGCATCACGCGCCTGGGGTCCAGAAGCAGTGCAGGCTGACTCGGCATGGAACTTGGAATCTCACCATGTCGTTTCCCAGGCCCGGCTGCAGCTCCCGAGAGGATTCCGGAGGTCTCCTCGACCAGGGGCTTATCGACGTGTGTGGCCTTGACAGCCAAAGAGGGACCCTGACCGGCACGGTCCCTTGTGCCCTCAACTCAGCCCTTCGGGGAGACCACTGCCCTGCTGTGGGTTCGGCGCCTGGAACCTCCTGGGACCTAACCCTAACCCTAACCCTACCCCGAACCGTTACCCTCCACCGAAACGGAAGCCTGCCTCATTCCCTTATCCTGCCTTTGAGCCGCCTTCTGATATGGGCCCTCACTTCAGCCCTCGAAGGAGATCATGAAACCGGAGTCGCTTCGGCCCTTGCGTCGTCCCTGGACCGAACCCTAACCCTAGCTAAGGCTCTCTCCTCATGGGGACCCAATTCCAATGTCGGACAGCATCACGCGCATAGGGAACAGAAGCGGTGCAGGGTGACTCGGCAAGGAACCTGGAAGCTCACCATGTCGTTTCCCAGGCCCGGCTGCAACTCCCGAGAGGATTCCGGAGGCCTCCTCGACCAGGGGCTTTTCGACGTGTGTGGTCTTGGCAGCCAAAGAGGGACCCTGACCGGCACCGTCCCTTGTGCCCTCAACTCAGCCCTTCGGGGAGACCACTGCCCTGCTGTGAGTTCAGCGCCTGGAACCTCCTGGGACCTAACCCTAAACCTAACCCTACCCCGAACCAGGACCCTCCACCGAAACCTAAGCCTGCCTCGACACCTAATCCTGCATTTGAGCCGCCTCCTGGCATGGGCCCTCACTTCAGCCCTCGAGGGAGATCACGAGACCGTAGTCGCTTCGGCCCTGGCAACGTCCCTGGACCGAACCCTAACCCTAGCTAAGGCTCTCTCCTCATGGGGACCCAATTCCAAGGTCGGACAGCATCACGCGCCTGGGGTCCAGAAGCGGTGCAGGCTGACTCGGCATGGAACTTGGAATCTCACCATGTCGTTTCCCAGGCCCGGCTGCAGCTCCAGAGAGGATTCCGGAGGCCTCCTCGACCAGGGGCTTATCGACGTGTGTGGCCTTGACAGCCAAAGAGGGTCCCTGAAAGGCACGGTCCCTTGTGCCCTCAACTCAGCCCTTCGGGAAGACCACTGCCCGGCTGTGGGTTCGGCTCCTGGAACCTCCTGGGACCTAACCCTAACCCTAACCCTACCCAGAAAAAGACCCTCCACCGAAACCTAAGCCTGCCTCGACACCTAATCCTGCATTTGAGCCGCCTCCTGGCATGGGCCCTCATTTCAGGCCTCGAAGGAGATCACCAGACCGGAGTCACCTCGGCCCTGGTGACGTCGCTGGACTGAACCCTAACCCTAGATAAGGCTCTCTCCGCATGGGGACCCAATTCCAAGGTAGGACAGCGTCACGAGCCTGGGGTCCAGAAGCGGGGCAGGCTGACTTGCCAAGGAACCTGGAAGCTCACCATGTCGTTTCCCAGGCCCGGCTGCAGCTCCTGAGAGGATTCCGGAGGCCTCCTCGACCAGGGGCTTATCGACGTGTGTGGCCTTGGCAGCCAAAGAGGGATCCTGACCGGCACCGTCTTTTGTGCCCGCCACTAAGCCCTTCGGGAAGAACACTGCCCTGCTGTGAGTTCGGCGTCGGGAACCTCTTGGAACCTAACCCTAACCCTAACCCTTCCCCGAACCGTTACCTCCACTGAAACCTAGCGTGCCTCGTTCCCTTATCCTGCATTTGAGCCGCCTTCTGGCATGGGCCCTCACTTCAGCCCTCGAGGGAGATCACGAGACCGGAGTCGCGACGGCCCTGGCATCGTCCCTGGACCGAACCCTAACCCTAGCTAAGGCTCTCTCCTGTTGGGGACCCAATTCCAAGGTCGGACAGCATCACGCGCATAGGGAACAGAAGCGGTGCAGGCTGACTCGGCAAGGAACATGGAAGCTCACCATGTCGTTTCCCAGGCCCGGCTGCAGCTCCCGAGAGGCTTCCGGAGCCTCCTCGACCAGGGGCTTATCGACGTGTGTGGTCTTGGCAACCAAAGAGGGACCCTGACCGGCACCGTCCCTTGTGCCCTCAATTCAGCCCTTCGGGGAGACCACTGCCCTGCTGTGAGTTCAGCGCCTGGAACCTCCTGGGACCTAACCCTAACCCTAACCCTACCCCGAACCAGGACCCTCCACCGAAACCTAAGCCTGCCTCGACACCTAATCCTGCATTTGAGCCGCCTCCTGGCATGGGCCCTCACTTCAGCCCTCGAGGGAGATCACGAGACCGGAGTCGCTTTAGCCCTGGCGACGTCCCTGGACCGAACCCTAACCATAGCTAAGGCTCTCTGCTCATGGGGACACAATTCCACGGTCGGACAGCATCATGCGCCTGGGGTCCAGAGGCGGTGCAGGCTGACTCGGCATGGACCTTGCAATCTCACCATGTCGTTTCCCAGGCCCGGCTGCAGCTCCCGAGAGGATTCCGGAGGCCTCCTCGACCAGGGTCTTATCGACGTGTGTGGCCTTGACAGCCAAAGAGGGACCCTGACCGGCACGGTCCCTTGTGCCCTCAACTCAGCCCTTCGGGGAGACCACTGCCCTGCTGTGAGTTCAGCGCCTGGAAAGTCCTGGGACCTAACCCTAACCCTAACCTACCCCGAACCAGGACCCTCCACCGAAACCTAAGCCAGCCTCGATCCCTATTCCTGCATTTGAGCCGCTTTCTGGAATGGGCCCTCACTTCAGTCCTCGAGGGAGATCACGAGACCCGAGTCGCTTCGGCCCTGGCAACGTCCCAGGACCGAACCCTAACCCTAGTTAAGGCTCTCTCCGCATGGGACCCAATTCCTACGTAGGACAGCATCACGAGCCTGGGGACCAGAAGCGGTGCAGGCTGACTTGCCCAGAAACCTGGAAGGTCACCATGTCGTTTCCCAGGCCCGGCTGCAGCTCCCGAGAGGATTCCGGAGGCCTCCTCGACCAGGGGCTTATTGCCATGTGTGGTCTTGGCAGCCAAAGAGGGACCCTGACCGGCACCGTCCCTTGTGCCCTCAACTCAGCCCTTCGGGGAGACCACTGCCCTGCTGTGGGTTCGGCGCCTGGAACCTCCTGGGACCTAACCCTCACCCTAACCCTACCCCGAACCAGGACCCTCCACCGAAACCTAAGCCTGCCTCATTCCCTTATCCTGCATTTGAGCCGCCTTCTGATATGGGCCCTCACTTCAGCCCTCGAAGGAGATCACAAAACCGGAGTCGCTTCGGCCCTTGCGTCGTCCCTGGACCGAACCCTAACCCTAGCTAAGGCTCTCTCCTCATGGGGACCCAATTCCAATGTCGGACAGCATCACGCGCATCGGGAACAGAAGCGGTGCAGGCTGACTCGGCAAGGAACCTGGAATCTCACCATGTCGTTTCCCAGGCCCGGCTGCAGCTCCCGAGAGGATTCCGGAGGCCTCCTCCACCAGGGGCTTTTCGACGTGTGTGGTCTTGGCAGCCAAAGAGGGACCCTGACCGGCACCGTCCCTTGTGCCCTCAACTCAGCCCTTCGGGGAGACCACTGCCCTGCTGTGAGTTCAGCGCCTGGAACCTCCTGGGACCTAACCCTAACCCTAACCCTACCACGAACCAGGACCATCCCCCGGAACCTAAGCCTGCCTCGACACCTAATCCTGCATTTGAGCCGCCTCCTGGCATGGGCCCTCACTTCAGCCCTCGAGGGAGATCACGAGACCAGAGTCGCTTCGGCCCTGGCGACGTCCCTGGACTGAACCCTAACCCTAGCTAAGGCTCTCTCCTCATGGGGACCCAATTCCAAGGTCGGACAGCATCACGCGCCTGGGGTCCAGAAGCGGTGCAGGCTGACTCGGCATGGAACTTGGAATCTCACCATGTCGTTTCCCAGGCCCGGCTACAGCTCCCGAGAGGATTCCGGAGGCCTCCTCGACCAGGGGCTTATCGACGTGTGTGGCCTTGACAGCCAAAGAGGGTCCCTGACCGGCACGGTCCCTTGTGCCCTCAACTCAGCCCTTCGGGAAGACCACTGCCCGGCTGTGGGTTCGGCGCCTGGAACTTCCTGGGACCTAACCCTAACCCTAACCCTACCCAGAAAAAGGACCCTCCACCGAAACCTAAGCCAGGCTCGATCCCTATTCCTGCATTTGAGCTGCCGTCTGGCATGGGCCCTCATTTCAGGCCTCGAAGGAGATCAGCAGACCGGAGTCACTTCTGCCCTGGTGACGTCCCTGGACTGAACCCTAACCCTAGATAAGGCTCTCTCAGCATGGGGACCCAATTCCAAGTTAGGACAGCATCACGAGCCTGGGGTCCAGAAGCGGGGCAGGCTGACTTGCCAAGGAACCTGGAAGCTCACCATGTCGTTTCCCAGGCCCGGCTGCAGCTCCTGAGAGGATTCCGGAGGCCTCCTCGACCAGGGGCTTATTGCCATGTGTGGTCTTGGCAGCCAAAGAGGGACCCTGACCGGCACCGTCCCTTGTGCCCTCAACTCAGCCCTTCGGGGAGACCACTGCCCTGCTGTGAGTTCAGCGCCTGGAACCTCCTGGGACCTAAACCTAACCCTAACCCTACCCCGAACCAGGACCCTCCACCGAAACCTAAGCCTGCCTCGACACCTAATCCTGCATTTGAGCCGCCTCCTGGCATGGGCTCTCACTTCAGCCCTCGAGGGAGATCACGAGACCAGAGTCGCTTCGGCCCTGGCGACGTCCCTGGACCGAACCCTAACCCTAGCTAAGGCTCTCTCCTCATGGGGACCCAATTCCAATGTCGGACAGCATCACGCGCATAGGGAACAGAAGCGGTGCAGGCTGACTCGGCAAGGAACCTAGAAGCTCACCATGTCGTTTCCCAGGCCCGGCTGCAGCTCTCGAGAGGATTCCGGAGGCCTCCTCGACCAGGGGCTTTTCGACGTGTGTGGTCTTGGCAGCCAAAGAGGGACCCTGACCGGCACCGTCCCTTGTGCCCTCAACTCAGCCCTTCGGGGAGACCACTGCCCTGCTGTGAGTTCAGCGCCTGGAACCTCCTGGGTCCTAACCCTAACCCTAACCCTACCACGAACCAGGACCATCCCCCGGAACCTAAGCCTGCCTCGACACCTAATCCTGCATTTGAGCCGCCTCCTGGCATGGGCCCTCACTTCAGCCCTCGAGGGAGATCACGAGACCAGAGTCGCTTCGGCCCTGGCGACGTTCCTGGACTGAACTCTAACCCTAGCTAAGCCTCTCTCCTCATGGGGACCCAATTCCAAGGTCGGACAGCATCACGCGCCTGGGGTCCAGAAGCGGTGCAGGCTGACTCGGCATGGAACTTGGAATCTCACCATGTCGTTTCCCAGGCTCGGCTGCAGCTCAAGAGAGGATTCCGGAGGCCTCCTCGACCAGGGGCTTATCGACGTGTGTGGCCTTGACAGCCAAAGAGGGTCCCTGACCGGCACGGTCCCTTGTGCCCTCAACTCAGCCCTTCGGGAAGACCACTGCCCGGCTGTGGGTTCGGCGCCTGGAACCTCCTGGGACCTAACCCTAACCCTAACCCTACCCAGAAAAAGGACCCTCCACCGAAACCTAAGCCAGGCTCGATCCCTTTTCCTGCATTTGAGCTGCCGTCTGGCATGGGCCCTCATTTCAGGCCTCGAAGGAGATCACCAGAACGGAGTCACTTCGGCCCTGGTGACGTCCCTGGACTGAATCCTAACCCTAGATAAGGCTCCCTTAGCATGGGAACCCAATTCCAAGGTAGGACAGCATCACGAGCCTGGCGTCCAGAAGTGGGGCAGGCTGACTTGCCAAGGAACCTGGAAGCTCACCATGTCGTTTCCCAGGCCCGGCTGCAGCTCCCGAGAGGATTCCGGAGGCCTCCTCGACCAGGGGTTTATTGCCTTGTGTGGTCTTGGCAGCCAAAGAGGGACCCTGACCGGCACCGTCCCTTGTGTCCTCAACTCAGCCCTTCGGGGAGACCACTGCCCTGCTGTGAGTTCAGCGCCTGGAACCTCCTGGGACCTAACCCTAACCCTAACCCTACCCCGAACCAGGACCCTCCACCGAAACCTAAGCCTGCCTCGACACCTAATCCTGCATTTGAGCCGCCTCCTGGCATGGGCTCTCACTTCAGCCCTCGAGGGAGATCACGAGACCAGAGTCGCTTCGGCCCTGGCGACGTCCCTGGACCGAACCCTAACCCTAGCTAAAGCTCTCTCCTCATGGGGACCCAATTCCAAGGTCGGACAGCATCACGCGCCTGGGGTACAGAAGTAGTGCAGGCTGACTCGGCATGGAACTTGGAATCTCACCATGTCGTTTCCCAGGCCCCGCTGCAGCTCCCGAGAGGATTCCGGAGGTCTCCTCGACCAGGGGCTTATCGACGTGTGTGGCCTTGACAGCCAAAGAGGGACCCTGACCGGCACGGTCCCATGTGCCCTCAACTCAGCCCTTCGGGGAGACCACTGCCCTGCTGTGGGTTCGGCGCCTGGAACCTCCTGGGACCTAACCCTAACCCTAACCCTACCCCGAACCAGGACCCTCCACCGAAACGGAAGCCTGCCTCATTCCCTTATCCTGCCTTTGAGTCGCCTTCTGATATGGGCCCTCACTTCAGCCCTCGAAGGAGATCATGAAACCGGAGTCGCTTCGGCCCTGGCGTCGTCCCTGGACCGAACCCTAACCCTAGCTAAGGCTCTCTCCTCATGGGGACCCAATTCCAATGTCGGACAGCATCACGCGCATAGGGAACAGAAGCGGTGCAGGCTGACTCGGCAAGGAACCTGGAAGCTCACCATGTCGTTTCCGAGGCCCGGCTGCAACTCCCGAGAGGATTCAGGAGGCCTCCCCGACCAGGGGCTTTTCGACGTGTGTGGTCTTGGCAGCCAAAGAGGGACCCTGACCGGCACCGTCCCTTGTGCCCTCAACTCAGCCCTTCGGGGAGACCACTGCCCTGCTGTGAGTTCAGCGCCTGGAACCTCCTGGGACCTAACCCTAACCCTAACCCTACCACGAACAAGGTGCATCCCCCGGAACCTAAGCCTCCCTCGACACCTAATCCTGCATTTGAGCCGCCTCCTGGCATGTGCCCTCACTTCAGACCTCGAGGCAGATCACGAGACCGGAGTCGCTACGGCCCTGGCGACGTCCCTGGACTTAACCCTAACCCTAGCTAAGGCTCTCTCCTCATGGGGACCCAATTCCAAGGTCGGACACCATCACGCGCCTGGGTTCCAGAAGCGGTGCAGGCTGACTCGGCATGGAACTTAGAATCTCACCATGTCGATTCCCAGGCCCGGCTGCAGCTCCAGAGAGGATTCCGGAGGCCTCCTCGACCAGGGGCTTATCGACGTGTGTGGCCTTGACAGCCAAAGAGGGTCCCTGAACGGCACGGTCCCTTGTGCCCTCAACTCAGCCCTTCGGGGAGACCACTGCCCTGCTGTGGGTTTGGCGCCTGGAACCTCCTGGGACCTAACCCTAACCCTAACCCTACCCAGAAAAAGGATCCTCCACCGAAACCTAAGCCAGGCTCGATCCCTTTTCCTGCATTTGAGCTGCCGTCTGGCATGGGCCCTCATTTCAGGCCTCGAGGGAGATCACCAGACCGGAGTCGCTTCGGCCCTGGCGACGTCCCTGGACCGAACCCTAACTCTAGATAAGGCTCTCTCTGCATGGGGACCCAATTCCAAGGTAGGACAGCATCACGAGCCTGGGGTCCAGAAGCGGGGAAGGCTGACTTGCTAAGGAACCTGGAAGCTCACCATGTCGTTTGCCAGGCCCGGCTGCAGCTCCGGAGAGGATTCCGGAGGCCTCCTCGACCAGGGGCTTATCGACGTGTGTGGCCTTGGCAGCCAAAGAGGGATGCTGACCGGCACCGTCCTTTGTGCCCGCAACTAAGCCCTTCGGAAAGAACACTGCCCTGCTGTGAGTTCTGTGTCTGGAACCTCTTGGGACCTAACACTAACCCTAACCTTTCCCCGAACCGTTACCCTCCACTGAAAACTAAGCCTGCCTCGTTCCCTTATCCTGCATTTGAGCCGCCTGGTGGCATGGGCCCTCACTTCAGCCCTCGAGGGAGATCCCGAGGGTGGAGTCGATACGGCCCTGGCATCGTCCCCGGACCGAACCCTAACCCTAGCTAAGGCTCTCTCCTCTTGGGGACCCAATTCCAAGGTCGGACAGCATCACGCGCATAGGGAACAGAAGCGGTGCAGGCTGACTCGGCAAGGAACCTGGAAGCTCACCATGTCGTTTCCCAGGCCCGGCTGCAGCTCCCGAGTGGATTCCCGAGGCCTCCTCTACGAGGGGCTTATCGACGTGTGTGGCCTTGGCAGCCAAAGAGGGATCCTGACCGGCACCGTCTTTTGTGCGCACAACTAAGCCCTTCGGAAAGAACACTGCCCTGCTGTGAGTTCTGCGTCTGGAACCTCTTGGGACCTAACACTAACCCTAACCTTTCCCCGAACCGTTACCCTCCACTGAAAACTAAGCCTGCCTCGTTCCCTTATCCTGCATTTGAGCCGCCTTGTGGCATGGGCCCTCACTTCAGCCCTCGAGGGAGATCCCGAGGGTGGAGTCGCTACGGCCCTGGCATCGTCCCCGGACCGAACCCTAACCCTAGCTAAGGCTCTCTCCTCTTGGGGACCCAATTCCAAGGTCGGACAGCATCACGTGCATAGGGAACAGAAGTGGTGCAGGCTGACTCGGCAAGGAACCTGGAAGCTCACCATGTCGTTTCCCAGGCCCGGCTGCAGCTCCCGAGGGGATTCCGGAGGCCTCCTCGACCAGGGGCTTATCGACGTGTGTGGTCTTGGCAGCCAAAGAGGGACCCTACCGGCACCGTCCCTTGTGCCCTCAACTCAGCCCTTCTGGGAGACCACTGCCCTGCTGTGAGTTCAGCGCCCGGAATCTCCTGGGTCCTACCCCTAAACCTAAACCTAACCTGAAGCGTTACCTTCCACCGAAACCTAAGCCTGCCTCGATCCCTAATCCTGCATTTCAGCCGCCTCCTGGCATGGGCCCTCACTTCAGCCCTCGAGGGAGATCACGAGACCGGAGTCGCTTCGGCCCTGGCGACGTCCCTGGACCGAACCCTAACCCTAGCTAAGGCTCTCTCCTCATGGGGACCCAATTCTAAGGTCGGACAGCATCACGAGCCTGGGGTCCAGAAGCGGTGCAGGCTGACTTGCCCAGGAACCTGGAAGCTCACCATGTCGTTTCCCAGGCCCGGCTGCAGTTCCCGAGAGGATTCCGGAGGCCTCCTCGTCCAGGGGCTTATTGCCGTGTGTGGTCTTAGCAGGCAAAGAGGGACCCTGACCGGCACCGTCCCTTGTGCCCTCAACTCAGCCCTTCGGGGAGTCAACTGCCCTGCTGTGAGTTCAGCGCCTGGAACCTCCTGGGACCTAACCCTAACCCTAACACTACACCGAACCAGGACCCTCCCCCGAAACCTATGCCTGCCTCGACACCTAATATTGCATTTGAGCCGCCTCCTGGCATGGGCCCTCACTTCAGCCCTCGAGAGAGATCAAGAGACCGGAGTCGCTTCGACCCTGGCGTCGTCCCTGGACTTAATCCTAACCCTAGCTAAGGCTCTCTCCTCATGGGGACCCAATTCCAAGGTCGGACAGCATCACGCGCCTGGGGTCCAGAAGCGGTGCAGGCTGACTCGGCATGGAACTTAGAATCTCACCATGTCGATTCCCAGGCCCGGCTGCAGCTCCAGAGAGGATTCCGGAGGCCTTCTCGACCAGGGGCTTATCGACGTGTGTGGCCTTGACAGCCAAAGAGGGTCCCTGAACGGCACGGTCCCTTGTGCCCTCAACTCAGCCCTTCGGGGAGACCACTGCCCGGCTGTGGGTTCGGCGCCTGGAACCTCCTGGGACCTAACCCTAACCCTAACCTTACCCTGAGAAAGGATCCTCCACCGAAACCTAAGCCAGCCTCGATCCCTATTCCTGGATTTGAGCTGCCGTCTGGCATGGGCCCTCATTTCAGGCCTCGAGGGAGATCACCAGACCGGAGACGCTTCGGCCCTGGCGACGTCCCTGGACCGAACCCTAACTCTAGATAAGGCTCTCTCTGCATGGGGACCCATTCCAAGGTAGGACAGCATCACGAGCCTGGGGTCCAGAAGCGGGGAAGGCTGACTTGCCAAGGAACCTGGAAGCTCACCATGTCGTTTCCCAGGCCCGGCTGCAGCTCCGAAAGGATTTCGGAGGCCTCCTCGACCAGGGGCTTTTCGACGTGTGTGGTCTTGGCAGCCAAAGAGGGACCCTGACCGGCACCGTCCCTTGTGCCCTCAACTCAGCATTTCGGGGAGACCACTGCCCTGCTGTGAGTTCAGCGCCTGGAACCTCCTGGGACCTAACCCTAACCCTAACCCTACCACGAACCAGGACCATCCCCCGGAACCTAATCCTGCCTCGACACCTAATCCTGCATTTGAGCCGCCTCCTGGCATGGGCCCTCACTTCAGCCCTCGAGGGAGATCACGAGACCAGAGACGCTTCAGCCCTGGTGACGTCCCTGGACTGAACCCTAACCCTAGCTAAGGCTCTCTCCTCATGGGGACCCAATTCCAAGGTCGGACAGCATCACGCGCCTGGGGTCCAGAAGCGGTGCAGGCTGACTCGGCATGGAACGTGGAATCTCACCATGTCGTTTCCCAGGCCCGGCTGCAGCTCCTGAGTGGATTCCGGAGGCCTCCTCGACCAGGGGCTTATCGACGTGTGTGGCTTTGACAGCCAAAGAGGGTCCCTGACCGGCACGGTCCCTTGTGCCCTCAACTCAGCCCTTCGGGAAGACCACTGCCCGGCTGTGGCTTCGGCGCCTGGAACCTCCTGGGACCTAACCCTAACCCTAACCCTACCCAGAAAAAGGACCCTCCACCGAAACCTAAGCCAGGCTCGATCCCTATTCCTGCATTTGAGATGCCGTCTGGCATGGGCCCTCATTTCAGGCCTCGAAGGAGATCACCAGACCGGAGTCACCTCGGCCCTGGTGACGTCGCTGGACTGAACCCTAACCCTAGATAAGGCTCTCTCCGCATGGGGACCCAATTCCAAGGTAGGACAGCGTCACGAGCCTGGGGTCCAGAAGCGGGGCAGGCTGACTTGCCAAGGAACCTGGAAGCTCACCATGTCGTTTCCCAGGCCCGGCTGCAGCTCCTGAGAGGATTCCGGAGGCCTCCTCGACCAGGGGCTTATCGACGTGTGTGGCCTTGGCAGCCAAAGAGGGATCCTGACCGGCACCGTCTTTTGTGCCCGCCACTAAGCCCTTCGGGAAGAACACTGCCCTGCTGTGAGTTCGGCGTCTGGAACCTCTTGGAACCTAACCCTAACCCTAACCCTTCCCCGAACCGTTACCTCCACTGAAACCTAGCCTGCCTCGTTCCCTTATCTTGCATTTGAGCCGCCTTCTGGCATGGGCCCTCACTTCAGCCCTCGAGGGAGATCACGAGACCGGAGTCGCTACGGCCCTGGCATCGTCCCTGGACCGAACCCTAACCCTAGCTAAGGCTCTCTCCTGTTGGGGACCCAATTCCAAGGTCGGACAGCATCACGCGCATAGGGAACACAAGCGGTGCAGGCTGACTCGGCAAGGAACATGGAAGCTCACCATGTCGTTTCCCAGGCCCGGCTGCAGCTCCCGACAGGCTTCCGGAGCCTCCTCGACCAGGGGCTTATCGACGTGTGTGGTCTTGGCAACCAAAGAGGGACCCTGACCGGCACCGTCCCTTGTGCCCTCAATTCAGCCCTTCGGGGAGACCACTGCCCTGCTGTGAGTTCAGCGCCTGGAACCTCCTGGGACCTAACCCTAACCCTAACCCTAACCCTAACCCTAACCTCCTGGGACCTAACCCTAACCCTAACCCTACCCCGAACCAGGACCCTCCACCGAAACCTAAGCCTGCCTCGACACCTAATCCTGCATTTGAGCCGCCTCCTGGCATGGACCCTCACTTCAGCCCTCGAGGGAGATCACGAGACCGGAGTCGCTTTAGCCCTGGCGACGTCCCTGGACCGAACCCTAACCATAGCTAAGGCTCTCTGCACATGGGGACACAATTCCAAGTTCGGACAGCATCATGCGCCTGGGGTCCAGAGGCGGTGCAGGCTGACTCGGCATGGACCTTGCAATCTCACCATGTCGTTTCCCAGGCCCGGCTGCAGCTCCCGAGAGGATTCCGGAGGCCTCCTCGACCAGGGTCTTATCGACGTGTGTGGCCTTGACAGCCAAAGAGGGACCCTGAACGGCACGGTCCCTTGTGCCCTCAACTCAGCCCTTCGGGGAGACCACTGCCCTGCTGTGGGATCGGCGCCTGGAACCTCCTGGGACCTAACCCTAACCCTAACCCGACCCCGAACCGTTACCCTCCACCGAAACGGAAGCCTGCCTCATTTCCTTATCCTGCATTTGAGCCGCCTTCAGATATGGGCCCTCACCTCAGCCCTCGAAGGAGATCACAAAACCGGAGTCGCTTCGGCCCTTGCGTCGTCCCTGGACCGAACCCTAACCCTAGCTAAGGCTCTCTCCTCATGGGGACCCAATTCCAATGTCGGACAGCATCACGCGCATAGGGAACAGAAGCGGTGCAGACTGACTCGGCAAGGAACCTGGAAGCTCACCATGTCGTTTCCCAGGCCCGGCTGCAGCTCCGAGAGGATTTCGGAGGCCTCCTCGACCAGGGGCTTTTCGACGTGTGTGGTCTTGGCAGCCAAAGAGGGACCCTGACCGGCACCGTCCCTTGTGCCCTCAACTCAGCATTTCGGGGAGACCACTGCCCTGCTGTGAGTTCAGCGGCTGGAACCTCCTGGGACCTAACCCTAACCCTAACCCTACCACGAACCAGGACCATCCCCCGGAACCTAAGCCTGCCTCAACCCCTAATACTGCATTTGAGCCGCCTCCTGGCATGGGCCCTCACTTCAGCCCTCGAGGGAGATCACGAGACCAGAGTCGCTTCGGCCCTGGCGACGTCCCTGGACTGAACCCTAACCCTAGCTAAGGCTCTCTCCTCATGGGGACCCAATTCCAAGGTCGGACAGCATCACGCGCCTGGGGTCCAGAAGCGGTGCAGGCTGACTCGGCATGGAACTTGGAATCTCACCATGTCGTTTCCCAGGCCCGGCTGCAGCTTCAGAGAGGATTCCGGAGGCCTCCTCGACCAGGGGCTTATCGACGTGTGTGGCCTTGACAGCCAAAGAGGGTCCCTGACCGGCACGGTCCCTTGTGCCCTCAACTCAGCCCTTCGGGAAGACCACTGCCCGGCTGTGGCTTCGGCGCCTGGAACCTCCTGGGACCTAACCCTAACCCTAACCCTACCCAGAAAAAGGACCCTCCACCAAAACCTAAGCCAGGCTCGATCCCTATTCCTGCATTTGAGATGCCGTCTGGCATGGGCCCTCATTTCAGGCCTCGAAGGAGATCACCAGACCGGAGTCACCTCGGCCCTGGTGACGTCGCTGGACTGAACCCTAACCCTAGATAAGGCTCTCTCCGCATGGGGACCCAATTCCAAGGTAGGACAGCGTCACGAGCCTGGGGTCCAGAAGCGGGACAGGCTGACTTGCCAAGGAACCTGGAAGCTCACCATGTCGTTTCCCAGGCCCGACTGCAGCTCCTGAGAGGATTCCGGAGGCCTCCTCGACCAGGGGCTTATCGACGTGTGTGGCCTTGGCAGCCAAAGAGGGATCCTGACCGGCACCGTCTTTTGTGCCCGCCACTAAGCCCTTCGGGAAGAACACTGCCCTGCTGTGAGTTCGGCGTCTGGAACCTCTTGGAACCTAACCCTAACCCTAACCCTTCCCCGAACCGTTACCTCCACTGAATCCTAGCCTGCCTCGTTCCCTTATCCTGCATTTGAGCCGCCTTCTGGCATGGGCCCTCACTTCAGCCCTCGAGGGAGATCACGAGACCGGAGTCGCTACGGCCCTGGCATCGTCCCTGGACCGAACCCTAACCCTAGATAAGGCTCTCTCCTGTTGGGGACCCAATTCCAAGGTCGGACAGCATCACGCGCATAGGGAACACAAGCGGTGCAGGCTGACTCGGCAAGGAACATGGAAGCTCACCATGTCGTTTCCCAGGCCCGGCTGCAGCTCCCGAGTGGCTTCCGGAGCTTCCTCGACCAGGGGCTTATCGACGTGTGTGGTCTTGGCAACCAAAGAGGGACCCTGACCGGCACCGTCCCTTGTGCCCTCAATTCAGCCCTTCGGGGAGACCACTGCCCTGCTGTGAGTTCAGCGCCTGGTACCTCCTGGGACCTAACCCTAACCCTAACCCTACCCCGAACCAGGACCCTCCACCGAAACCTAAGCCTGCCTCGACACCTAATCCTGCATTTGAGCCGCCTCCTGGCATGGGCCCTCACTTCAGCCCTCGAGGGAGATCACGAGACCGGAGTCGCTTTAGCCCTGGCGACGTCCCTGGACCAAACCCTAACCATAGCTAAGGCTCTCTGCTCATGGGGACACAATTCCAAGGTCGGACAGCATCATGCGCCTGGGGTCCAGAGGCGGTGCAGGCTGACTCGGCATGGACCTTGCAATCTCACCATGTCGTTTCCCAGGCCCGGCTGCAGCTCCCGAGAGGATTCCGGAGGCCTCCTCGACCAGGGTCTTATCGACGTGTGTGGCCTTGACAGCCAAAGAGGGACCCTGACCGGCACGGTCCCTTGTGCCCTCAACTCAGCCCTTCGGGGAGACCAATGCCCTGCTTTGGGAAAAGCGCCTGGAATCCCCTGGGACCTAACCCTAACCCTAACCCTACCCCGAACCAGGACCCTCCACCGAAACCTAAGCCAGCCTCGATCCCTATTCCTGCATTTGAGCCGCTTTCTGGAATGGGCCCTCACTTCAGTCCTCGAGGGAGATCACGAGACCCGAGTCGCTTCGGCCCTGGCGACGTCCCAGGACCGAACCCTAACCCTAGTTAAGGCTCTCTCCGCATGGGACCCAATTCCTACGTAGGACAGCATCACGAGCCTGGGGTCCAGAAGCGGTGCAGGCTGACTTGCCCAGAAACCTGGAAGCTCACCATGTCGTTTCCCAGGCCCGGCTGCAGCTCCAGAGAGGATTCCGGAGGCCTCCTCGACCCGGGGCTTATTGCCATGTGTGGTCTTGGCAGCCAAAGAGGGACCCTGACCGGCACCGTCCCTTGTGCCCTCAACTCAGCCCCTAGGGGAGACCACTGCCCTGCTGTGAGTTCAGCGCCTGGAACCTCCTGGGACCTAACCCTAACCCTAAACCTACTCCGAACCAGGACCCTCCACCGAAACCTAAGCCTGCCTCGACACCTAATCCTGCATTTGAGCCGCCTCCTGGCATGGGCCCTCACTTCAGCCCTCGAGGGAGATCACGAGACCAGAGTCGCTTCTGCCCTGGCGACGTCCCTGGACTGAACCCTAACCCTAGCTAAAGCTCTCTCCTCATGGGGACCCAATTCCAAGGTCGGACAGCATCAAGCGCCTGGGGTCCAGAAGCAGTGCAGGCTGACTCGGCATGGAACTTGGAATCTCACCATGTCGTTTCCCAGGCCCGGCTGCAGCTCCCGAGAGGATTCCGGAGGTCTCCTCGACCAGGGGCTTATCGACGTGTGCCCTTGACAGCCAAAGAGGGACCCTACCGGCACGGTCCCTTGTGCCCTCAACTCAGCCCTTCGGGGAGACCACTGCCCTGCTGTGGGTTCGGCGCCTGGAACCTCCTGGGACCTAACCCTAACCCTAACCCTACCCCAAACCGTTACCCTCCACCGAAACGGAAGCCTGCCTCATTCCCTTATCCTGCATTTGAGCCGCCTTCAGATATGGGCCCTCACCTCAGCCCTCGAAGGAGATCACAAAACCGGAGTCGCTTCGGCCCTTGCGTCGTCCCTGGACCGAACCCTAACCCTAGCTAAGGCTCTCTCCTCATGGGGACCCAATTCCAATGTCGGACAGCATCACGCGCATAGGGAACAGAAGCGGTGCAGGCTGACTCGGCAAGGAACCTGGAAGCTCACCATGTCGTTTCCGAGGCCCGGCTGCAGCTCCGAGAGGATTTCGGAGGCCTCCTCGACCAGGGGCTTTTTGACGTGTGTGGTCTTGGCAGCCAAAGAGGGACCCTGACCGGCACCGTCCCTTGTGCCCTCAACTCAGCATTTCGGGGAGACCACTGCCTTGCTGTGAGTTCAGCGCCTGGAACCTCCTGGGACCAAACCCTAACCCTAACCCTACCTCGAACCAGGACCATCCCCAGGAACCTAAGCCTGCCTCGACCCCTAATACTGCATTTGAGCCGCTTCCTGGCATGGGCCCTCACTTCAGCCCTCGAGGGAGATCATGAGACCAGAGTCGCTTCGGCCCTGGCGACGTCCCTGGACTGAACCCTAACCCTAGCTAAGGCTCTCTCCTCATGGGGACCCAATTCCAAGGTCGGACAGCATCACGCGCCTGGGGTCCAGAAGCGGTGCAGGCTGACTCGGCATGGAACTTGGAATCTCACCATGTCGTTTCCCAGGCCCGGCTGCAGCTCCAGAGAGGATTCCGGAGGTCTCCTCGACCAGGGGCTTATCGACGTGTGTGGCCTTGACAGCCAAAGAGGGTCCCTGACCGGCACGGTCCCTTGTGCCCTAAACTCAGCCCTTCGGGAAGACCACTGCCCGGCTGTGGCTTCGGCGCCTGGAACCTCCTGGGACCTAACCCTAACCCTAACCCTACCCAGAAAAAGGACCCTCCACCGAAACCTAAGCCAGGCTCGATCCCTATTCCTGCATTTGAGATGCCGTCTGGCATGGGCCCTCATTTCAGGCCTCGAAGGAGATCACCAGACCGGAGTCACCTCGGCCCTGGTGACGTCGCTGGACTGAACCCTAACCCTAGATAAGGCTCTCTCCGCATGGGGACCCAATTCCAAGGTAGGACAGCGTCACGAGCCTGGGGTCCAGAAGCGGGGCAGGCTGACTTGCCAAGGAACCTGGAAGCTCACCATGTCGTTCCCCAGTCCCGGCTGCAGCTCCTGAGAGGATTCCGGAGGCCTCCTCGACCAGGGGCTTATCGACGTGTGTGGCCTTGGCAGCCAAAGAGGGATCCTGACCGGCACCGTCTTTTGTGCCCGCCACTAAGCCCTTCGGGAAGAACACTGCCCTGCTGTGAGTTCGGCGTCTGGAACCTTTTGGAACCTAACGCTAATCCTAACCCTTCCCCGAACCGTTACCTCCACTGAAACCTAGCCTGCCTCGTTCCCTTATCCTGCATTTGAGCCGCCTTCTGGCATGGGCCCTCACTTCAGCCTTCGAGGGAGATCACGAGACCGGAGTCGCTACGGCCCTGGCATCGTCCCTGGACCGAACCCTAACCCTAGATAAGGCTCTCTCCTGTTGGGGACCCAATTCCAAGGTCGGACAGCATCACGCGCATAGGGAACAGAAGCGGTGCAGGCTGACTCGGCAAGGAACATGGAAGCTCACCATGTCGTTTCCCAGGCCCGGCTGCAGCTCCCGAGAGGCTTCCGGAGCCTCCTCGACCAGGGGCTTATCGACGTGTGTGGTCTTAGCAACCAAAGAGGAACCCTGACCGGCACCGTCCCTTGTGCCCTCAATTCAGCCCTTCGGGGAGACCACTGCCCTGCTGTGAGTTCAGCGCCTGGAACCTCCTGGGACCTAACCCTAACCCTAACCCTACCCCGAACCAGGACCCTCCACCGAAACCTAAGCCTGCCTCGACACCTAATCCTGCATTTGAGCCGCCTCCTGGCATGGGCCCTCACTTCAGCCCTCGAGGGAGATCACGAGACCGGAGTCGCTTTAGCCCTGGCGACGTCCCTGGACCGAACCCTTACCATAGCTAAGGCTCTCTGCACATGGGGACACAATTCCAAGGTCGGACAGCATCATGCGCCTGGGGTCCAGAGGCGGTGCAGGCTGACTCGGCATGGACCTTGCAATCTCACCATGTCGTTTCCCAGGCCCGGCTGCAGCTCCCGAGAGGATTCCGGAGGCCTCCTCGACCAGAGTCTTATCGACGTGTGTGGCCTTGACAGCCAAAGAGGGACCCTGACCGGCACGGTCCCTTGTGCCCTCAACTCAGCCCTTCGGGGAGACCACTGCCCTGCTTTGGGAAAAGCGCCTGGAATCTCCTGGGACCTAACCCTAACCCTAACCCTACCCCGAACCAGGACCCTCCACCGAAACCTAAGCCAGCCTCGATCCCTATTCCTGCATTTGAGCCGCTTTCTGGAATGGGCCCTCACTTCAGTCCTCGAGGGAGATCACGAGACCCGAGTCGCTTCGGCCCTGGCGACGTCCCAGGACCGAACCCTAACCCTAGTTAAGGCTCTCTCCGCATGGGACCCAATTCCTACGTAGGACAGCATCACGAGCCTGGGGTCCAGAAGCGGTGCAGGCTGACTTGCCCAGAAACCTGGAAGCTCACCATGTCGTTTCCCAGGCCCGGCTGCAGCTCCCGAGAGGATTCCGGAGGCCTCCTCGACCAGGGGCTTATTGCCATGTGTGGTCTTGGCAGCCAAAGAGGGACCCTGACCGGCACCGTCCCTTGTGCCCTCAACTCAGCCCTTCGGGGAGACCACTGCCCTGCTGTGAGTTCAGCGCCTGGAACCTCCTGGGACCTAACCCTAACCCTAACCCTACCCCGAACCAGGACCCTCCACCGAAACCTAAGCCTGCCTCGACACCTAATCCTGCATTTGAGCCGCCTCCTGGCATGGGCCCTCACTTCAGCCCTCGAGGGAGATCACGAGACCAGAGTCGCTTCTGCCCTGGCGACGTCCCTGGACCGAACCCTAACCCTAGCTAAAGCTCTCTCCTCATGGGGACCCAATTCCAAGGTCGGACAGCATCAAGCGCCTGGGGTCCAGAAGCAGTGCAGGCTGACTCGGCATGGAACTTGGAATCTCACCATGTCGTTTCCCAGGCCCGGCTGCAGCTCCCGAGAGGATTCCGGAGGTCTCCTCGACCAGGGGCTTATCGACGTGTGTGCCCTTGACAGCCAAAGAGGGACCCTGACCGGCACGGTCCCTTGTGCCCTCAACTCAGCCCTTCGGGGAGACCACTGCCCTGCTGTGGGTTCAGCGCCTGGAACCTCCTGGGACCTAACCCTAACCCTAACCCTACCCAGAAAAAGGACCCTCCACCGAAACCTAAGCCAGGGTCGATCCCTATTCCTGCATTTGAGATGCCGTCTGGCATGGGCCCTCATTTCAGGCCTCGAAGGAGATCACCAGACCGGAGTCACCTCGGCCCTGGTGACGTCGCTGGACTGAACCCTAACCCTAGATAAGGCTCTCTCCGCATGGGGACCCAATTCCAAGGTAGGACAGCGTCACGAGCCTGGGGTCCAGAAGCGGGACAGGCTGACTTGCCAAGGAACCTGGAAGCTCACCATGTCGTTTCCCAGGCCCGGCTGCAAATCCTGAGAGGATTCCGGAGGCCTCCTCGACCAGGGGCTTATCGACGTGTGTGGCCTTGGCAGCCAAAGAGGGATCCTGACCGGCACCGTCTTTTGTGCCCGCCACTAAGCCCTTCGGGAAGAACACTGCCCTGCTGTGAGTTCGGCGTCTGGAACCTCTTGGAACCTAACCCTAACCATAACCCTTCCCCGAACCGTTACCTCCACTGAAACCTAGCCTGCCTCGTTCCCTTATCCTGCATTTGAGCCGCCTTCTGGCATGGGCCCTCACTTCAGCCCTCGAGGGAGATCACGAGACCGGAGTCGCTACGGCCCTGGCATCGTCCCTGGACCGAACCCTAACCCTAGCTAAGGCTCTCTCCTGTTGGGGACCCAATTCCAAGGTCGGACAGCATCACGCGCATAGGGAACAGAAGCGGTGCAGGCTGACTCGGCAAGGAACATGGAAGCTCACCATGTCGTTTCCCAGGCCCGGCTGCAGCTCCCGAGAGGATTCCGGAGGCCTCCTCGACCAGGGGCTTTTCGACGTGTGTGGTCTTGGCAGCCAAAGAGGGACCCTGACCGGCACCGTCCCTTGTGCCCTCAACTCAGCCCTTCGGGGAGACCACTGCCCTGCTGTGAGTTCAGCGCCTGGAACGTCCTGGGACCTAACCCTAACCCTAACCCTACCACGAACCAGGACCATCCCTGGGAACCTAAGCCTGCCTCGACCCCTAATCCTGCATTTGAGCCGCCTCCTGGCATGGGCCCTCACTTCAGCCCTCGAGGGAGATCACGAGACCAGAGTCGCTTCAGCCCTGGCGACGTCCCTGGACTGAACCCTAACCCTAGCTAAGGCTCTCTCTTCATGGGGACCCAATTCCAAGGTCGGACAGCATCACGCGCCTGGGGTCCAGAAGCGGTGCAGGCTGACTCGGCATGGAACTTGGAATCTCACCATGTCGTTTCCCAGGCCCGGCTGCAGCTCAAGAGAGGATTCCGGAGGCCTCCTCGACCAGGGGCTTATCGACGTGTGTGGTCTTGGCAACCAAAGAGGGACCCTGACTGGCACCGTCCCTTGTGCCCTCAATTCAGCCCTTCGGGTAGACCACTGCCCTGCTGTGAGTTCAGCGCCTGGAACCTCCTGGGACCTAACCCTAACCCTAACCCTACCCCGAACCAGGACCCTCCACCGAAACCTAAGCCTGCCTCGACACCTAATCCTGCATTTGAGCCGCCTCCTGGCATGGGCCCTCACTTCAGCCCTCGAGGGAGATCACGAGACCGGAGTCGCTTTAGCCCTGGCGACGTCCCTGGACCGAACCCTAACCATAGCTAAGGCTCTCTGCTCATGGGGACACAATTCCAAGGTCGGACAGCATCATGCGCCTGGGGTCCAGAGGCGGTGCAGGCTGACTTGGCATGGACCTTGCAATCTCACCATGTCGTTTCCCAGGCCCGGCTGCAGCTCCCGAGAGGATTCCGGAGGCCTCCTCGACCAGGGTCTTATCGACGTGTGTGGCCTTGACAGCCAACGAGGGACCCTGACCGGCACGGTCCCTTGTGCCCTCAACTCAGCCCTTCGGGGAGACCACTGCCCTGATTTGGGAAAAGCGCCTGGAATCTCCTGGACCTAACCCTAACCCTAACCCTACCCCGAACCAGGACCCTCCACCGAAACCTAAGCCAGCCTCGATCCCTATTCCTGCATTTGAGCCGCTTTCTGGAATGGGCCCTCACTTCAGTCCTCGAGGGAGATCACGAGACCCGAGTCGCTTCGGCCCTGGCGACGTCCCAGGACCGAACCCTAACCCTAGTTAAGGCTCTCTCCGCATGGGACCCAATTCCTACGTAGGACAGCATCACGAGCCTGGGGTCTAGAAGCGGTGCAGGCTGACTTGCCCAGAAACCTGGAAGCTCACCATGTCGTTTCCCAGGCCCGGCTGCAGCTCCCGAGAGGATTCCGGAGGCCTCCTCGACCAGGGGCTTATTGCCATGTGTGGTCTTGGCAGCCAAAGAGGGACCCTGACCGGCACCGTCCCTTGTGCCCTCAACTCAGCCCTTCGGGGAGACCACTGCCCTGCTGTGAGTTCAGCGCCTGGAACCTCCTGGGACCTAACCCTAACCCTAACCCTACCCCGAACCAGGACCCTCCACCGAAACCTAAGCCTGCCTCATTCCCTTATCCTGCATTTGAGCCGCCTTCTGATATGGGCCCTCACTTCAGCCCTCGAAGGAGATCACAAAACCGGAGTCGCTTCGGCCCTTGCGTCGTCCCTGGACCGAACCCTAACCCTAGCTAAGGCTCTCTCCTCATGGGGACCCAATTCCAAGGACGGACAGCATCACGCGCATAGGGAACAGAAGCGGTGCAGGCTGACTCGGCAAGGAACCTAGAAGCTCACCATGTCGTTTCCCAGGCCCGGCTGCAGCTCCAGAGAGGATTCCGGAGGCCTCCTCGACCAGGGGCTTTTCGACGTGTGTGGTCTTGGCAGCCAAAGAGGGACCCTGACCGGCACCGTCCCTTGTGCCCTCAACTCAGCCCTTCGGGGAGACCACTGCCCTGCTGTGGGTTCGGCGCCTGGAACCTCCTGGGACCTAACCCTAACCCTAACCTTACCCCGAACCAGGACCCTCCCCCGAAACCTAAGCCTGCCTCATTCCCTTATCCTGCATTTGAGCCGCCTTCTGATATGGGCCCTCACTTCAGCCCTCGAAGGAGATCACAAAATCGGAGTCGCTTCGGCCCTTGCGTCGTCCCTGGACCGAACCCTAACCCTAGCTAAGGCTCTCTCCTCATGGGGACCCAATTCCAATGTCGGACAGCATCACGCGCATAGGGAACAGAAGAGGTGCAGGCTGACTCGGCAAGGAACCTGGAAGCTCACCATGTCGTTTCCCAGGCCCGGCTGCAGCTCCCGAGAGGATTCCGGAGGCCTCCTCGACCAGGGGCTTTTTGACGTGTGTGGTCTTGGCAGCCAAAGAGGGACCCTGACCGGCACCGTCCCTTGTGCCCTCAACTCAGCCCTTCGGGGAGACCACTGCCCTGCTGTGAGTTCAGCACCTGGAACGTCCTGGGACCTAACCCTAACCCTAACCCTACCACGAACCAGGACCATCCCTGGGAACCTAAGCCTGCCTTGACCCCTAATCCTGCATTTGAGCCGCCTCCTGGCATGGGCCCTCACTTCAGCCCTCGAGGGAGATCACGAGACCAGAGTCGCTTCGGCCCTGGCGACGTCCCTGGACTGAACCCTAACCCTAGCTAAGGCTCTCTCCTCATGGGGACCCAATTCCAAGGTCGGACAGCATCACGCGCCTGGGGTCCAGAGGCGGTGCAGGCTGACTCGGCATGGACCTTGCAATCTCACCATGTCGTTTCCCAGGCCCGGCTGCAGCTCCCGAGAGGATTCCGGATGCCTCCTCGACCAGGGTCTTATCGACGTGTGTGGCCTTGACAGCCAAGGAGGGACCCTGACCGGCACCGTCCCTTGTGCCCTCAACTCAGCCCTTCGGGGAGACCACTGCCCTGCTTTGGGAAAAGCGCCTGGAATCTCCTGGGACCTAACCCTAACCCTAACCTTACCCCGAACCAGGATCCTCCACCGGAACCTAAGCCTGCCTCATTCCCTTATCCTGCATTTGAGCCGCCTTCTGATATGGGCCTTCACTTCAGCCCTCGAAGGAGTTCACAAAATCGGAGTCGCTTCGGCCCTTGCGTCGTCCCTGGACCGAACCCTAACCCTAGCTAAGGCTCTCTCCTCATGGGGACCCAATTCCAATGTCGGACAGCATCACGCGCATAGGGAACAGAAGCGGTGCAGGCTGACTCGGCAAGGAACCTGGAAGCTCACCATGTCGTTTCCCAGGCCCGGCTGCAGCTCCCGAGAGGATTCCGGAGGCCTCCTCGACCAGGGGCTTTTCGACGTGTGTGGTCTTGGCAGCCAAAGAGGGACCCTGACCGGCACCGTCCCTTGTGCCCTGAACTCAGCCCTTCGGGGAGACCACTGCCCTGCTGTGAGTTTAGCGCCTGGAACCTCCTGGGACCTAACCCTAACCCTAACCCTACCACGAACCAGGATCATCCCCCGGAACCTAAGCCTGCCTCGACACCTAATCCTGCATTTGAGCCGCCTCCTGGCATGGGCCCTCACTTCAGCCCTCGAGGGAGATCACGAGACCAGAGTCGATTCGGCCCTGGCGACGTCCCTGGACCGAACCCTAACCATAGCTAAGGCTCTCTGCTCATGGGGACACAATTCCAAGGTCGGACAGCATCATGCGCCTGGGGTCCAGAGGCGGTGCAGGCTGACTCGGCATGGACCTTGCAATCTCACCATGTCGTTTTCCAGGCCCGGCTGCAGCTCCCGAGAGGATTCCGGAGGCCTCCTCGACCAGGGTCTTATCGACGTGTGTGGCCTTGACAGCCAAAGAGGGACCCTGACCGGCACGGTCCCTTGTGCCCTCAACTCAGCCCTTCGGGGAGACCACTGCCCTGCTTTGGGAAAAGCGCCTGGAATCTCCTGGGACCTAACCCTAACCCTAACCCTACCCCGAACCAGGACCCTCCACCGAAACATAAGCCAGCCTCGATCCCTATTCCTGCATTTGAGCCGCTTTCTGTAATGGGCCCTCACTTCAGTCCTCGAGGGAGATCACGAGACCCGAGTCGCTTCGGCCCTGGCGACGTCCCAGGACCGAACCCTAACCCTAGTTAAGGCTCTCCACATGGGACCCAATTCCAAGGTAGGACAGCATCACGAGCCTGAGGTCCAGATGCGGTGCAGGCTGACTTGCCCAGAAACCTGGAAGCTCACCATGTCGTTTCCCAGGCCCGGCTGCAGCTCCCGAGAGGATTCCGGAGGCCTCCTCGACCAGGGGCTTTTCGACGTGTGTGGTCTTGGCAGCCAAAGAGGGACCCTGACCGGCACCGTCCCTTGTGCCCTCAACTCAGCCCTTCGGGGAGACCACTGCCCTGCTGTGAGTTCAGCGCCTGGAACCTCCTGGGACCTAACCCTAACCCTAACCCTACCACGAACCGTTAGCCTCCACCAAAACGTAAGCCTGCCTCGTTCTCTTATCCTGCATTTGAGCCGCCTCCTGGCATGGGCCCTCACTTCAGCCCCCGAGGGAGATCACGAGAGCGGAGTCGCTTCGGCCCTGGCATCGTCCCTGGACCGAACCCTAACCCTAGCTAAGGCTCTCTCCTCATGGGGACCCAATTCCAAGGACGGACAGCATCACGCGCATAGGGAACAGAAGCGGTGCAGGCTGACTCGGCAAGGAACATGGAAGCTCACCATGTCGTTTCCCAGGCCGGCTGCAGCTCCCGAGAGGATTCCGGAGGCCTCCTCGACCAGGGGCTCATCGACGTGTGTGGTGTTGGCAGCCAAAAAGGGACCCTGAGCGGCACCGTCCCTTCTGCCCTCAACTCAGGCCTTCGGGGAGACCACTGCCCTGCTGTGAGTTCAGCGCCTGGAACCTCATGGGACCTAACCCTATCCCTAACCCTACCCGAACCAGGACCCTCTACCGAAACCGAAGCCTGCCTCGATCCCTAATCCTGCATTTGAGCCGCCTCCTGGCATGGGCGCTCACTTCAGCCCTCGAGGGAGATCACGAGACCGGAGTCGCTTCGGCCCTGGCGACATCCCTGGACCAAACCCTAACCCTAGCTATGGCTCTCTCCTCATGAGGACCCAATTCCAAGGTTGGACAGCATCACGCGCCTGGGGTCCAGAAGCAGTGCAGGCTGACTCGGCATGGAACTTGGAATCTCACCATGTCGTTTCCCAGGCCCGGCTGCAGCTCCCGAGAGGATTCCGGAGGCCTCATCGACCAGGGGCTTATCGAGGTGTGTGGCCTTGAGCCAAAGAGGGACCCTGACCGGCACCGTCCCTTGTGCGCTCAACTCAGCCCTTCGGGGAGACCACTGCCCTGCTGTGAGTTCGGCGCCTGGAATCTCCTGGGTCCTACCCCTAAACCTAAACCTAACCCGATCCGTTACCCTCCACCGAAACCTAAGCCTGCCTCGATCCCTAATCCTGCATTTGAGCCGCCTCCTGGCATGGGCCCTCACTTCAGCCCTCGAGGGAGATC
Source organism: Prionailurus viverrinus (assembly GCF_022837055.1). Classification (NCBI taxonomy): domain Eukaryota; kingdom Metazoa; phylum Chordata; class Mammalia; order Carnivora; family Felidae; genus Prionailurus; species Prionailurus viverrinus. Next base: position 1,745,990 of record NW_025927618.1, read on the forward strand.
ACGAGACCAGAGTCGCTTTGGCCCTGGCGACTTCGCTGGACCGAACCTTAACCCTAGCTAAGGCTCTCTCCGCATGGGGACCCAATTCCAAGGTCGGACAGCATCACGCGCCTGGTGTCCAGAAGCGGTGCAGGCTGACTCGTCAAGGAACCTGGAAGCTCACCATGTCGTTTCCCAGGCCCGGCTGCAGCTCCTGAGAGGATTCCGGAGGCCTCCTCGACCAGGGGCTTATCGACGTGTGTGGCCTTGGCAGCCAAAGAGGGATCCTGACCGGCACCGCCCTTTGTGCCCGCAACTAAGCCCTTCGGGAAGAACACTGCCCTGCTGTTAGTTCGGCGTCTGGAACCTCTTGGGACCTAACCCTAACCCTAACCCTTCGCCGAACCGTTACCCTCCACTGAAACCTAAGCTTGCCTCGTTCCCTTATCCTGCAGTTGAGCCGCCTTCTGGCATGGGCCCTCACTTCAGACCTCGAGGGAGATCACGAGAGCGGAGTCGCTTCGGCCCTGGCATCGTCCCTGGACCGAACCCTAACCCTAGCTAAGGCTCTCTCTTCATGGGGACCCAATTCCAAGATCGGACAGCATCACGCGCATAGGGAACAGAAGCGGTGCAGGCTGACTCGGCAAGGAACCTGGAAGCTCACCATGTCGTTTCCCAGGCCCGGCTGCAGCTCCCGAGAGGACTCCGGAGGCCTTCTCGATCAGGGGCTTATCGACGTGTGTGGTCTTGGCAGCCAAAGAGGGACCCTGACCGGCACCGTCCCTTGTGCCCTCAACTCAGCCCTTCGGGGAGACCACTGCCTTGCTGTGAGTTCATCGCCTGGAACCTCCTGGGACCTAACCCTAACCCTAACCCTACCCCGAACCAGGACCCTCCACCGAAACCTAAGCCTGCCTCGACACCTAATCCTGCATTTGAGCCGCCTCCTGGCATGGGCCCTCACTTCAGCCCTTGAGGGAGATCACGAGACCGGAGGCGCTTCGGCCCTGGCGAAGTCCCTGGACCGAACCCTAACCCTAGCTAAGGCTCTCTCCTCATGGGGACCCAATTCCAAGGTCGGACAACATCATGCGCCTGGGGTCCAGAAGCGGTGCATGCTGACTCGGCATTGAACTTGGAATCTCACCATGTCGTTTCCCAGGCCCGGCTGCAGCTCCAGAGAGGATTCCGGAGGCCTCCTCGACCAGGGGCTTATCGACATCTGTGGCCTTGACAGCCAAAGAGGGACCCTGACCGGCACGGTCCCTTGTGCTTCAACTCAACCCTTCGGGGAGACCACTACCCTGTTGTGAGTTCAGCGCCTGGAACCTCCTGGGACCCAACCCTAACCCTAAACCTACTCCAACCAGGACCCTCCACCGACACCTAAGCCTGCCCTGATACCTAATCCTGCATTTGAGCCGCATCCTGGCATGGGCCCTCACTTCAGCCCCAGAGGGAGATCACGAGACCGGAGTCGCTTCGGCCCTGGCGACCTCCCTGGACTGAACCCTAACCCTAGATAAGGCTCTCTCCGCATGGGGACCCAATTCCAAGGTAGGACAGCATCACGAGCCTGAGGTCCTGAAGCGGAGCAGGCTGACTTGCCAAGGAACCTGGAAGCTCACCATGTCGTTTCCCAGGCCCGGCTGCAGCTCCCGAGAGGATTCCGGAGGCCTCCCCGACCAGGGGCTTATCGACGTGTGTGGCCTTGACAGCCAAAGAGGGTCCCTGACCGGCACGGTCCCTTGTGCCCTCAACTCAGCCCTTCGGGGAGACCACTGCCCTGCTGTGGTTTCGGCGCCTGGAACCTCCTGGGACCTAACCCTAACCCTAACCCTACCCCGAACCAGGACCCTCCACCGAAACCTAAGCCTGCCTCATTCCCTTATCCTGCATTTGAGCCGCCTTCTGATATGGGCCCTCACTTCAGCCCTCGAAGGAGATCACAAAACCGGAGTCGCTTCGGCCCTTGCGTCGTCCCTGGACCGAACCCTAACCCTAGCTAAGGCTCTCTCCTCATGGGGACCCAATTCCAATGTCGGACAGCATCACGCGCCTGGGGTCCAGAAGCGGTGCAGGCTGACTCGGCATGGAACTTGGAATCTCACCATGTCGTTTCCCAGGCCCGGCTGCAGCTCAAGAGAGGATTCCGGAGGCCTCCTCGACCAGGGGCTTAAATACGTGTGTGGCCTTGACAGCCAAAGAGGGTCCCTGACCGGCACGGTCCCTTGTGCCCTCAACTCAGCCCTTCGGGAAGACCACTGCCCGGCTGTGGGTTCGGCGCCTGGAACCTCCTGGGACCTAACCCTAACCCTAACCCTACCCAGAAAAAGGACCCTCCACCGAAACCTAAGCCAGGCTCGATCCCTATTCCTGCATTTGAGCTGCCGTCTGGCATGGGCCCTCATTTCAGGCCTCGAAGGAGATCACCAGACCGGAGTCACTTCGGCCCTGGTGACGTCCCTGGACTGAATCCTAACCCTAGATAAGGCTCTCTCAGCATGGGGACCCAATTCCAAGGTAGGACAGCATCACGAGCCTGGGGTCCAGAAGCGGGGCAGGCTGACTTGCCAAGGAACCTGGAAGCTCACCATGTCGTTTCCCAGGCCCGGCTGCAGCTCCTGAGAGGATTCCGGAGGCCTCCTCGACCAGGGGCTTATTGCCATGTGTGGTCTTGGCAGCCAAAGAGGGACCCTGACCGGCACCGTCCCTTGTGTCCTCAACTCAGCCCTTCGGGGAGACCACTGCCCTGCTGTGAGTTCAGCGCCTGGAACCTCCTGGCACCTAACCCTAACCCTAACCCTATCCCGAACCAGGACCCTCCACCGAAACCTAAGCCTGCCTCGACACCTAATCCTGCATTTGAGCCGCCTCCTGGCATGGGCCCTCACTTCAGCCCTCGAGGGAGATCACGAGACCAGAGTCGCTTCGGCCCTGGCGACGTCCCTGGACCGAACCCTAACCCTAGCTAAAGCTCTCTCCTCATGGGGACCCAATTCCAAGGTCGGACAGCATCACGCGCCTGGGGTCTAGAAGCAGTGCAGGCTGACTCGGCATGGAACTTGGAATCTCACCATGTCGTTTCCCAGGCCCGACTGCAGCTCCCGAGAGGATTCCGGAGGTCTCCTCGACCAGGGGCTTATCGACGTGTGTGGCCTTGACAGCCAAAGAGGGACACTGCCCGGCACGGTCCCTTGTGCCCTCAACTCAGCCCTTCGGGGAGACCACTGCCCTGCTGTGGGTTCGGCGCCTGGAACCTCCTGGGACCTAACCCTAAGCCTAACCCTACCCCGAACCAGGACCCTCCACCGAAACCTAAGCCTGCCTCATTCCCTTATCTTGCATTTGAGCCGCCTTCTGATATGGGCCCTCACTTCAGCCCTCGAAGGAGATCACGAGACCGGAGTCGCTTCGGCCCTGGCGTCGTCCCTGGACCGAACACTAACCCTAGCTAAGGCTCTCTCCTCATGGGGACCCAATTCCAAGGTCGGACAGCATCACGCGCATAGGGAACAGAAGCGGTGCAGGCTGACTCGGCAAGGAACCTGGAAGCTCACCATGTCGTTTCCCAGGCCCGGCTGCAGCTCCCGAGAGGATTCAGGAGGCCTCCTCGACCAGGGGCTTTTCGACGTGTGTGGTCTTGGCAGCCAAAGAGGGACCCTGACCGGCACCGTCCCTTGTGCCCTCAACTCAGCCCTTCGGGGAGACCACTGCCCTGCTGTGAGTTCAGCGCCTGGAACCTATTGGGACCTAACCCTAACCCTAACCCTACCACGAACCAGGACCCTCCACCGGAACCTAAGCCTGCCTCGACACCTAATCCTGCATTTGAGCCGCCTCCTGGTATGCGCCCTCACTTCAGCCCTCGAGGGAGATCACGAGACCAGATTCGCTTCGGCCCTGGCGACGTCCCTGGACTGAACCCTAACGCTAGCTAAGGCTCTCTCCTCATGGGGACCCAATTCCAAGGTCGGACAGCATCACGCGCCTGGGGTCCAGAAGCGGTGCAGGCTGATTCGGCATGGAACTTGGAATCTCACCATGTCGTTTCCCAGTCCCGGCTGCAGCTCAAGAGAGGATTCCGGAGGCCTCCTCGACCAGGGGCTTATCGACGTGTGTTGCCTTGACAGCCAAAGAGGGTCCCTGACCGGCACGGTCCCTTGTGCCCTCAACTCAGCCCTTCGGGAAGACCACTGCCCGGCTGTGGGTTCGGCGCCTGGAACCTCCTGGGACCTAACCTTAACCCTAACCCTACCCAGAAAAAGGACCCTCCACCGAAACCTAAGCCAGGCTCGATCCCTATTCCTGCATTTGAGCTGCCGTCTGGCATGGGCCCTCATTTCAGGCCTTGAAGGAGATCACCAGACCGGAGTCACTTCGGCCCTGGTGACGTCCCTGGACTGAACCCTAACCCTAGATAAGGCTCTCACCGCATGGGGACCTAATTCCAAGGTAGGACAGCATCACGAGCCTGGGGTCCAGAAGTGGGGCAGGCTGACTTGCCAAGGAACCTGGAATCTCACCATGTCGTTTCCCAGGCCCGGCTGCAGCTCCCGAGAGGATTCCGGAGGCCTCCTCGACCAGGGGCTTATTGCCATGTGTGGTCTTGGCAGCCAAAGAGGGACCCTGACCGGCACCGTCCCTTGTGCCCTCAACTCACCCTTCGGTGAGACCACTGCCCTGCTGTGAGTTCAGCGCCTGGAACCTCCTGGGACCTAACCCTAACCCTAACCCTACCCCGAACCAGGACCCTCCACCGAAACCTAAGCCTGCCTCGACACCTAATCCTGCATTTGAGCCGCCTCCTGGCATGGGCCCTCACTTCAGCCCTTGAGGGAGATCACGAGACCGTAGTTGCGTCGGCCCTGGCGACGTCCCTGGACCGAACCCTAACATTAGCTAAAGCTCTCTCCTCATGGGGACCGAATTCCAAGGTCGGACAGCATCACGCGCCTGGGGTCCAGAAGCAGTGCAGGCTGACTCGGCATGGAACTTGGAATCTCACCATGTCGATTCCCAGGCCCGGCTGCAGCTCCCGAGAGGATTCCGGAGGTCTCCTCGACCAGGGGCTTATCGACGTGTGTGGCCTTGACAGCCAAAGAGGGTCCCTGACCGGCACGGTCCCTTGTGCCCTCAAATCAGCCCTTTGGGGAGACCACTGCCCGGCTGTGGGTTCGGCGCCTGGAACCTCCTGGGACCTAACCCTAACCCTAACCCTACCCCGAACCAGGACCCTCCACCGAAACCTAAGCCAGACTCGATCCCTATTCCTGCATTTGAGCCGCCGTCTGGCATGGGCCGTCATTTCAGGCCTTGAGGGAGATCACCAGACCGGAGTCGCTTCGGCCCTGGCGACGTCCCTGGACCGAACCCTAACCCTAGATAAGGCTCTCTATGCATGGGGACCCAATTACAAGGTAGGACAGCATCACGAGCCTGGGGTCCAGAAGCGGGGCAGGCTGACTTGCCAAGGAACCTGGAAGCTCACCATGTCGTTTCCCAGGCCCGGCTGCAGCTCCCGAGAGGATTCCGGAGGCCTCCTCGACCAGGGGCTTATCGACGTGTGTGGCCTTGGCAGCCAAAGAGGGATCCTGACCGGCACCGTCCTTTGTGCCCACAACTAAGCCATTCGGAAAGAACACTGCCCTGCTGTGAGTTCTGCGTCTGGAACCTCTTGGGACCTAACCCTAACCCTAAACCTTCCCCGAACCGTTACCCTCCACTGACACCTAAGCCTGCCTCGTTCCCTTATCCTGCATTTGAGCCGCCTTCTGACATGCGCCCTCACTTCAGCCCTCGAGGGAGATCACGAGAGCGGAGTCGCTCCGGGCCTGGCATCGTCCCTGGACCGAACCCGAACCCTAGCTAAGGCTCTCTCCTCTTGGGGACCCAATTCCAAGGTCGGACAGCATCACGCGCATAGGGAACAGAAGCGGTGCAGGCTGACTCGGCAAGGAACATGGAAGCTCACCATGTCGTTTCCCAGGCCCGGCTGCAGCTCCCGAGAGGATTCCGGAGGCCTCTTCGACCAGGGGCTTATCGACGTGTGTGGTCTTGGCAGCCAAAGAGGGACCCTAACCGGCACCGTCCCTTGTGCCCTCAACTCAGCCCTTCAGGGAGACCACTGCCCTGCTGTGAGTTCAGCGCCTGGAACCTCCTGGGACGTAACCCTAACCCTAACCCTACCCCGAACCGTTAGCCTCCACCAAAACGTAAGCCTGCCTCGTTCCCTTATCCTGCATTTGAGCCGCCTCCTGGCATGGGCCCTCACTTCAGCCCCCGAGGGAGATCACGAGAGCGGAGTCGCTTCGGCCCTGGCATCGTCCCTGGACCGAACCCTAACCCTAGCTAAGGCTCTCTCTTCATGGGGACCCAATTCCAAGATCGGACAGCATCACGCGCATAGGGAACAGAAGCGGTGCAGGCTGACTCGGCAAGGAACCTGGAAGCTCACCATGTCGTTTCCCAGGCCCGGCTGCAGCTCCCGAGAGGACTCCGGAGGCCTCCTCGATCAGGGGCTTATCGACGTGTGTGGTCTTGGCAGCCAAAGAGGGACCCTGACCGGCACCGTCCCTTGTGCCCTCAACTCAGCCCTTCGGGGAGACCACTGCCTTGCTGTGAGTTCAGCGCCTGGAACCTCCTGGGACCTAACCCTAACCCTAACCCTACCCCGAACAAGGACCCTCCACCGAAACCTAAGCCTGCCTCGACACCTAATCCTGCATTTGAGCCGCCTCCTGGCATGGGCCCTCACTTCAGCCCTTGAGGGAGATCACGAGACCGGAGTCGCTTCGGCCCTGGCGAAGTCCCTGGACCGAACCCTAACCCTAGCTAAGGCTCTCTCCTCATGGGGACCCAATTCCAAGGTCGGACAACATCATGCGCCTGGGGTCCAGAAGCGGTGCATGCTGACTCGGCATTGAACTTGGAATCTCACCATGTCGTTTCCCAGGCCCGGCTGCAGCTCCAGAGAGGATTCCGGAGGCCTCCTCGACCAGGGGCTTATCGACATCTGTGGCCTTGACAGCCAAAGAGGGACCCTGACCGGCACGGTCCCTTGTGCTTCAACTCAACCCTTCGGGGAGACCACTACCCTGTTGTGAGTTCAGCGCCTGGAACCTCCTGGGACCCAAGCCTAACCCTAAACCTACCCGAACCAGGACCCTCTACCGAAACCGAAGCCTGCCTCGATCCCTAATCCTGCATTTGAGCCGCCTCCTGGCATGGGCGCTCACTTCAGCCCTCGAGGGAGATCACGAGACCGGAGTCGCTTCGGCCCTGGCGACATCCCTGGACCAAACCCTAACCCTAGCTATGGCTCTCTCCTCATGAGGACCCAATTCCAAGGTTGGACATCATCACGCGCCTGGGGTCCAGAAGCGGTGCAGGCTGACTCGGCAAGGAACATGGGAGCTCACCATGTCGTTTCCCAGGCCCGGCTGCAGCTCCCGAGAGGATTCCGGAGGCCTCCTCGACCAGGGGCTTATCGACGTGTGTGGTCTTGGCAGCCAAAGAGTGACCCTGACCGGCACCGTCCCTTGTGCCCTCAACTCAGCCCTTCGGGGAGACCACTGCCTTGCTGTGAGTTCAGCGCCTGGAACCTCCTGGGACCTAACCGTAACCCTAACCCTACCCCGAACCCGGACCCTCCCCCGAAACCTAAGCCTGCCTCGACACCTAATCCTGCATTTGAGCCGCCTCCTGGCATGGGCCCTCACTTCAGCCGTTGAGGGAGATCACGAGACCGGAGTCGCTTCGGCCCTGGCGACGTCCCTGGACCGAACCCTAACCCTAGCTAAGGCTCTCTCCTCATGGGGACCCAATTCCAAGGTCGGACAGCATCATGCGCCTGGGGTCCAGGAGCGGTGCATGCTGACTCGGCATTGAACTTGGAATCTCACATGTCATTTCCCAGGCCCGGCTGCAGCTCCAGAGAGGGTTCCGGAGGCCTCCTCGACCAGGGGCTTATCGACGTGTGTGGCCTTGACAGCCAAAGAGGGACCCTGACCGGCACGGTCCCTTGTGCCCTCAACTCAGCCCTTCGGGGAGACCACTGCCCTGCTTTGGGAAAAGCGCCTGGAATCTCCTGGGTCCTAACCCTAACCCTAACCCTACCCCGAACCAGGACCCTCCACCGAAAGCTAAGCCAGCCTCGATCCCTATTCCTGCATTTGAGCCGCTTTCTGGAATGGGCCGTCACTTCAGTCCTCGAGGGAGATCACGAGACCCGAGTCGCTTCGGCCCTGGCGACGTCCCAGGACCGAACCCTAACCCTAGTTAAGGCTCTCTCCGCATGGGACCCAATTCCTACGTAGGACAGCATCACGAGCCTGGGGTCCAGAAGCGGTGCAGGCTGACTTGCCCAGAAACCTGGAAGCTCACCATGTCGTTTCCCAGGCCCGGCTGCAGCTCCCGAGAGGATTCCGGAGGCCTCCTCGACCAGGGGCTTATTGCCATGTGTGGTCTTGGCAGCCAAAGAGGGACCCTGACCAGCACCGTCCCTTGTGCCCTCAACTCAGCCCTTCGGGGAGACCACTGCCCTGCTGTGAGTTCAGCGCCTGGAACCTCCTGGGACCTAACCCTAACCCTAACCCTACCCCGAACCAGGACCCTCCACCGAAACCTAAGCCTGACTCGACACCTAATCCAGCATTTGAGCCGCCTCCTGGCATGGGCCCTCACTTCAGCCCTCGAGGGAGATCACGAGACCGTAGTCGCTTCGGCCCTGGCGATGTCCCTGGTCCGAACCCTAACCCTAGCTAAAGCTCTCTCCTCATGGGGACCCAATTCCAAGGTCGGACAGCATCACGCGCCTGGGGTCCAGAAGCAGTGCAGGCTGACTCGGCATGGAACTTGGAATCTCACCATGTCGTTTCCCAGGCCCGGCTGCAGCTCCCGAGAGGATTCCGGAGGTCTCCTCGACCAGGGGCTTATCGACGTGTGTGGCCTTGACAGCCAAAGAGGGACCCTGACCGGCACGGTCCCTTGTGCCCTCAACTCAGCCCTTCGGGGAGACCACTGCCCTGCTGTGGGTTCGGCGCCTGGGACCTCCTGGACCTAACCCTAACCCTAACCCTACCCCGAACCGTTACCCTCCACCGAAACGGAAGCCTGCCTCATTCCCTTATCCTGCATTTGAGCCGCCTTCTGATATGGGCCCTCACTTCAGCCCTCGAAGGCGATCACAAAACCGGAGTCGCTTCGGCCCTTGCGTCGTCCCTGGACCGAACCCTAACCCTAGCTAAGGCTCTCTCCTCATGGGGACCCAATTCCAATGTCGGACAGCATCACGCGCATAGGGAACAGAAGCGGTGCAGGCTGACTCGGCAAGGAACCTGGAAGCTCACCATGTCGTTTCCCAGGCCCGGCTGCAGCTCCCGAGAGGATTCCGGAGGCCTCCTCGACCAGGGGCTTATCGACGTGTGTGGTCTTGGCAGCCAAAGAGGGACCCTGACCGGCACCGTCCCTTGTGCCCTCAACTCAGCCCTTCGGGGAGACCACTGCCCTGTTGTGAGTTCAGCGCCTGTAACCTCCTGGGACCTAACCCTAACCCTAACCCTACCACGAACCAGGACCATCCCCCGGAACCTAAGCCTGCCTCGACCCGTAATCCTGCATTTGAGCCGCCTCCTGGCATGGGCCCTCACTTCAGCCCTCGAGGGAGATCACGAGACCAGAGTCGCTTCTGCCCTGGTGACGTCCCTGGACTGAACCCAACCCTAGATAAGGCTCTCTCCTCATGGGGACCCAATTCCAAGGTCGGACAGCATCACGCGCCTGGGGTCCAGAAGCGGTGCAGGCTGACTCGGCATGGAACTTGGAATCTCACCATGTCTTTTCCCAGGCCCGGCTGCAGCTCCTGATCGGATTCCGGAGGCCTCCTCGACCAGGGGCTTATCGACGTGTGTGGCCTTGGCAGCCAAAGAGGGATCCTGACCGCCACCGTCTTTTGTGCCCGCAACTAAGCCCTTCGGAAAGAACACTGCCCTGCTGTTAGTTCTGCGTCTGGAACCTCTTGGGACCTAACCCTAACCCTAAACTTTCCCCGAACCGTTACCCTCCACTGAAACCTAAGCCTGCCTCGTTCCCTTATCCTGCATTTGAGCCGCCTTGTGGCATGGGCCCTCACTTCAGACCTCGAGGGAGATCCCGAGGGTGGAGTCGCTACGGCCCTGGCATCGTCCCCGGCCCGAACCCTAACCCTAGCTAAGGCTCTCTCCTCTTGGGGACCCAAATCCAAGGTCGGACAGCATCACCCGCATAGGGAACAGAAGCGGTGCAGGCTGACTCGGCAAGGAACATGGAAGCTCACCATGTCGTTTCCCAGGCCCGGCTGCAGCTCCCGAGAGGATTCCGGAGGCCTCCTCGACCAGGGGCTTATCGACGTGTGTGGTCTTGGCAGCCAAAGAGGGACCCTACCGGCACCGTCCCTTGTGCCCTCAACTCAGCCCTTCGGGGAGACCACTGCCCTGCTGTGAGTTCGGCCCCCGGAACCTCCTGGGTCCTACCCCTAAACCTAAACCTAACCTGAACCGTTACCCTCCACCGAAACCTAAGCCTGCCTCGATCCCTAATCCTCCATTTGAGCCGCCTCCTGGCATGGGCCCTCACTTCAGCCCTCGAGGGAGATCACGAGACCGGAGTCGCTTCGGCCCTGGCGACGTCCCTGGACCGAACGCTAACCCTAGCTAAGGCTCTCTCCTCATGGGGACCCAATTCCAAGGTCGGACAGCATCACGCGCCTGGGGTCCGGAAGCGGTAAAGGCTGACTCGGCATGGAACTTGGAATCTCACCATGTCGTTTCCCAGGCCCGGCTGCAGCTCCAGAGAGGATTCCGGAGGTCTCCTCGACCAGGGGCTTATCGACGTGTGTGGCCTTGACAGCCAAAGAGGGACCCTGACCGGCACTGTCCCTTGTGCCCTCAACTCAGCCCTTCGGGGAGACCACTGCCCTGCTGTGGGTTCGGCGCCTGGAATCTCCTGGGACCTAACCCTAACCCTAACCCTACCCCGAACCAGGACCCTCCACCGAAACGTACACCTGCCTCATTCCCTTATCCTGCATTTGAGCCGCCTCTGATATGGGCCCTCACTTCAGCCCTCGAGGGAGATCACGAGACCGGAGTGGCTTCGGCCCTGGCGTCGTCCTTGGACCGAACCCTAAACCTAGCTAAGGCTCTCTCCTCATGGGGACCCAATTCCAATGTCGGACAGCATCACGCGCATAGGGAACAGAAGCGGTGCAGGCTGACTCGGCAAGGAACCTGGAAGCTCACCATGTCGTTTCCCAGGCCCGGCTGCAGCTCCCGAGAGGATTCCGGAGGCCTCCTCGACCAGGGGCTTTTCGACGTGTGTGGTCTTGGCAGCCAAAGAGGGACCCGGACCGGCACCGTCCCTTGTGCCCTCAACTCAGCCCTTCGGGGAGACCACTGCCCTGCTGTGAGTTCAGCGCCTGGAACCTCCTGGGACCTAACCCTAACCCTAACCCTACCACGAACCAGTCCATCCCCCGGAACCTAAGCCTGCCTCGACACCTAATCCTGCATTTGAGCCGCCTCCTGGCATGGGCCCTCACTTCAGCCCTCGAGGGAGATCACGAGACCGGAGTCGCTTCGGCCCTGGCGACGTCCCTGGACCGAACCCTAACCCTAGCTAAGGCTCTCTCCTCATGGGGACCCAATTCCAAGGTCGGGGAGCATCACGCGCCTGGGGTCCAGAAGCGGTGCAGGCTGATTCGGCATGGAACTTGGAATCTCACCATGTCGTTTCCCAGGCCCGGCTGCAGCTCAAGAGAGGATTCCGGAGGCCTCCTCGACCAGGGTCTTATAGACGTGTGTGGCCTTGACAGCCAAAGGGGGACCCTGACCGGCACGGTCCCTTGTGCCCTCAACTCAGCCCTTCGGGGAGACCACTGCCCTGATTTCGGTTAGGCGCCGGGAACCTACAGGTACCCAACCCTAACCCTAAAACTGCCCATATCCAGGACCCTCCAATGAAACCTAAACCTGCCTCGATCCGTAATCCTGCATTTGAGCCGCCTTCTGGCATGGGCTCTCACTTCAGCCCTCGAGGGAGATCACGAGACCGGAGTCGCGTCGGCCATGGCGACGTCCCTGTAACGAACCCTAACCGTAGCTGAGGCTCTCTCCTCTTGGGGACCCAATTCCAAGGTCTGACAGCATCACGCGCCTGGGGTTCAGAAGCGGTGCAGGCTGACTCAGCAAGGAACCTGGAAACTCACCATGTCGTTTCCCAGGCCCTGCTTCAGCTCCCGAGAGGATATCAGAGTCCTTCTCGACCAGGGGCTTATCGACGTGTGTGGACTTGGCAGCCAAAGAGGAATCCTCCACTGCACCGTCCCTTGTGCCCTCAACTCAGCCCTTCGGGAAGACCACTGCCCTGCTGTTGGTTCGGCGCCTGGAGCCTCCAGGTACCCAACCCTAACCCTAACCCTAACCTGATCCGGGACCCTCCACCAAAACCTAAGCTTACCTCGATCCCTAATCCTGCATTTGAGACGCCTTCTGGCATGGGCCCTCACTTCAGCCCTCGAGGGAGATCTGGAGACCGGAGTCGCTTCGGCCCTGGCGAAGTCCCTGGACCGAACCCTAACCCTAGCTAAGGCTCTCTCCTCATGTGGACCCAATTCCAAGGTCGGACAACATCATGCGCCTGGGGTCCAGAAGCGGTGCATGCTGACTCGGCATTGAACTTGGAATCTCACCATGTCGTTTCCCAGGCCCGGCTGCAGCTCCAGAGAGGATTCCGGAGGCCTCCTCGACCAGGGGCTTATCGACATCTGTGGCCTTGACAGCCAAAGAGGGACCCTGACCGGCACGGTCCCTTGTGCTTCAACTCAACCCTTCGGGGAGACCACTACCCTGTTGTGAGTTCAGCGCCTGGAACCTCCTGGGACCCAAGCCTAACCCTAAACCTACCCGAACCAGGACCCTCTACCGAAACCGAAGCCTGCCTCGATCCCTAATCCTGCATTTGAGCCGCCTCCTGGCATGGGCGCTCACTTCAGCCCTCGAGGGAGATCACGAGACCGGAGTCGCTTCGGCCCTGGCGACATCCCTGGACCAAACCCTAACCCTAGCTATGGCTCTCTCCTCATGAGGACCCAATTCCAAGGTTGGACAGCATCACGCGCCTGGGGTCCAGAAGCGGTGCAGGCTGACTCGACAAGGAACATGGGAGCTCACCATGTCGTTTCCCAGGCCCGGCTGCAGCTCTCGAGAGGATTCCGGAGGCCTCCTCGACCAGGGGCTTATCGACGTGTGTGGCCTTGGCAGCCAAAGAGGGATCCTGACCGCCACCGTCTTTTGTGCCCGCAACTAAGCCCTTAGGAAAGAACACTGCCCTGCTGTTAGTTCTGCGTCTGGAACCTCTTGGGACCTAACCCTAACCCTAAACTTTCCCCGAACCATTACCCTCCACTGAAACCTAAGCCTGCCTCGTTCCCTTATCCTGCATTTGAGCCGCCTTGTGGCATGGGCCCTCACTTCAGACCTCGAGGGAGATCCCGAGGGTGGAGTCGCTACGGCCCTGGCATCGTCCCCGGCCCGAACCCTAACCCTAGCTAAGGCTCTCTCCTCTTGGGGACCCAAATCCAAGGTCGGACAGCATCACCCGCATAGGGAACAGAAGCGGTGCAGGCTGACTCGGCAAGGAACATGGAAGCTCACCATGTCGTTTCCCAGGCCCGGCTGCAGCTCCCGAGAGGATTCCGGAGGCCTCCTCGACCAGGGGCTTATCGACGTGTGTGGTCTTGGCAGCCAAAGAGGGACCCTACCGGCACCGTCCCTTGTGCCCTCAACTCAGCCCTTCGGGGAGACCACTGTCCTGCTGTGAGTTCGGCCCCCGGAACCTCCTGGGTCCTACCCCTAAACCTAAACCTAACCTGAACCGTTACCCTCCACCGAAACCTAAGCCTGCCTCGATCCCTAATCCTCCATTTGAGCCGCCTCCTGGCATGGGCCCTCACTTCAGCCCTCGAGGGAGATCACGAGACCGGAGTCGCTTCGGCCCTGGCGACGTCCCTGGACCGAACGCTAACCCTAGCTAAGGCTCTCTCCTCATGGGGACCCAATTCCAAGGTCGGACAGCATCACGCGCCTGGGGTCCGGAAGCGGTAAAGGCTGACTCGGCATGGAACTTGGAATCTCACCATGTCGTTTCCCAGGCCCGGCTGCAGCTCCAGAGAGGATTCCGGAGGTCTCCTCGACCAGGGGCTTATCGACGTGTGTGGCCTTGACAGCCAAAGAGGGACCCTGACCGGCACTGTCCCTTGTGCCCTCAACTCAGCCCTTCGGGGAGACCACTGCCCTGCTTTGGGAAAAGCGCCTGGAATCTCCTGGGACCTAACCCTAACCCTAACCCTACCCCGAACCAGGACCCTCCACCGAAACGTACACCTGCCTCATTCCCTTATCCTGCATTTGAGCCGCCTCTGATATGGGCCCTCACTTCAGCCCTCGAGGGAGATCACGAGACCGGAGTGGCTTCGGCCCTGGCGTCGTCCTTGGACCGAACCCTAAACCTAGCTAAGGCTCTCTCCTCATGGGGACCCAATTCCAATGTCGGACAGCATCACGCGCATAGGGAACAGAAGCGGTGCAGGCTGACTCGGCAAGGAACCTGGAAGCTCACCATGTCGTTTCCCAGGCCCGGCTGCAGCTCCCGAGAGGATTCCGGAGGCCTCCTCGACCAGGGGCTTTTCGACGTGTGTGGTCTTGGCAGCCAAAGAGGGACCCGGACCGGCACCGTCCCTTGTGCCCTCAACTCAGCCCTTCGGGGAGACCACTGCCCTGCTGTGAGTACAGCGCCTGGAACCTCCTGGGACCTAACCCTAACCCTAACCCTACCACGAACCAGTCCATCCCCCGGAACCTAAGCCTGCCTCGACACCTAATCCTGCATTTGAGCCGCCTCCTGGCATGGGCCCTCACTTCAGCCCTCGAGGGAGATCACGAGACCGGAGTCGCTTCGGCCCTGGCGACGTCCCTGGACCGAACCCTAACCCTAGCTAAGGCTCTCTCCTCATGGGGACCCAATTCCAAGGTCGGGGAGCATCACGCGCCTGGGGTCCAGAAGCGGTGCAGGCTGATTCGGCATGGAACTTGGAATCTCACCATGTCGTTTCCCAGGCCCGGCTGCAGCTCAAGAGAGGATTCCGGAGGCCTCCTCGACCAGGGTCTTATAGACGTGTGTGGCCTTGACAGCCAAAGGGGGACCCTGACCGGCACGGTCCCTTGTGCCCTCAACTCAGCCCTTCGGGGAGACCACTGCCCTGATTTCGGTTAGGCGCCGGGAGCCTACAGGTACCCAACCCTAACCCTAAAACTGCCCATATCCAGGACCCTCCAATGAAACCTAAACCTGCCTCGATCCGTAATCCTGCATTTGAGCCGCCTTCTGGCATGGGCTCTCACTTCAGCCCTCGAGGGAGATCACGAGACCGGAGTCGCGTCGGCCATGGCGACGTCCCTGTAACGAACCCTAACCGTAGCTGAGGCTCTCTCCTCTTGGGGACCCAATTCCAAGGTCTGACAGCATCACGCGCCTGGGGTTCAGAAGCGGTGCAGGCTGACTCAGCAAGGAACCTGGAAACTCACCATGTCGTTTCCCAGGCCCTGCTTCAGCTCCCGAGAGGATATCAGAGTCCTTCTCGACCAGGGGCTTATCGACGTGTGTGGACTTGGCAGCCAAAGAGGAATCCTCCACTGCACCGTCCCTTGTGCCCTCAACTCAGCCCTTCGGGAAGACCACTGCTCTGCTGTTGGTTCGGCGCCTGGAGCCTCCAGGTACCCAACCCTAACCCTAACCCTAACCTGATCCGGGACCCTCCACCAAAACCTAAGCTTACCTCGATCCCTAATCCTGCATTTGAGACGCCTTCTGGCATGGGCCCTCACTTCAGCCCTCGAGGGAGATCTGGAGACCGGAGTCGCTTCGGCCCTGGCGATGTCCCTGGACCGAACCCTAACCCTAGCTAACGCTCTATCCTCATGGGGACCCAATTCCAAGGTCTGACAGCATCACGCGCCTGGTGTCCTGAAGCGGTGCAGACTGACTCGGGAAGGAACCTGGAAGATCACCATGTTGTTTCCCAGGTCCGGCTGCAGCTTCTGAGAGGGTTCCGGAGGCCTCCTCGACCATGGGCTTATCGACATGTGTGGCCTTGGCAGCCAAAGAGGGATCCTGACCGGCACCGTCCCTTGTGCCCTCAACTCAGCCCTTCGGGGAGACCACTGCCCTGATGTCAGTTCGGCGCCTGGAACCTCCAGGTACCCAACCCTAACCCTAACCCTACTCCGAAACGGGACCCTCCACCGAAACCTAAGCCTGCCTGGATCCTTAATCCTGCATTTGAGCCGCCTTCTGGCATGGGCCCTCACTTCCACCCTCGAGGGAGATCACGAGATAGGATTCTCTTCGACCCTGGCGACGTCCCTGGTCCGAACCCTAACCCCAGCTAACGCTCTCTCCTCATGGGGACCCAATTCCAAGGTCTGACAGCATCACGCGCCTGGGGTTCAGAAGCGGTGCAGGCTGACTCGGCAAGAACCTGGAAGCTCACCATGTCGTTTCCCAGGCCCGGCTGCAGCTCTCGAGAGGATTCCGGAGGCCTCCTCGACCAGGGGCTTATCGACGTGTTTGGCCTTGGCAGCCAAAGAGGGATCCTGACTGGCCCCGTCCCTCGTGCCCTCAACTCAGCCCTTTGGGGAGACCACTGCCCTGATGTGGGTTTGGTGCCTGGAGCCTCTAGGTACACAACCCTAACCCTAACCCTACCCCGATCCGGGACCCTCCAACGAAACCTAAGCCTACCTCGATCCCTAATCCTGCATTTGAGCCGCCTTCTGGCATGGAACCTCACTTCAGCCCTCGAGGGAGATCACAAGACAGGAGTCGCTTCAGACCAGGCGACGTCCCTTTACGGAACCCTCACCCTAGCTAAGCCTCTCTCCTCATGGGGACCCAATTCAAAGGTCTGACAGCATCTCGCACCTGGGACCAGAAGCGTTGCAGGCTGACTCGGCAAGGAACCTGGAAGATCACCATGGCTTTTCCCAAGCTCGGCTGCAGCTCCCAAGAGGATTCCGGAGGCTCCTCCATCAGGGGCCGATCGACGTGTGTGGCCTTGGCAGCCAAAGACGGATCCTGACCGGCACCGTCACTTGTGCACTCAACTCAGCCCTTCGGGGAGACCACCACCCTGCTGTGGGTTCGGCGCCTGGAGGTCCTGGGAGCTAACCCTAACCCTAACCCTACCTCGATCCGGGACCCTCCACCGAAACCTAAGCCTGTCTCGATCCCTAACCCTGCAGTTGAGCCGCCTTCTGGCATGGGCCCTCACTTCAGCCCTCAAGGAAGATCACGAGACCGGAGTCGCTACGGCCTTGGCAACGTCCCTGGACCGAACTCTAACCCTAGCTAAGGCTTTCTCCCCATGGGGACCCAATTCCAACGTCTGACAACACCACGCGCCTGGCGTCCCGAGGTGGTCAGGCTATGTCGGCATGGAACCTGGAAACTCACCATGTCATTTCTCAGGCCCAGCTGTAGCTGCCCAAGAGGATTCCTGAGGCTCCTCCATCAGGGCCGATCGACGTGTGTGGCATTGGCAGCCAAAGAGGGATCCTGACCGGCACCGTCCCTTGTGATCTCAACTCAGCCCTTCAAGGAAACCACGACCCTGCTGTGGGTTCGGCGCCTGGAGCTCCTGGGAGCTAACCCTAACCCTAACCTACCCCAATCCTGGACCCTCCACCGAAACCTAAGCCTGCCTCGATCACTACCCATGCAATTGAACCACCTTCTGGCATGGGCCCTGACTTCAGCCCTCGAGGGAGATCACGAGACTAGAGTCGCCACTGACCTGGTGACGTCCCTTACCGAACCCTAACCCTAGCTAAGGCTCTACCCCATCGGGACCCAATTTTACCGTCTGAAATCACCATGCGCCTGGGGTCCAGATGCGGTGTAAGCTGACTCGGCATGGAACCTGGAAGCTCACCATGTCGTTTCCCAGTCCCGGCGCCAGCTGCCCGAGTGGATTCTGGAGGCCTCCTCGATCAGGGGATGTGTTGCCTTGGCAGACCAAGACGGATCCTGACGGGCACCCTCCCTTGTGTCCTCAACCTAGCCCTTCAGGGAGACCACTGTATTTCTGTGGGTTCGTCGTCTGGAGCTCCTGGGATTTAAACTTCACCCTAAACCTACCCTCTGGAGGTTTCTACAGCTATCCTCAAATCCTAACCCTCTCAGCCATCCTCAAATCTCAGCCATCCTAAATCTCAGCCATCCTAAAATCCTAACCTTCTACTTGAGCCGCCCCATTGCATGGGCCCTCATTTCAGGCCTTGAGAGAGATTTCGGGCTCAGTGTGCCTTCGGCCCTGGTGACGTCCCTGGACCAAACCCTAATCCTAGGTAAGGCTCTCTCTCCGTGGGGACCCAATCCCTACGTCTGACAACACCATACGCCTTGGGACATGAAGGGTTGCATGGTCACTTGGTATGGTATCTGGAAGCTCACCATATCGTTTCCCATGCCTGTTGCAGCTGCCAGTGAGGATTCCTGAGTCTTCCCCCACCAGGCGCTCATAGAGTTGTGTGGCCTTGGAAGAACAGAGTCTGACCCTGCCCGGCACTCTCCCTTGTGCCCTGAACTCAGTCCTTCGTGGAGACCACGGAAGTGTTCTGGCTTCAGCACTTGGGGGCTCCTGGGACGTAACCCCAATCCTACCCTTAACCGGACCCTCATCCAAATCCTAAGCTGGACTTGAACCCTATCCCTTCATTTTAACCTCACCTTCACATGAGCCCTCACTTCATCTCTCGAGGGAGATCTCGAGACTGGAGTTACTTCGATCCTGGCTACGTCCCTGGTCCAAACACTAACCGTAGCTAAGTCTCTCTCCTCTTGTGGACCCAATCCCAAGGTCTGGCAACACCACGCGCCTGGGGTTCCAGAAGCGACGCAGTGTCCCTCGGCATGGTGCCGGGAACCTCACAATGTCATTCTGCAGGCCCGGCTGCAGTTGTCTGAGAGAATTCCTGAGGCCTACCCGACCAGTGGCCCATAGATTTGCGTGGCCAGGAAGCCAAAGACTGAACCTTACCAGCCCTCTCCCCTGTGCCCTCAACTTAGCCCATTCGGGTGACCACTGCCCTGCTGTGGGTTCAGTACCTGGAGCCTCTTGGGTCCTAACCCAAACCCTACCCCTAACCAGAAACCTCAACCGAATCCTAACCCGATCTTGAAACCTAATCAAACAATTGACCCCCGCTGTCTCCTGGTCCCTTACTTCATTCCTCTAGGGAGATCACGAGACTGGAGTTGCTTTGGCCCTGGCAACGTCCTGGACCGAACCCTAACCCTAGCTCAGACTCTCTCCCAATGGGGATGTAAGCAACAAACTATAAATCGTCTATGAGAAAAATTGAAAAAACCCAAAGAAAAGGAAAACATTCCATGCTCACGTATTAGAAGAACAAACATTGTTAAGATGTCAATACTACCAAAGCAGTCGACACACTCAATGCAATCCCTATCAAAATAACACGAGCTTTCTCCACAGAGCTAGAACAAACAACCCTACAATGTGTAAGGATCCAGAAAAGATACCAAAAAGTAAAGTCATGTTGAAAAAGAAAACAAAGGTGGAAACATGACTATTTTGGATTTATGGTGTATTAGAAAGCTGCATTCATCAAGACAGGACGTACAGGCACAGAAACGGAGACAGACGTCAGTGGAACAGAATATGGAACCCAGAAATATACCCTCAAACATATGGTGAGGAATCTTTGTTAACACAGAAAGAATATCGAATGGAATCAGAGTCTCTTCAGAAAATGATACTCGGAATACTGGACACTGAGAATGTTGAACCTGGACACTGTCCTTAAACCACACACACACACACACACACACACACACACACACACACCTCATAATAGATGAATTATCTAAATGTAATTCAGGAACATTCAAAATCCTGGAGGAGATAACAGGCAATGTACCTCCTTGATCCTGGCCACAGCAACTTCTCGCTTGTCATGTCTCCAGAAGCAAGGGCAATAGAAACCACAATGAACTATTGGGTCCTGAAGATAAAAAGCTTCTTCACAGAAGGGGACAAAATCAGCCAAACTAAAAGGCAACTGAATGAAATGGGAGACGATATTTGCAAGTGACATATCAGATAAAGGGTTAGTATCCAAAATCTATAAAAAACTGATCACACTCAACACCCAGAAACCAAATAATCCAGTGAAGAAATGGACAAAAGACATGAAGAGACACTTTAAGAAAGATGGCATCCAGATCGGTCACACATGAAAAGATGCTCAATCTCACTGGTCATCACTGAAATACAAATGAAACCCACAATGAGATATCCCCTCACACCTATCAGAATGGCTAAAATTAACATCTCCTGAAATGACAGATGTTGGCAAGGATGCAGGGAAAGGGAACACTTTTGCAATGCTGGTGCGAATGCAAAGCGGTGTAGCCATTCTGGACAATAGTATGGAGATTCGTCACAAAAACAAAAAATAGAACTACACTAGGACCCAGCAATTGCACTACTACGTGTTTATCCAAAAGATACACTAACGCTGACTCGAAGTGGCACGTGTACTCCAATATTTATAGCAGCATTCTCAACAATAGCTAAGTTATGCAAAGAGCCCAAATGACCACTGACAGATGAATGGATAAAGAAGATATGGTATATGCATACAATGGACTATCACTCGGCGACCAAAAAGAATGAAATCTCGCTCTTTGCATCAACGTGGATGGAACCGGACTTTCTTAAGCTAAGCAAAATATGTCAGAGAACGACACACATCCTATGATTTCTCTCATCTGTCGAATTTAATAAAACTGAACATAGTGCAAGGAAAGCAAAAATAAGATACATACAGAGAGGGAGTCAAATGATAAGAAACTGTTAAATAGAGGGAAGAACCTCAGGGTTCCTGGAGGGTTACTGAATAGGGGTATGGGCTAAATGGGTGACGGGCATTAGGGGTGGACCTT
This sequence comes from Prionailurus viverrinus, assembly GCF_022837055.1. NCBI lineage: Eukaryota > Metazoa > Chordata > Mammalia > Carnivora > Felidae > Prionailurus > Prionailurus viverrinus. Next base: position 1,767,035 of record NW_025927618.1, read on the forward strand.
GGGATGAGTATTGGGTATATTTTGTACTTGATGGATCACTAAATTCTACTGCTGAAACTGTATTCCTCTATAAGGTAACTAACTTGGGCTTCAATTTTAAAAAGAAGAAATATTAAAAATAAGTAAAGAAATGTACCACCAGTCAAAAGAAAAGAATATTTAAATCGGGCTCTTGAGTGGAAAGGAAAGACTAAAAGTGTTACAGACAAGAAAGGATCAGAGAAAACATCAAGAAACAATGACAAAACAACTAGTAGAATGGGACTAAATGTATACCTAGCAATAATCACTCTGACTATAAATGGACTAAATGCTCCAATCCAAAGACATTGGATAGGGCGTCAGAATGGACTAAACAAACAAACAAACAAGCAACAAAAAACAATGTCTATCTAGATGCTGCCTACAAAGCCTTATTTGGACTTAAGTCTCCTGCAGATTTGTTATTTTTTAAAATTTTTTTAATGTTTATTTATTTTTGAGACAGAGAGAGACCGAGCATGAACGGGGGAGGGTCAGAGAGAGGGAGACACAGAATCTGAAACAGGCTCCAGGCTCTGAGCTGTCAACACAGAGCCCGACGCGGGGCTCGAACTCATGGACCGCGAGATCATGACCTGAGCCGAAGTCGGCCCCTTAACCGACTGAGCCACCCAGGCGCCCCAAGTCTCCTGCAGATTTGAAGTGAGGGAATGAAGAAATATTTATCATGCCAATAATGTCAAAAGAAAGCCAGTAGCCATACTTATATCATGCAAAATAAACTTTAAAACCGAGACTCTATTTTGGTACCCTTTGGGTAAATACCTAATAGTGACATTGCATGCACCCAGTATTTATAGCAGAATTATCAACAGTAGCCCAACTATGGAGAAAGCCTAAGTATCCATCAAATGAGGAAGGTGTAAAGAAGTTGTGGTGTGTGTATGTATACGTATGTATATGCATATGGACATATGTGTATGTTCATATATACATACATACGTATATACAATGAAATATAACTCAGCTTCAAGAAGAATGAAATCTTGCCATTTGCAACGATGTGGATGGAGCTCGAATGTATTATGCTACGTGAAATACGTCAATCAGAGAAAGACACATATATGATTTCACTCATGTGGAAGTTAAGAAACAAAACACATGAAAACTTAGGAAGGAGCCAGGAAAAGAGAAGTGTGGTAACAAACCACATGAGTCTCTTAATGTTAGAGAAAAAAAAAGTGAAAGTTGATGGAGGGAGATGGGTCAGCGCTGGGCTAGATGGAGGACGAGTATTAAGGAGAGCACTTGTTGTGATGAGCACTGGGTGTTGTATGTAAAGGATGAATCACCGAATTCTACTCCTAAACCCGAGAATGCACTGTATGTCAACTAAGACTTAAATTAAAATACATACATACATACATACATACAGCTATAACAAGAGATGAAGACAGACACTATCTGATACTAAAGGGGACAGCCACACAAGAAGATCCAATGATTGTAAATTTCGATGCACCCAACATGCGATCACCAAGTATACAAAACATTTAGCAACAACCGTAAAGGAACTCATTTATAATATGATGATGATAGTAGAGGACTTTAACACATCACTCACATCAATGGACAGAACCTATAAACAGAAAGTCAACAAGGAAACAATGGCTTTGAGTGACACACTGGACCAGAAGGGTTTAACAGATATATTCAGAACACTCCATACTAAAATGCCAGAGTACACATTCTTTTCAAGCATACCTGGGGCGTTCTCCAGAATTGATCACATTCTCGGTCACAAATCAGGCCTCAAGAGATACCCAACGACAGAGAACAGACCAAGCATCTTTTCTAACCACAAAGCTAGGAAACTTGAAGTCAACCACAAAAAGAGGGCGGGGGGGGGGGCGGGAAGGCCACAAATAAAGGGAGGTTAAGTAACATGCTTCTAAATGAATGGGTCAAACAGGAAATCAATGAGAAAATACACTGAAACAAATGAAAATTAAAATACACTGGTAAAACCCTTTGGAATGCGGCAAAAGCAGTCTATGATGGAAGTATATAGCAATACAAGCCTACCTTAAAGAGCAAGAAAACTCTCAAAGAATCCTAACTTACACCTGAAGGAATGAGAAAAAGAGCAGCAGAAGGAAGGAAATAATAGAGTTTAGGGCAGAAATAAGGAATATAGAAACCAAAAAGACACTAGACCAAATCAATGAAACCAGGGGCTGGTTCATTGAATGCAGTAATCAACTTGAAAACCTCCTAGGCATACTCTTCACAAAGAAGACAGAAAGGACCCAAATAAATGAAATCACAAATAAGAAAGGAGAAATGACAGTCAACACCACAAAAATACAATTAGAAGATAATATTATGAACAACTATAGGCAACAAATTGGACACTCTGAGAAAAATGGACAAATCCCTAGAAACACACACACTACCAAAACTGAAACAGGAAGATACCTAAAAGCTGAAAACAGAAAGATACCCCATCAGTAATTAAAAAAATCTCCCCCCAACACAAGAGTTCATGGCCAGATGGCTTCATGGATGAATTCTACCATCCATTCAAGGAAGAGGTAATAGGTATTCTCCTCGAATTATTACAAAAAATAAAAAAAGAAGGAAAACTTACAAATTCATCGTATGAGGCCATCATTACCCTGATACCAAAACGAGATGAAGCCTCCACTAAAACCGAAAACTGCAGTGGCGCCTGTGTGGGTCGGTCGGTTTACTGTCCACCTCTTAATTTTGGATGAGGACATTATCTTGTGGTACGTGGGTTCGAGTCCTACGTTGGGCCCTGCCATGACAGTGTGGGGCATGGCCAGGACTCTCTCTCTCCCTGTCTCTCTGCCCCTCCCTCACTTTTATGTACACTATCTAAGGAAAAAATAAGCATTTAAAAAGATATTTAAAAAATTTTAAATAAAACTGCAGAGCAATAGCCTGATGACTATGTATGCCGAAATTCTCATTAAAATACTTTCAAATTAAAGTCAACAATACATTGATAGAATCATTTCCCATAATCAAGTGGGATATATTCCTGGGCTGCAAGCGTGGTTCCACATTCACATATCAATCAACATGATGCACCACAGTAATAGAAGAAAGGATAAGAACAATATGATGCTTTCAACAGATGCAGGGAAACTATTTGATAAAATGTCACATCCATTCATGATAAGAACCGTCAGCAAAGTACATTGAGACTCAACCTACCTGCACATAACAAAGGTCGTCTATGAAAATCCCACAGCTCATCTCATCCTCAATGGGTAAAAATTGAAAGTTTTTCTTCCAAAGTCAGGGACAAGCTAGGAATGACCCCTCTCACCACTGTTATCCCACATAGTACGGGAAACCCTAACCACAGCACTCAGACAACTAAAAGAAATAAGAGGCATCCAAATCGGCAAGGAAGAAGTAGCACTTTCGCTGTTTGGAACTGACATGATAGGTTCTATAAAAAACATGAAAGTTTCCCTTAAAAATTGCTAGAATCGATATATGAATTCGACAGGTCACAATCTACAGAAATCAAGGAACATAGATGTATTGAATTTCTAACACAAATCATGAATTAACACAGAGAGAAAGTAAGGGATCAATCCCATTGACAGGCTCACAAATACCACAAGAAACCAGGAATAAACCTAACCAAAGAGGTGAAAGACCTGTACTCTAAAGACTATGAAACACTGATGAAATAAATGGAAGAGGACACAAAGAAATGGACATACGTTTCATGTTCATGGATGGGAAGCACAAAATACTGTTAAAATGTCTACACTCCTCAAAGCAATCTACACATATAATGAAATGAAGTGTGATAGGGATATCACACTCACAAAAACATTTGTCACAGAACAAGAACAAATAGTCTCAACATGTGTATGGAATGACAAATGTCCCCAAACAGCCAACACAAACTTGTAGAAGAAAAGCAAAGCTGGAGACATCACAATTCCAGACTTTAGGTTATATTACAAAGCTATACTGATCAGAACAGTATGATCAGTATGTCCGTACTGAACAGTACTGACAAAACAACAACAAAACATAAGAACAACAACAAACTCATACACATAGATCAATAGCATGGACACCCAGAAATAAACTCACACCTCTATGGTCAATTAATTCTCAACAAAGCAGGAAAGAACATCCAATGGAAAAAAAAAGATAGTCTTGGGACACATGGGTGGCCCAGTCACGAAAGCGTGTGATGGTGGGTTCAGCTCAGGTCATGATCTCAGGGCAGTGCAGAGCATGCGTGGGATTCTCTCTCTCCATGTGTCTCTGCCCCTCTTCTGCATGCTCGCTCTCTCTCTCTCTCTCAAAAATAAATACATAAATTTAAAAAAAGGCTCCTCAATATATGGTTTTGGAAAAACTTGACTGCAATCTGCAAAACAAAACAAAAACAACGGACCACTGTCTTACAACATACACAAAAATAAATCCAACATGGACAAAGACCTCTATGTGAAACCTGAAACCATAAAAATCCCAGAGGATAACACGGGTAGTATCTTACTTGACATTGCCTGTACAAACGTCTTTGTAGATATATCTCTAGAGGTCAGGGAAACGCAAGCAAAAATAATGAGACTTTATAAAAATTAAAACCTTCCGTCACCAAGGAAATAATCAACAAAACGAAAACATCAACAGAATGATATCTGCAAACGACATAGGATACAGGGTTAGTGTCCAAAATATATACAGTTATACAGCACCCAAAAGATGAGAAATCTGATTAAAAATGGGCAGAAGACACGAGTGGACATTTCCCGAAGGAAGACATATACATGGCCAAGAGACACATGAAAAAATGCTCAACAATACTGATCTTCAGGGAGATACAATTCGAAAGTACAATGAGAGAACACATCACATCTGTCACAATGACTAAAATCAATGAAGGATGACACAGCAGGTGTTGCCAAGGATGTGGGGAAAGAATAACCCTCTTGCACTGTGGGTAGGAATGCAAACTGGTGCAGCCACTCTGGAAAACCACATGGAGATGTCAAATACAAAACAAAACTGGAAATAGAAGTACCTTACAATCCAGCAACTTCACTACAAGGTATTTCCACAAAGAATACAAAATCTTCAAAGGGATACATGCACCGTGATGTTTACAGCAGCGTTTTCTACAAAAGCCAAATGACAGAAACTATCCAAGCACCCATCAACTGATGAATAAATTGAGATGTGGTCTATGGAATGTAATATGATTTAGCCGTAAAAACGTGAAATCTTGCCATTTGCCACGAGGTGGATGGAGAGAGAGAATGTTATGCTGGGTGAAATAAGCCTGTCGGAGAAAGACAAATACCCAATGATTTCACTAACACATGGCAAGAAAACAAAACAAAGGGGCGGGGGGAGGAGACAAACGGACTTTTAACTAGGAAACAAACTGAGGCGTTCCACAGCGAGGTGAGGGAATGGGTGAAACAGCTGATGGGGATTCAGAAGTGCACCTGGGATGAGCACCGGGTGACGTGTGGAAGTGTTGCTCTATATTGGACACCTGAAACTACTATTACACTGTGTCTTCACTCAGTGGAATTTAAATTAAACGATAACATAAGGTTAATGAGACTTACCTACCGGGTTTTCGGTAGTGTTCAATCATTTCACTAGGTTGGAAAAATAACCATGAAATTTTTTAAAAAGCATGTATGATGTGTGGGACAGTTTGAGCCCTTACCTTGGTCTCTGGGTCCAGCAGGACTTGGAACATGAGTCTCAGCTCCTTCTTCTAGAAGGTCGTGAGACGAGCATTGTATGGATCCACGTCCTAATTGAATGCAGCTCCCGTGCTTCTGAATTTCTGTTAGGGTTCCTTCCCGGAAACAAGCCTGGATCTGGAACAAACCATCGACTGCATCTATGAGGTGATGTCGTGGGACCCCGCAATCCACAAGTCCTTTAGCAAAATACGTCTTGTGCAAACACTGTCCGGGAAGGGGTGGAATGAAACACGGGAACAGCCCAGAAAATGCAAAGGCCTGTGCAGCTCAGCGACCAGCTTGACCAGGGAAGCCACCCAGCGCCCCCTCCTCAGCACTCATTACAGCAAGGCAGCTTCTCTCTGGCGACTCAGGAGATGCCAAGTTGCTGCTAAGCTCCCAAGGTCTCCCCTGGGGCGGGTGGCAGAACCTGCTGGAAATGCAGCTCTGCTCTCTGTACTCAGGCACCAGCAGAGGCCTGAGTCCTCTGAGAGCAATCGAAGCCCTTCCTGCTCTGAGGTGCCCTGGGTCAGAAAAGCAGATGGTGCGCCCTCTGCTGGCTATCACTGCCCAGCAGAGGAACCCGCCCCTCGGGGGTCTGTGGTGCTTGAGCTCTCTCTGCTGGCCACCATGGGAATTCCTTCAATGTGGAAGGCCCTGGTTGCTCAGCTGAGAGACCGAAGGTGCTCTGGGCAACTAAGCCTGTTCTCCTCGTTGGGAAGGTCTTAGTGACAGGGCCTGGACACAAAATCTTTTCCTTCTCTTTCTTGTGAGTGAAGAATGAAACCGAATTTATTAACGTAACGACATCATTGGTAATGTTTTAAGCAATATTCACAGAAAAATAAGACCACCGATTTACACATGCTGAACAAGAGGTAATGTTGTTTACCACCAAAATACTTAGGTTAGATAAAGAATGGACACCTTTGAGAGAGAGAGATACCGGCGTCCAGCGATGGAGTGAATGAGTCCTAGGGATACAAGGGACAGCCAATGGAATGGAGTCAATCCTGTAACAATATTGTTGCATGCTTTCACAGGATAGCTACACTTGTGGTTGAGTACAACATAATGTAGAGACATATGGAATGACTACAATGTATGCCTAAAACTAACACAACGAATGTGTGAACAATATTTCAATTAAAAATAGACATCCTTTACACTATCTTTAATTTCTTCTTCTTTGCCACTAAACTATCTTTCCTGGGGCGCTTGGGTGGCTTAGTCGGTGAAGCGTCCGACTTTGAGTCAAGTCAGGATTTGGCAGTCCATGAGATTGAGCCCCGCATCAGCCTCTGTCCTGAGAGCTCAGAGCCTCGAGCCTGCCTCATATTCGGTGTCTCCCACTCTATCCCCCTCCCCAGCTCGGGTTCTCTCAAAAAAAGAAACATTAAAAATGAAAAATCATTCCTCATTGAGAATCTGCGAATTTCCATTCATACCAGATTCTCTAACATCACCTTCTTGGTGTTGAAAGCTTATCTGAAAAGTCACGAATAATATCTTTGATGACACATATGTGACAACGTCAGAATGCAACTTACAGGGAGCTACACATCAGTTGTGAATTTACAGTGTGTATCCTTGGCTAATATTTACACTGAAATGTGCTTTAGGGATACGGATGGATGAAATAATGTCCATCCGTCATATAGGTCAATTGCCTATAGGACTATTATGCCTTCAATTACTGATTGCCATCTCTTCAGAACTAAAAGAAAGCTGGGTCAAGAAAACGTCTTTGAATTTCATGTAAGAGAAGACTAGGGTGTTTGAAAGGGTCCACCTACCTTCTGGATTCCTCAGATTGGTTGTGGAGAGGAGGATAGCAACCTATGATTTGGATGCACACCGCTAGTCCCAGAGGGAGGATGTGTACCTTATTGTCAAATATAGATATATATATATATATTTTACCAATATTACTAGTCCACCTCTGCCAGGTCCAGACTGCATGACCTGGGGGCAACGCAATACCTGATGCCTGGGTTCAGAACTTGAGGAAGGCAGGCTGGCGGGGGAGGGGGGAAATCCAACAGAGCCTGGGGCAGTGAGGGAGATGGCCCTGGGACACCTCCCCACAGGGCAGGCTATGGAGTTTACCTGCCAAAGAGCGGCACACTCTCCCTCAAGACATCCCTCTCCATGACAGAACGTGAGGCTGAACCTCACAATTCTAGAAGAAGTGAGGGCTACCCATCTTTTCAATTCCAATGGCCTCTGCAGAACTTGGACCCAGGGATGTTGGAGTCTTGGGGCCATGGAACCCTGATTCCCATGATAGAAGCCCTTTGTGCCCCAGCACTCAGAGCCACTTCCTACATCCCCTCTCCCCTGGCCCATCTAACCGTGTCCACATACCCGGACCAGGTCTCTACTTTCCTTCTTGTACTTCCTCTTTGTCTCTGTTTCTCTCTAACCACATCTCTCTCTATTTCTTCCTTTCACTCTCTAGGGAGTGGTGTATTATATGGTGCTCAACTTTGTTCTTATACATGGGAATATCCAATTTTCCTAGCACCAGTTATTCAAAAGACTACTCTTCTCCACTGTGTATTATTGACTCCGTTGTCGAATACTAGGTGACTGCAATGCATGGGTTTAGTTTGGGCTCTCAATTTCTGTTCCATTGTCTTGTGTGTGTGCTTATGCCAGTGACATCATTGATTTCTTTGTGTTAGAATGACGCTTGAAATCCAGAAGGGGGATGCTTCCTGTTTTGTTCTGTCTTGCGTTGGCTACATGGGGTCTTTTTGTGGTTCCAAATAAATTTTTGGTTATGATTTTCTAATTGCATAAATATTGCATCGGAGTCTTGATAGAGATTGCACTGAATCTCTAGATGGCTTTGGGTAATATGGACATTGTACTGTATTAATTCCTCCGAAAGTTGGACATGGGATGGCTTTTCACTGACTTGTGTGTTCTCCCCTTTCTTTCACCCAAATTGAATTTCTTCCATTCTTGCACACAGGTTTTATAGTTTTCTGTAGAGAGAGTTTCATTTCCTTGGTTAAATGTATTGCTTTAATTTTTATTGTTTTTGATGCTATTGTAAATGGGATTGTTTTCTTTACTTCTTAGATAATTGGGTTAGTGTATCGGAATGATACAGAATTTGATATGGTGACTTTCTAGTTTAAAACTTCACTGCATTTCTTGGTTAGATATTAACAGGTTCTTTTACATTAAACTTTTTATTTTAGCGCTTTACCTAGTTAAAAAAAAAAAAAACATGTTTGGGACGCCTGGGTGGCGCAGTCGGTTAAGCGTCCGACTTCAGCCAGGTCACGATCTCGCGGTCCGTGAGTTCGAGCCCCGCGTCGGGCTCTGGGCTGATGGCTCAGAGCCTGGAGCCTGCTCCGATTCTGTGTCTCCCTCTCTCTCTGCCCCTCCCCCGTTCATGCTCTGTCTCTCTCTGTCCCAAAAATAAATAAAAAACGTTAAAAAAAAATAAAAGAAACATGTTATTTGGGAATATTGATACACTACGTTATATTAGTTTCAGATGAACAACCTAGTCATTGCACAAATGTATACAATCTGGTACGCTAACACAGGTGTAGCTATCATCTGTCACCATGCATCCCTACTCCAGTACCATTCTCTATGTCCCCTATGCTATATCTTCTATCTGTGATTCATTAATTGCATAACCAGAAGCCTGCATCACCCAATACCCTTCACATATCTAGGGCATCCTTGTCTTGTGCCTGATCTTAGTGGAAAATCTTTCACAATTTCACTGCTGAGTATGACATTAGCTGTGGGCTTCACATACGTGGCCTTTGTTATGTTGAGATTTGACCCTTCTGCACAGAATTTTACAGATTTTTACCACAAATAGACACCAAATTTTCTAAGAACGCTTTTTCTGTGTCTACTGACATCATCACATGAGTTTTCTTTTTTCTTTTTAACATGTATTTATTTAGTTTAGTTTAAATGTATTTATGTATTTCTTTAGTATTCATTTTTTCAAGTTTTTATTTGAATTCCAGTTGGATAACATACAGTGTAATGTTAGCTTCAGGTAAAGAAGATGGTCATCATTCACTTACATGCAACACCCAGGGATCCTCACTACTCGTGCCCTCCATACCCCATCACCCATTTTAAGCATCCCCCTACGCCACCTCCCTGGCGACGTCCCTGGACTGAATCCTAACCCTAGCTAAGGCTCTCTCCCCATGGGGACCCAATTCCAACGTCTGACAACACCACGCGCGTGGGGTCCAGAAGCGGTGCAGGCTGACTCGGCATGGAACATGGAAGCGCACCATGATGTTTCACGGTCCTAGCTTCAGCTGCCCGAGAGGATTGTGGAGTACTCCTCAACCAGGGGCCGATCGAAGTTTGTGGCCTTGGCAGCCAAAGACGGATCCTGACCGTCACCGTCCCATGTGCCCTCAACTCAGCCTTTCGGGGAGACCACTGTCATGCTGTGGGTTCGGGGCCTGGAGCCACCTGGGACCTAACCCTAACCGTACCCCGAACTGGGACCCTCCACCGAAACCTAAGCCTGCCTCGATCCCTAACACTGCAATGGAGCCGCCTTCTGGCATGGGCCCTCACTTCAGCCCTCGAGGGAGATCACGAGACCAAAGTCACTTCGGCCCTGGCGACGTCCATGGTTCAAACCCTAACCCTAGCTAAGGCTCTCTCCCCATGAGGACCCAATTCCAACGTCTGACAACACCACGCAACTGGGTTCCAAAAGCAGTGCAGGCTGATTCGGCATGAAACCCGGAAGCTCACCATATCATTTCCCAGGCCCGCTGCAGCTGCCCTAGAGGATTCCGGAGGCCTCCTCGACCAGGGGCTGATCGACGCCTGTGGCTTTGGCAGCCAAAGAGGGATCCTGACTGGCACCGTCCCTTGTGCCCTCAACACAGCCCTTCGGGGAGACCACTGCCCTGCTGTGGGTTCGGCGCCTGGAGCCCCCTGGGACCTAACCCTAAACCTACCCCTATCCCAAACCGGGAACCTCCAATGAAACCTAAGCCTGCCTCGATCCCTAACCCTGCAATTGAGCTGACTTCTGGCATGGGCCCTCAATTCAGCCCTTGAGGGAGATCATGAGAACAGAGTCACTTCGGCCCTGGCGACATCCCTGGTTCGAACCCTAACCATAGCTAAGACTCTCTCCCCATGGGGACCCAATTCCAATGTCTGACAACTCCGCGTGCCTGGGGTCCAGAAGCGGTGCAGGACGACTCGGCAAGGAACCTGGAAGCTCACCATGTCGTTTCCCAGGCCCGGCTGCAGCTGCCCGAGAGGATTCCGAAGGCCTCCTCGACCAGTTGCTGATCGACGTGTGTGGCCTTTGCAGACAAAGCCACACCCTGACAGGCACCGTCCCTTGTGCCCTCATCTCAGCCCTTGGGGAGACTACTGCCCTGTTGTGGGTTCGGCGTCTGGAGCCACCTGGGAGCTAACCCTAACCCTAACCATACCCCGAACCGTTACCCTCCACCAAAACCTAAGCCTCCCTCGATCCCTAATCCTGCATTTGAGCCGCCTTCTGGCATGGGCCCTCACTTCAGCCCTGGAGGGAGATCAGGAGACCGGAGTCGCTTCGGCCCTGAGGACGTCCCTGGACCGAACCCTAACCCTATCTAAGGCTCTCTCCTCATGGGGACCCAATTCCAACGTCTGACAGCATCACGCGCCTGAGGTCCAGGAGCGGTGCAGGCTGACTCGGCAAGGAACCTGGAAACTCACTATGTCGTTTCCCAGGCCCGGCTGCAGCTCCCGAGAGGATTCCGGAGGCCTCCTCGACCAGGGGATTATCAACGTGTGTGGCCTTGGCAGCCAAAGAGGGATCCTGACCGGCACTGTCCCTTGTGCCCTCAACTCAGCCCTTCGGGGAGACCACTGCCCTGCTGTGGGTTCGGCGCCTGGAACATCCTGTGTCCTAACACTAACCTGAAGCCTACCCGAACCGGGACCCTCCACCGAAACGTAAGCCTGCCTCGATCCCTAATCCTGCATTTGAGCCACCTTCTGGCATGGGCCCTCATTTCACCCCTCCAGAGAGACCACAAGACGGGAGTCGCTACAGCCCTGGTGACGTCCATGGACCGAACCCTAACCCTAGCTAAGGCTCTCTCCCCATGGGGACCCAATTCCAATGTCTGAAAATACCACGCGCCTGGGGTCCAGAAGCGGTGCAGGCTGACTCGGCAAGGAACCTGGAAGCTCACCATGTCGTTACCCACGCCCGGCTGCACCTGCCCGAGAGGATTCCGGAGGTTTCCTCGACCAGGGGCCGATCGAAGTTTGTGGCCGTGGCAGCCCAAGACGGATCCTGGCCGGCACCGTCCCTTGTGCCCTCAACTCAGCCCTTCCGGGAGACCACTGCCCTGGTGTGTGTTTGGTGCCCGGAGCCTCATGGGACGTAATCCTAACCCTAACTGTATCCCGAACCGGGACCCCCCACCGAAAGTTAAGCCTGCCTCGATCCCTAACCCTGCAATTGAGCATCCTCCTCGCCCGGGGCTGTCACTTACCATGGCTCATCATGGCTGATCCTCTCCGGGCCTCCTCGCCAGGGGCTGGTCGCCTCGGGCCTCTCGTCCGGGGCTGTCACTTACCATGGCTCATCATGGCTGATCCTCTCCGGGCCTCCTCGCAAGGGGCTGCTCGCCTCGGGCCTCCTCATCCGGGGCTGTCACTTACCATGGCTCATCATGCCTGAAGCCTCTCCCTGTACCTGAATGTAGCCTCCAGACCATGGGGTCTCAGCTAGGAAACTTCCGCGAAAGTTTCAAGTAGTGGGAGACACAGAATCCCAAGCAGACCCTCCAGGGGCTGTGCAGCGAACACAAAATCCCAAGCAAGACATATGCCTGAATCCTAAAAGCCAACAAACCTTGTGGTCTCAGGTCCGAAACTCCCGTGTTAGGACCAAGGAATGCCAGACACAGAATCCCAAACACCAGCTACAAGCTGCGGCCTCCAGGCCCTGAGTCAAGTACCATGGCTCACCATGGCTGAAGCCGCTCCCTGTACCTGAGAGAAAGGGGTCACAAAATACTAAACAGCCTCCAGAACCTGGGGTCTCAGCTTAGAATCTCCCGGAAACGGTCCGAGAAATCAGAGACACAGAAACCAAGCAGCCCATGCAGGGATGGGCAGCCAGCACAAAATCCCAAGGGAGACATAAGCTAGACACAAAAAACCCTGTGGTCTGAGCTCAGAAATTCCCGAGATAGGTCAGATGGATGCCAGACACACAGTCCCAATCAGCTACTGTTAGACCCGGCTTCGAGGCCGGAAGTCAATTACCATGCCTTTCCACGGCAGAGGCCGCTCCCTGTAACTGAGAGAATGGGGTCACACAATCACAAACACCCGCCAGGCTCTGAGTTCCCTGCTCAGAAAATCCAGGGGAAGTCAGAGGGATAGGATGTACAAAATGGGTACTGCTCCGGCTCGCCCAGGGCCTCCACGCCCGGGGCTGTATCTTACCATGGCTCATGAGGGCTGAAGCCTCTCCCTGTACCCGACAGAAATGGGTCAGTGTTTCCCACACAGCCTCCAGACCATGGGGTCTCAGCTCAGAAACTTACAGGGAAGGCTGGAGAAGTGGGAGACACAGAATCCCAAGCAGCCCCTCCAGGGGGTATGCAGCAAGAACAAAATCCCAAGGAGACATATGCCTGAATCCTGAAAGCCAGCAAACACTTCCTCTCCACTCCGATACTCCCGGGACAGGACCGAGGGATGCGAGACCCAGAATCCCAAAAAACCTGCTACGAGCCCCAGCCTCCAGACCCTGAGTCATTACGATGGCTCACCATGGCTGGAGCCTGAGAGAAGGCGGTCACCCTGTACCTGAGAGAAAGGGGTCACAGACCCGAAACAGCCTCCAGACACTGGGGTCTCAGCACAGAAACTCCTCGGAAAGTTCCGAAGGATTGGAGACACAGAAAGGGAAGTGCCCGCTCGCCCCGCGCCTCCAGGCCCGGGGTTGCTCGCCCCGCGCCTCCAGGCCCGAGGCTGCTCGCCCCGGGCCTCCAGGCCCGGGGCTGCTCGCCCGGGCCTCCTCGCCCGGGGCTGCTCGCCCCGGGCCTCCTCGCCCGGGGCTGCTCGCCCCGGGTCTCCTCGCCCGGGGCTGCTCGCCCCGGGCCTCCAGGCCCGGGGCTGCTCGCCCAGGGCCTCCTCGCCCGGGGCTGCTCGCCCCGGGCCTCCACGCCCGGGGCTGCTCGCCCCGGGCCTCCACGCCCGGGGCTGCTCGCCCCGGGCCTCCACGCCCGGGGCTGCTCGCCCCGGGCCTCCTCGCCCGGGGCTGCTCGCCCCGGGCCTCCACGCCCGGGGCTGCTCGCCATGGCTCACTATGACTGAAGCCGTTCCTGTACCTTAGAGAAGGGGTCACACAAACACAAACACCCTCCAGGCCCTGGGTTCCCTGCTCAGAAAATCCCGGGCAAGTTCCAAGGGATCGGATTCGCCAAATGGGTAGTGCTCCTGGTCGACCCGGGCCTCCACTCCCGGGGCTCTATCTTTCCATGGCGCATCAGGGCTGAAGCCTCTCCCTGTCAGTGACAGAAACGGGCCAGTGTTTCCCACACAGAGTCCAGACCTTGGGGTCTCAGCTCAGAAACTTACGGGGAAGGATAGACAAGTGGGAGACACAGAATTCCAAGCAGCCCTACCAGGGACTATACTACAAGCCTAAAATCCCAAGGAGACATATGCCTGAATCCTGAAAAGCCAACAACCCTTCCTCTCCACTTCGGTACTCCCGGGTCAGGACCGAGGGATGCGTGACCCAGAATCCCAAACACGTGCTACGAGCCCCGGCCTCCAGGCCCTGAGTCACTACGATGGCTCACCATGGTCGGAGCCTGAGAGAAGGCAGTCACCCTGTACCTGAGAGAAAGAGGTCACAGAACCCGAAACAGCCTCCAGACACTGGGGTATCAGCTCAGAAACTCCCCGGAAAGTTCCGAGGGATTGGAGACACAGAATTGGAAGTGCCACGCTCGCCCCGTGCCTCCAGGCCCGGGGCTGCTCGCCCCGGGCCTCCACGAACGGGGCTGCTCGCCCCGGGCCTCAACGCCCGGGACTCCTCGCCCCTGGCCTCCACGCCCGGAGCTGCTCGCCCTGGCTCAATATGACTGAAGCCGTTCCTGTACCTGAGAGAAGGGGTCACACAAACACAAACACCCTCCAGGCCCTGGGTTCCCTGCTCAGAAAATCCCGGGCAAGTTCCGAGGGATCGGATACGCCAAATGGGTAGTGCTCCTGGTCGACCCGGGCCTCCACGCCTGGGGCTGTATCTTACCATGGCGCATCAGGGCAGAAGCCTCTCCCTGTCAGTGACAGAAACGGGCCAGTGTTTCCCACACAGAGTCCAGACCTTTGGGTCTCAGCTCAGAAACTTACTGGGAAGGATGGTGAAGTGGGAGACACAGAATTCCAAGCAGCCCTACCAGGGACTATACTACAAGCCTAAAATCCCAAGGAGACATATGCCTGAATCCTGAAAAGCCAACAACCCTTCCTCTCCACTCCGGTACTCCCGGGTCAGGACCGAGGGATGCGAGACCCAGAATCCCAAACACCTGCTACGAGCCCCGGCCTCCAGGCCCTGAGTCATTACGATGGCTCACCATGGCTGGAGCCTGAGAGAAGGCAGTCACCCTGTACCTGAGAGAAAGGGGTCACAGAACCCGAAACAGCCTCCAGACACTGGGGTCTCAGCTCAGAAACTCCCCGGAAAGTTCCGAGGGATTGGAGACACAGAATGAGAAGTGCCCCGCTCGCCCCGGGCCTCCACGCCCGGGGCTACTCGCCATGGCTCACGAGGACTGAAGCCATTCCTGTACCTGAGAGAAGGGGTCACACAAACACAAACACCCTCCAGGCCCTGGGTTCCCTGCTCAGAAAATCCCGGGCAAGTTCCGAGGGATCGGATTCGCCAAGTGGGTAGTGCTCCTGGTCGACCCGGGCCTCCACGCCCGGGGCTCTATCTTTCCATGGCGCATCAGGGCTGAAGCCTCTCCCTGTCAGTGACAGAAACGGGCCAGTGTTTCCCACACAGAGTCCAGACCTTGGGGTCTCAGCTCAGAAACTTACGGGGAAGGATGGAGAAGTGGGAGACACAGAATTCCAAGCAGCCCTACCAGGGACTATACTACAAGCCTAAAATCCCAAGGAGACATATGCCTGAATCCTGAAAAGCCAACAACCCTTCCTCTCCACTCCGGTACTTCCAGGTCAGGACCGAGGGATGCGAGACCCAGAATCCCAAACACCTGCTACGAGCCCCGGCCTCCAGGCCCAGAGTCATTACGATGGCTCACCATGGTTGGAGCCTGAGAGAAGGCAGTCACCCTGTACCTGAGAGAAAGAAGTCACAGAACCCGAAACAGCCTCCAGACACTGGGGTCCCAGCTCAGAAACTCCCCGGAAAGTTCCGAGGGATTGGAGACACAGAATGGGAAGTGCCCCGCTCGCCCCGGGCCTCCAGGCCCGGGGCGGCTCGCCCCGGGCCTCCAGGCCCGGGGCGGCTCGCCCCGGGCCTCCAGGCCCGGGGCGGCTCGCCCCGGGCCTCCAGGCCCGGGGCGGCTCGCCCCGGGCCTCCAGGCCCGGGGCGGCTCGCCCCGGGCCTCCACGCCCGGGGCGGCTCGCCCCGGGCCTCCACGCCCGGGGCGGCTCGCCCCGGGCCTCCACGCCCGGGGCGGCTCGCCCCGGGCCTCCACGCCCGGGGCGGCTCGCCCCGGGCCTCCACGCCCGGGGCGGCTCGCCCCGGGCCTCCACGCCCGGGGCGGCTCGCCCCGGGCCTCCACGCCCGGGGCGGCTCGCCCCGGGCCTCCACGCCCGGGGCTGCGCGCCATGGCTCACTATGACTGAAGTCGTTCCTGTACCTGAGAAAAGGGGTCACACAAACACAAACACCCTCCCGGCCCTGGGTTCCCTGCTCAGAAAATCCCGGGCAAGTTCCGAGGGATCGGATATGCCAAATGGGTAGTGCTCCTGGTCGACCTGGGCCTCCACGCCCGGGACTCTATCTTTCCATGGCGCATCAGGGCTGAAGCCTCTCCCTGTCAGTGACAGAAACGGGCCAGTGTTTCCCACACAGAGTCCAGACCTTGGGGTCTCAGCTAAGAAACTTACGGGGAAGGATGGAGAAGTGGGAGACACAGAATTCCAAGTAGCCCTACCAGGGACTATACTACAAGCCTAAAATCCCAAGGAGACATATGCCTGAATCCTGAAAAGCCAACAACCCTTCCTCTCCACTCCGGTACTCCCGGGTCAGGACCGATGGATGCGAGACCCAGAATCCCAAACACCTGCTACGAGCCCCGGCCTCCAGGCCCTGAGTCATTACGATGGCTCACCATGGCTGGAGCCTGAGAGAAGGCAGTCACCCTGTACCTGAGAGAAAGGGGTCACAGAACCCGAAACAGCCTCCAGACACTGGGGTCTCAGCTCAGAAACTCCCCGGAAAGTTCCGAGGGATTGGAGACACAGAATGGGAAGTGCCCCGCTCCTCCAGGCCCGGGGCTGCTCGCCCCGGGCCTCCAGGCCCGGGGCTGCTCGCCGCGGGCCTCCAGGCCCGGGGCTGCTCGCCGCGGGCCTCCAGGCCCGGGGCTGCTCGCCGCGGGCCTCCAGGCCCGGGGCTGCTCGCCGCGGGCCTCCAGGCCCGGGGCTGCTCGCCGCGGGCCTCCACGCCCGGGGCTGCTCGCCGCGGGCCTCCACGCCCGGGGCTGCTCGCCCCGGGCCTCCACGCCCGGGGCTGCTGGCCATGGCTCACGAGGACTGAAGCCATTCCTGTACCTGAGAGAAGGGGTCACACAAACACAAACACCCTCCAGGCCCTGGGTTCCCTGCTCAGAAAATCCCGGGCAAGTTCCGAGGGATCGGATATGCCAAATGGGTAGTGCTCCTGGTCGACCCGGGCCTCCACGCCCGGGGCTCTATGTTACCATGGCGCATCAGGGCTGAAGCCTCTCCCTGTCAGTGACAGAAACGGGCCAGTGTTTCCCACACAGAGTCCAGACCTTGGGGTCTCAGCTAAGAAACTTACGGGGAATAATGGAGAAGTGGGAGACACAGAATTCCAAGTAGCCTTACCAGGGACTATACTACAAGCCTAAAATCCCAAGGAGACATATGCCTGAATCCTGAAAAGCCAACAACCCATCGTCTCCACTCCGGTACTCCCGGGTCAAGACCGATGGATGCGAAACCCAGAATCCCAAACACCTGCTAGGAGCCCCGGCCTCCAGGCCCTGAGTCATTACGATGGCTCACCATGGCTGGAGCCTGAGAGAAGGCAATCACCCTGTACCTGAGAGAAAGGGGTCACAGAACCCGAAACAGCCTCCAGACACTGGGGTCTCAGCTCAGAAACTCCCCGGAAAGTTCCGAGGGATTGGAGACACAGAATGGGAAGTGCCCCGCTCCTCCAGGCCCGGGGCTGCTCGCCCCGGGCCTCCAGGCCCGGGGCTGCTCGCCGCGGGCCTCCAGGCCCGGGGCTGCTCGCCGCGGGCCTCCAGGCCCGGGGCTGCTCGCCGCGGGCCTCCACGCCCGGGGCTGCTCGCCGCGGGCCTCCACGCCCGGGGCTGCTGGCCCCGGGCCTCCACGCCCGGGGCTGCTCGCCGCGGGCCTCCACGCCCGGGGCTGCTCGCCCCGGGCCTCCAGGCCCGGGGCTGCTCGCCGCGGGCCTCCACGCCCGGGGCTGCTCGCCGCGGGCCTCCACGCCCGGGGCTGCTCGCCCCGGGCCTCCACGCCCGGGGCTGCTCGCCCCGGGCCTCCACGCCCGGGGCTACTCGCCATGGCTCACAATGACTGAAGCCGTTCCTGTACCTGAGAGAAGGGGTCACACAAACACAAACACCCTCCAGGCCCTGGGTTCCCTGCTCAGAAAATCCCGGGCAAGTTCCGAGGGATCGGATACGCCAAATGGGTAGTGCTTATGGTCGACCCGGGCCTCCACGCCCGGGGCTGTATCTTACCATGGCTAATCAGGGTTGAAGCCTCTCCCTGTCAGTGACAGAAACGGGCCAGTGTTTCCCACAAGGACTCCAGACCTTGGGGTCTCAGCTAAGAAACTTAAGGGGAAGGATGGAGAGGTGGGAGACACAGAATTCCAAGCAGCCCTTCCAGGGGCTATGCAGCCAGCCTAAAATCCCAAGGAGACATATGCCTGAATCCTGAAAAGCCAACAACACTTCCTCTCAACTCTGAAACTCCTGGGTCAGGACCGAGGGATGCGAGACCCAGAATCCCAAACACCTGCTATGAACCCCGGCCTCCAGGCCCTGAGTCATTACGATGGCTCACCATGGCTGGAGCCTGAGAGAAGGCAGTCACCCCTGTACCTGAGAGAGGTGGGTCACAGAACCCGAAACAGCCTCCAGACACTGGGGTCTCAGCTCAGAAACTCCCCGGAAAGTTCCGAAGGATTGGAGACACAGAACGGGAAGTGCCCCGCTCGCCCCGGCCCTCCACGTCCGGGGCTGCTCGCCCCGGGCCTCCACGCCCGGGGCTGCTCGCCCCGGGCCTCCACGCCCGGGGCTGCTCGCCCCGGGCCTCCACGCCCGGGGCTGCTCGCCCCGGGCCTCCACGCCCGGGGCTGCTCGCCATGGCTCACTATGGCTGAAGCCGTTCCTGTACCTGAGAGAAGGGGTCACACAAACACAAATACCCTCCAGGCCCTGGGTTCCCTGCTCAGAAACTCCCCGGGAAGTTCCGAGGGATAGGATACACCAAATGGGTAGTGCTCCTGGTCGATCCGGGTCTCCACGCCCGGGGATCTATCTTACCATGGCTCATCAGGGCTGAAGCGTCTCCCTGTCAGTGACAGAAACGGGCCATTGTTTCCCACACAGACTCCAGACCTCGTGGTCTCAATAAGAAACTTACGGGGAACGATGGAGAAGTAGGAGACACAGAATTCCAAGCAGCCCTTCCAGGGGCTATGCAGCAAGCCTAAAATCCCAACGAGACATATGCCTGAATCCTGAAAAGCCAACATCCCTTCCTCTCCACTCCGATACTCCCGGGTCAGGACCGAGGGGTTCGAGACCCAGAATCCCAAACACCTGCTACGAGCCCCGGCCTCCAGGCCCTGAGTCATTATGATGGCTCACCATGGCTGGAGCCTGAGAGAAGGCGGTCACCCTGTACCTAAGAGAAATGGGTCACAGAACCCGAAACAGCCTCCAGACACTGGGGTCTCAGCTCAGAAACTCCCCGGAAAGTTCCGAGGGATTGGAGACACAGAATGGGAAGTGCCCCGCTCGCCCCGGGCCTCCAGGCCCGGGGCTGCTCGCCCCGGGCTTCCAGGCCCGGGACTACTCGCCCCGGGCCTCCACGCCCGCGGCTGCTCGCCCCGGGCCTCCAGGCCCGCGGCTGCTCGCCCCGGGCCTCCAGGCCTCCCAGTTACTCCACCTCCCAGTTACACTTAACTGGAGATAGGGTGCTAGAAAGATCGTTGGTCAGCGCCCCTTCCACCTTGAGACAATATTGAAGGCTGTTTCTTTTGTTTCACATAAATAACGTGAACAACAGCATGAATTGGAGTCTGTATGTCCTGATGAGCTTTCTTGTATTGGCTTTTGGATAATTGCTCAGACTAAATATGCTTTGATGAAAGAAAGCAGACATTTTTTCCTCTGTTTACAGGTCCCTTTATTCTTTTTTTTTTTGTATTGTGAACTATAGTACTCAGTAAAGTAAATCCTTGTGAAATTTCACTCCTCTAATGTTATTTTATTAGTGTAACTCTGACACTTTGCAGCTCAATCCACATAGCGTTAACATTTCCCTTCCTCATTACTATAGTATTAGTCTCCTCAAGGTCGTTTCTTTTCATGAATACTTACATAATCCCTTGTCAGATACATAAGGCAGATGATATATACAGTACAGCACTTGAAAAATCCCACACATGCCTTGTAGAAAAGGACAGTGTGCTGTTCATGCTGACATTTACAGACATTATCTTAACTAAGCCATTCATATTTTAATTTTTAATCTGTGATGAATTGTCGTTTCCCATGATGTGTATTAGGAAACCCTTCTTTTAGTGTTGATTTCCAATGAATTGAGCCCTGACCTGTCCACAGTTGGCTGATTAAAAAGTATCCAAACAAAGCCTTCTGGTGCCTTCCTCAAGGCTCCCCTGAGTCCCAAGGGGTCACCTCTGTCATGTGGAAAGCCCTCTGTTTCTGGTAAGGGACCTGATTGTAGAAAGCAGTGCAAGATGTTGGAGGAAGGCACGGAGGTGTTTTGTTTTGTTTTGTTTTGTTTTGTTTTGTATGTTTTTATTTCCATGCAGTCTATGCAAACCGGAAAAAACCTCCATCCCTTCTTTGGTCTCTATCAAATGCAGAACCTGGTGCAGCTTCTGTGAGAAACAAGAATTCAGTCCCTACTATGGACACAGAGAAGGTCAAGGGAAATGATACAACAATTTTCAGTTGTAACTCTCTCTCTGGAATCTTTTATCTCTTTATACAGCACTGTCTCCTGATGTTGTCTCTAGGTTGTACGTTCTGACATATATCTATGGCGTTATTTACTGTACAAAGAGTAAAACTCTTTCTCAAGAGCCTACTGGCCTCTCTGTTCTTAGCTTGTTTGTCATCTTTGGTGGTGCCTATAGAAGCCATAAGTGTTTGGAGGCTGAGGACCACAGGGAAGCCGCTGTGTGTTTGTGGAAATAACATGAGGAGGATGACATCTCACATGACACTTAGGTCTCCTGGCCTGCCTCACTTCTTCCAGACCTCCTTTCATGGGAATATTCCTGAAAACTGAAACAGTTTAATTGTTGTTATTTTACTCCTTTTCTGTACAGAGCTAGTCATTAACCTGGTTAGAACATTGGTTGTCTAACTCACTAACTGAAAAACACGAAAAGTCCTACTTTCTGCGATATGCTTAGCAATTTTGAATGCTCTTAGTCAAAGGTTAATTTTTTCCAAATTTCATAATTCATCAGTTTTCCCATCTCTGGGAAATGTGCTTTTGCAGAGTCACTCCAGGGCTCTGTCCTGGACTTAAAGTCCATGCATTCTGCCCTTGAGCCACTGATGTCTGCAGGGCCCTCCTTCCTCCCAGGTTGTGGACACAACCAGCCCTCCAGAAACTTTGGGTTCATGGCTGGGCCACCAAGGGGTCAAGGTCTGGCTGTCCACATGCTTCCCAGGAGTGGTTGGAACAGCAATGCTGCAGTACAGGTCATCATGAGAAGCTTCTGTAAACAGGAGTCGCATACACTGTGATCAGGGCATGGGCTAAAAGATGACAGGAGAGAGGAGGACACAGGACATGTGGTGCCATGCTTC
Organism: Prionailurus viverrinus; assembly: GCF_022837055.1. Lineage (NCBI taxonomy): Eukaryota > Metazoa > Chordata > Mammalia > Carnivora > Felidae > Prionailurus > Prionailurus viverrinus. The sequence goes on from NW_025927618.1 coordinate 1,789,104, forward strand.
ATGGACAGGGCTGCATAGAGCAGAAGGATGAGGGCCTGGGGAGAGGCAGAGAAAGAGACAGGCAGGGAGAGAGACAATGCGTCAGTGATGGGGGAACTGGGCATGTCTGAAGGAGTGAGAGGAAGAAACAGAGGGAGACGATAGAGAGAAGCAGTGACAAAGAGGAGGCAAGGAAGAAAGGATGGAGCTGGTCACAGTGTGTGGAGAGGGCGATGGGCCATCCAGGAGGGGCTCTGTGACGATGCTCTTAGTGTTGGAGGCAGAATGTGTAGGAACCCTGGGCATGACAGTTCCCTGAGTGCAAAGCTCCAACCTCACTGCGGCAACCTCTGTACAGGCCATTGCCCTTGAGAAGATGGGTGCCCCTCATTTTGCCTGGCGTGTTGGGGTCCTGTCTCTGTATCAGTCATGGAGATAAATGGCTTGAGGCAGCATGTGCAGCTTGTTAGCAGGTAAAGACCAGAGTGTGCCCCATGGCACCCTCGAATTATAGCTGTTAACCTGGGAAATGAGGGAGAATCCCTCACATCTATTAAGCAGAGGAACAGGGAGAGAGAGTCAGTGTCTCCTTTTAGTTGGGTTCTATCTCGGCTAGACCAATAAGGAAGGTCCTCTTCTGGAGGTTCCTCCTGATATCTGCTGGGTTTTGGGGACTTTCCCTTGTTGGGACACTTATTCTTTCTCATGTCCTTTCCCCTTGCAGTAGGATCATTGACCCCTTGCTAAGGAGGTTCTCGGCCTCCTCCCTTGCTGCTGGGCATATTTATGGTCTTATAAGCCCCCTGTTGTGATCTCCCTGAGACCCTCTGATATCAACCTATGTGGACCTGCATCTGGAGAGAACCTGCACCTGGCCGAGGGCACAATCTGGCCACAGGGCCTTGTGGGGGAGGGTTGTCTGGCACGGAGGGGAGGAAAATGGGTGGCTGCAGTGGCAGTGCCTTGGCTGGGGAGGCTGCAGCAGTGGCAGCAGTGGCAGCAGCCAGCCCGCTGGGGGAGGAGTTTCAAGCTCAGGGGAGGGGAGGGAAGCCTAAATTGTCATGAAGAGGGGAACATTAGGGGAGCAGTCTGTCGCTTCTTTGGCTCCCTGGGTGAGTCTCCGGGTAAAGCAGCCAAAACCTTTGCCTGGCTCTCCTTGCCCCATCCCGACTCCACAATTCTCCCGTGAGGCGGAGTCACAAAGACAGAGGGACAGGGGCGCCCCCTCCAATGAGGAGACCAGCCAGATGCTTGCCTGGCCATTTTCTGAAGGAACCCAGGTGACGCTCAGCCCCAGAGGTCCCAGCCTTGTAACACATGATCAGAAGCCATTCTTATATCACCACAGACCCAGTGCCATTCATTATGGAATCTCAGACAGGCCCACTCAGTCTCCATGGGCCCCTAGGGACCCCAAGGGTACCTGTCTGTGGAGCCACAGAAGCTTACTCAGCAGGCAAGCTAGACCGAATCGCACATTCACATTCACATACACACCAGATGTTATTATATTCCCTACCAGAGAATCCCTACCTGTGAGGCTTCTGAAGTCTTGGGGAGTAAACAGGTCCCCCTTCCACTCTTGTGAGCGGCCCTGACTAGATTGGCCCCAGCCTTACCGGTTCTGACCCTCGGGCCCAGTACCTCACCAGCCAAGTCTCCTCGTGTCCGGTGGGAATGCCGGTGAGGTGCTGGCCTGAATGGGACAGAGAAGGAGACTGCCGATATTTAGGCAGGTTGCTCACTCTACCTTATGATCCCTCATTCCGGTACCGCCTCGCTGTTCTCCCAAACTGGTGGCAACAATGAGCCAGCATGGTTGGGTTTCCTGCTCAGGGAACCAAATTTGTTATGGAACCAGGTTGGAACACTGGCGGAAAAACCAAGTGGCACTCAGAGATCTTGGGGGATTGGAGATTTATTTAACACAAGCGGGCTCAGAGGAGACCGTATGTCTCCAAAGATCTCAACCCCGATTGAGAGCAGGAAGGGTAATTTTTAGTTATCAGCCTCCGTATTTGTGTGTGTGTGTGTGGGGGGGGGGTGGTTAAATGTGCAGCAAACAAGGGAAGAAGAACCCGGAGGAGGGGGTCTCTAAGCTAGAGACCAGAGTTTGTTTTAGTTCAATCAGCCACCCTTAGTGTACCTTCTCCACTTCTCCAACAGAACTAGTTATGTGCAACATGATAGTGCATTGCTATTCTTACATCTACTGCTGATCTCTGGATTGCGGATTGTAAGTGAGAAGTTTAAAACACCACCCCTTTCTCTTACATGAAAAGAGAAATCTCTGTCTTCACCTAGCCTTCCTGTGATTGTGAAGACATGGCAATTATTATTTCAAGGCACAGTTATCTACCTATGAGTCTGATGGAACTTATTTCACACATCTTCATCCCTAAAGCACTTTTCATAGAAAATATTACCCATATAGAGGCAGGAAATTCATCACAGATGTGTAGCTCCCTCTAGGTATGCATTCTGACCTTGTCACATTTGTGTCATCAAACACATTGACACCGTGAAAAATAAGCTCTCAACATCAAGATGGTGACATTAGAGGATATGGTGTAAAAGGAATTTCATGTGTTCTCAATTAGAAATAAATTTTAATGGTGAAGGAGAAAGTTAAAGTATTGTCAAATTTTATTGACATATAGTAGACACACCACGTTGTATTAGTTTCAGGCGTATATCACCGTGATTCCGTGTGTATACAATATGCTCTCCATATACCTAGACAAGCGTAGCTATGGTGTGAAAGCATGCAATATTTTCTTACAGGGTTGACTATATTCTATAACCTGTACATTGTATCCCAATGACATATTCATTTCATAGCTGGAAGCCTGTATCTCTTTCTCAAGGGTGTCAATTTTTTATTCAACCCATGTATTTTCATGGTAAATACCACTGCCTGTCGTTCATTCAGCATGTGTCAATTTGCAGTCTGTCTTTCTGGGAATGCTGCTTAAAGCATTACAAATTACATCATTGTATCAATAAATTCGGTTTCATTCCTTATTCAGTAAAAAGGAGAAGGAAAACATTTCTTTGTGTCTCAGGCCCTGTCACTAAGACCCTTCCCAATCTGGAGGACAGGCTTAACTGGACCAGCTACACCCTCAGTATCTCCAGCTGAGCGGCCATGGCTTTGAACATTGCAGGAATTCCCACGGCGGCCAGCAGAGGGCGCGCACACAGCACGCCCATGGAGGGGCCGGTCCTCTGCAGGCTCAGCGATAGCCAGAGAAGGCGCCCATTAGGCTTTTCTGATCCAGGGTGCCTCAGAGCTGGAAAGGCTTCCTTGCTCCTGAGGACCCAGTGCCTCAGAGTGTGGGCAAAGAGCCAGAGCTGGGTATCCATCAGGCTCCGCCCCCAGGCCTGGGGGAGACTCTGGAGGCTTCCCAGCCACTTGCAGTCTCCTCAGTGGTGGGGCTGAGTACTGGGGATGGGTGCTGGGCAGCTTCCAGGAAGCGCTGGATGGTCAGTGAGCAGCACAGTCCCTTGCATTCTCAGGGCTGTCCGTGGTTTTTTCCTCATTTCCCCTGCCGGTATGTGAACAAGATGTATTTCAGTCAAGGATGTGTGGATTCAGGGGGTCCCACGATGCCACGTCAGAGAGGCTGGGTTTTTTTTTGTTGTTGTTGTTCCAGATTCAAAATTGTTTTGGGGGAGAAATCCTGTCACAAATACGGAGGAACAGGAGTCGCTTTCACTTTGGAAGTAAAGACACCAAATGTTGACTCTCAGGACCTTCTAGAAGAATCAGCTGGGACCCACTCTTCCAAGTCCTGCTGGAAGCAGAGCCAGAGGTAAAAACACAATGTGCCCTCCACATCATACATGCTTTTATAATTTTCAGTGGGTATCTGTCCCCCAACAATGTTGTAGTCGCTGAAAACAACTGAAAACCTGACAGGTACTTTGTGTCAGGAACCTCCCGTTATTTGAATATTCAATATTATTCCTGCGTCAGAATTTGTTACAGTTATCCTTTCTTGTCTTCGTTGGAAGGAATCTCATCAATAATATCTTAAAAACATACTAGTTACCTTATGTCTTTTTCAGGTGAGATTTGGCATGTTTTTTAATTTCTCATGAACTCGTGAAAAACTGAAATACTTTTAAATTGATTGCAGTTTTTACTAAAAGCTGATTCACGCCATCCCTCTGAGACTGCTGCTGGTCAAAGAACTTACCAATGCCCCTTCTCAGTGTGGGAAAGATTGTACTAAGCAAGCATTGTGAGCCAAGTTTAGAAGAAAAAGCCTGAGCATAGTGTATCTCTATGAAAATTGATGCTTAGATCCCCTGTCTGATACATTTCCACTTTTTTTTATGTTTCTTTTTTGGCCCATTTTCTCATTCAGAGATTCGTAGACCTGCCTCAGTTTTACATTCACCACCCATTTTATTCTGGTGGACTTTTTTTTTGAGTACGTTGTTAGATTCTGTTTGCCAAATCTTGGTTGAGGACATTTGCATCTGTGTGCTTGAACGATACGGACCCATAGTTTTGTTTTTTCGTGGTGTCTTTATCTGGTTTTGGTATCAGGGTAATGCTGAATTAATTTGGATATTTTCTTTCCTGTTCTATTTTCTGGAATAGTTTGACAAGTATAGACATCAACTTTTCTTCAGATGTTTGATAGAATGTGCTTGTGAAGACGTCCGGTCCTGGACTGTTGTCTCTTAGGTGACATTTGATTACTGAATCTGTCTTCTTGCTAGTAAACCATCTGTTCAAATTTTTGATTTCATTCTGCTTCAGTTTTGGTAAGTTCCATGTTTCTAGGAATTGATCCATATAATCTGGTTTGTCCAGCTTGTTGGCATATAGTTTCTCATAATATTCTCTTACAATTGTTTGTATTTCTGTGGTGTTGGTTGTTCTCTGTCATTGTTATTTATAGGTGTCATTTCTGTTTTCTGATTAGTCTGGCTAGGGCTTATCAATTTCAATGTTCTTTTCATTGAAGCAGCTCCTAATTTCACTTACCTTGTTCTACTGTAGTTTTACCTTCTATATCACTTATTTCTCCTCTGCTTTTAATTATTTTCTTCATGCTGCTGTTTGGGGGTTTTGTTTGTTGTCCTTTGTCTGGCTTTTATAGTTATAAGGTTATGGAGTTTACTTCAGGGTATTTTGTTTTTTGTTTTTTCCTGAGGCAGACCTGTATTGCTATAAGCTTCCCTGTTAGAACTAGTTTTCTTGCTTTACAGAAGTTTGGATTGTTGTGTTTTCATTTTCATTTGTTTCCATGTTATTTCGATTTCATCTTTGATTTCTTGGTTGACCCATTGATTGTTTAGGAGCATGCTGTTTAACTTCCATGTTTTTGTGCCTTTTGCAGATTTTTTTTTTCTTGTTGGAGACTTCTACTTTCATAGCATTGTGGTCTGAAAAGACACATGGTATGACGTCGATTGGTTTGATTTTGTTTTGGCTTGTTTTATGACCTAATATTTTATTGAGTGTGGGGAATTTTCCATGTGCATGTGAAAAGAATGAGTATGGTGCTGTTTTAGGATGGAATGTCCTAAATATATCGGTTAAGTCCATCTGGTCTACTCTATCATTCAAAGTCACTACTTCCTTGTTGATTTTCTGATGGAATGATCTCTCCATGGGTATCATTGGAGTGTTAAAGTGCCCTACTATGATTGTATGACTATCAATACTTTAGGTTTTGACTGTTTTGTGTACTTGGATGCTCTCAGGTTGAGTGCGTATATGTTTACAATTGTTCTATCTTTTTTTGGATTGTACCTTTTATTATTATAGTGTCCTTCATTGTCTCTTGTTACAGTTTTCTTTTTAAATCTATTTTTTTCTGATATAGGTATGGCTACTGCAGTTTTCTTTTGATACTTTAGTTCTATAGTTAGCCTCTTGTAGGTAGAAGATAGATGGGTCCTATATTTTATTCATTCTATCACCCAGTGCCTTTTATTATGAAGAGAGAGTGCACAGGCATGGGATGGCAGGGTGGGGGAGTGGGGGAAGATAGAAGGAGAGCGAGAGAGAATGAGAGTGAGGATGTATCTTAAGCAAATCTCAAGCTCAGTGCAGAGCTCAGTTGGGACTCAATCCCAGGATCCTGGGATCATAGCCTGAGCCCAAATCAAGAGTCGAAATCTCAAGCGATGGAGCCATCCAGGTGCCCCTATCTGTCACCCAGTGCCTTTGATTTGAGCATGTATTCTGTTTCCGTTCAAAGTAATTGATAGACATACAGTTGTCCTTTTATTACTTGATGTTGGTTGTTTCTGAATCTGTCTGATCCTTTCTTCTCTTTCTCTTTTCTATGGTTTGCTGGGTTTATTTAGTAGTGCAGTTGAAATTGCTTGTCTTTATACTCTGCATATGTATTAGTGGTGTTTGATTTGTGGTTATTATTAGGTTTGTACCTAACCACTTCTGCATATAGAAGTCTATATTAAGTTGATAGTTGTTGAAGCTTGAACCAGTTCTTTACTCCTCTCCTCCCCGTGTTGTAGATATGTAGTGTCATATTTCAAAACCTTTCATATCGTGGATACCTTGGCTGATGTTTTACAGATATATTCATTTTTATTGCTTTTGCGTTTCGCACTTTAATACTGTCACTTTAGGTGTTTCTTTTCCACTTAAAGAGTCTCCTTTAACATTTCTTGCGGGGGTGGTTTGTGGCTTGTGAACTCGCTTAGTATTTATTTGGCAACCTCTTGATCTGTCCTTCCATCTGAATGATAGTGTTGTGGATAGACTCTCTTTGGCTGCAGATGTTTTCCATTCAGCAACTTTACCATACCTGCTGCTCACTTACGGTTTCAAACTTTCTTCTGAAAAACATCCAGTGATAAACTTATGGGGTTTTTTCTTGTAGGTAACTGTCATCTTTTCTTTTCCTGCTGTTAAAATTTTTCTTGATCATGACATTTTGGGTTTTAATTACTACATGACTTGGTGTAGATCTGCTTCTGCTGAATATTTTGGGGGTTCTTTGTGCCTCCTGCTTCTGAATCTGTTTCCTTCCCCGATTGAAGGAAGTTTTCATCTATTGTGTCTTCAAATAAATTTTCTGGTTCCATTTGTCAGAATTCTCAGAATGAGAAATAGGACAGGAAAGACCTATTGAAGCTTCTCTGATGAGTCACTGGATTTGCATGCGTGGAGGATACATTCGGGACTCAAATGAACAACCTACCTTTAATTTCAAAGAACTAGAAAAAGACAACAATCTACGTCCAATGTTCTCAAAACGGAGAAAGGAATACATATGAGAGTGGAAACCAATGAAATAGAGACCATGAAATCAATAGAAAATAGGAAGAAGACCAACAGTGGGTTTTCGAAAGAGTGAAACAAAATTGTCAAGACTATACATAGACTATGCTAAGACAGAGAGACGACCCAATTCAAAATAACTATAAATAAAAGAGAAGACATTACACCTGATACCAAAGAAATATAAAGGAAACAAAGAGGCGACTATGTGCAAATTAGATGCCAGCAAACCACTTACCTAGAAGAAATGGATAGGTTCTTAGAAACACACAACCTACCAAGACTGTATTAGGAAGATATAGAAGGTTTGCACAGACCCATTAAAGGAAGACTGCATCAATACAAGAAGATAACCAATGCAAGTAAATTGAGTTAGTAATGGAAATTCTCTCAGGGAAGAAAAGCCCAGGAACAGGTGCATTCACTGGTGAATTTGAACAACCGTTGTAGAAGAAACTAACAGCAGTCCTCTCACTGATTAAAAAGGGATAAACACCTCCAAACTCATTTCATGAGACTGGAATACCCTGGTAGGAAGCCAGAAAAGGATACTACTTGAACAGAAAACTATAGGCCAGTATCCCCGTGATGAATATAGATGAATAATTCCCAATAATATACAAGCAAACCAAATTCAGCATCACCTTAAAAGGATCATTGACCGTGATGAAGGGCTTTTTTCCCTGTAAAGGAAGGATGTTTCAGAAATGCAAATCAATAAATGTGACTCCTCACATACTTGAATGAAAAAAAATCAACCAGAAACCAGAATCTTAAGTATAAATAGCAAAGGCAGGGTTACTAGAAGGGAGGTGGGCAGGGGGATGGGTTTAATGGGTGATGGGCTAAGGAGGGCGCTAGTAGTGAGGAACACTTGGTGTTGTATGTAAGTGATGGATGACTACATTCTATACCTGAAACTAACACTACACTGTATGTTAACCAACTGGAATTTAATTAAACACTTGAACAAATAAATTCTAAAGAAATACATAAATAAATTTAACCTAAAATAAATAAATACATTTTAAAAATTAAAAAGAAAACTCATGTGACGATGTCAATAGACACAGAAAAAAAAAGTTCTGAGAAAATTTGGTATCCATTTGTGCTAAAAATCTCTTTAGAATTCTGTGTAGAAGGAACATATCTCAACATAAGAAAGGCCATGTATGTGAAGCCCACAGCTAACATCATACTCAATAGTGAGATTGTGAAAGATTTTCCTCTAAGATCAGGCACAAGACAAGGATGCCCTAGATATGTGAAGGGGATTGGTTGATGCAGGCTTCTGTTTATGGAATGAATAAATCACAGGTAGAAGACATAGCATAGGGAAAATAGAGAATGGTACTGGAGTGGTGATGCATGGTGAGAGACGATAGCTACACCTGTGTTAGCGTAGCAGCATGTATACACTTGTCCCATCACTATGTTGTTCATCTGAAACTAATGTAGCACAGTGTGTCAGCTATTCCCAAATAACATGATTTTTTAAAAATAAGGTAAAGGAATGAAATAAAAAGTTTAATGTAAAAGAACCTGTTCCTATCTAATCAAGAAATGCAATAAAGTTCCAAAATAGAAAGTCACAGATCAAATTCTGTAGCATTCCTATACACTAACCAAATTATCTAAGAGGGAAAGAAAACAATCCCATTTACAATAGCATCAAAACCAATAAAATTTATAGGAACAAATTTAGCTAAGGAAGTGAAAGACCTCTCTACAGAAAACTGTAAAACCTGTGTGCAGAAATGGAAGAAATTCAATTTGTATGAAAGAAACAGGAGACTCCGCCCACCAACTCCAGTTATACACCACAGCACAGGAGAAGTGCCCTGCAGGTCCTCACCACACCAGGGACTATCCAAAATGACCAAGCGGAAGAATTCCCCTCAGAAGAATCTCCAGGAAATAACAACAGCTAAGGAGCTGATCAAAAAGAATTTAAATAATATAACAGAAAGTGAATTTTAGAATAATAGTCATAAAATTAATCGCTGGGCTTGAAAACAGTATAGCTGGCACAAAAACAGACACATAGACCAATGGAATAGAATAGAAACCCCAGAACTAGACCCACAAACGTATGGCCAACTCATCTTTGACAAAGCAGGAAAGAACATCCAATGGATGTAAGTTTTATGCAATTAGAAACACATATCTTCAAATGTATTTGGAACCACAAAAAGACCCCAAGTAGCCAATGCAAGAAAGAACAAAACAGGTGGCATCACACTTCTTGATTTCAAGCTGCATTCTAACACAAAGAAATCAGTTATGTCATTGGCATAGGCACACACACACAAGGCAATGGAATGGAAATTGAGAGCCCAAACTAAAGCCATGCATGCACAGTCAACTAGTATTTGACAAGGGAGTCAAGAATACTCAGTGGAGAAGAGTAGTCTCTTGAATAACTGGAGCTGGGAAAATTGGATAGTCACATGTATAAGATTAAAGCTTAGCACCTTATGTTACATCACTCCAAGAATTAACTTGAAATGGATTAAAGATGTAAACGAATGATATGAAAACAAAATTCTTCCTCACCATTTCAGCTCTTATTATGCCAAGACGTAGCTGTTGAAGTGGTGAAGGGCTGGATAGAGAGTAGTCCTGGAAATAGAAGCCTGTGTGTGTGAAACAGACTTTCTTTAGTAGTCTGTAATTATCCCCCTGATGCTTTAAGAGTAGCCACTTCCTTCCCTACATTTTCAGGCACAGCTAGTACCATGCTTGCTGCCAGCAATGCACTGCTTTGTCTCCACAAATGCCTAGAAGCTCTAGGTTGGACCCATTGGGAAGGGTGGAGTTTTGTGGCAGTAATGCTGCCCTGTTGAAACCAGGTGGAGGGGAAGGAGAGAGGTGCCATTCCGGCTTCACTGGGGTTCAGGTATGTTAGTGTTGGTGTTGGATTTTTCACCTTTTACTCTAACACATCTCAAAAGTTTAATTTCTGTCCGGCATGTCAAAATGGCTTCCAGAACAGTTCCTCCTTTCTCAGAAGTGCCCTCCGTGTCATACCCCGTTGGGCTGCTCTTTATCACCATCCAGGGTCTTTGGGCCACCACCAACTTCTCCAACCTGGTGGCCTCTGGGACCTCACCCTCCACCTCCACCATCTGGAAAGATGATTGAAACAGTATGAGTTGACTTATAAAACACGTTTTGTCTTTTTACTTGTTGAGTGTTTGGAGAGGATGCAGTGATGGCACCACAGGGCTTTCAGGTTAGCCTGAGTGAGGACAGTGGAATGTGCTTCCAATTTCTCAGGAAATGAATGAAATGGGCAGTCGTTTCCACCCAGTGAGCTGGGCAACACATGTCTCTGAGAAGGAAAGAGGCCTTATACATGCTGACTCCCTAGGATGTAGCTTGTACAGAGACCATGTGCTGGGCTCTCTGAGGGATGAAACACACCCCTAACTTTATTTCTAGCTAGTTGAGACCTGAACTGTTCACAGATGCTTGATTAGTTATAAAAACTCCTGAACCAGGGCCATGTAGACCTTCCTCAAAGGACAGGATCAGATCTCCCTCTTGTCCTCAAGGGTCACCTGAGGCACCTGAAAAACCCTCTGCCCCTAGTACGGGACATGAGAATGTGAAAGAGTTGAATATAATGAAACCTGTTGCGGA